>NC_134828.1:27404652-27726777 GCF_004210375.1 Tachypleus tridentatus | reverse complement strand
GCTTATTTTAACACACCATCAAGCCTATTAGATTAGTGGCTTAAAAAGTAGTTTAACAAACAAAATTTTACAAACGAGTTTGAAATATTACTATCATTAATATTACATTAACGTTACGTTTCTCTCATCATGTTTCTTTAGTATTTCAAAATGTATCTCCAACACTTTTAACTTAAAACAAAAATATGGAACCATTCAAAACTTTATATTATGTTAGACTCAAAAATATTTATTAATAATGTTGTTGCTTATGAACTCTTTTTTATTTTTACACGTGACATATTTTCAAACTATGTCAAAATAAATTATTGTAATATTTATTGAAATGTGCACACTACTCCATTTACAAAAATTGAAAGTGGCGTGTTTGTGATCATTGTTTACTTAATTACGCTTTTTATATGAAACAAATTTTGCTTGTTTTAGAAACTTTAGAATTTAAAGTTTGTTTTTGTTCTACAAACTAAAACACTAAAAGAGTAGTAGGTTTACGCTCTTAACATGTGAAAAACTGCGTTTCATAGCCATACAACTCTTTCCTTTCTATAAAAACATGTAGGTCGAAGAAGTCGTGATAAAAATGAAATAAAAAATCCTATAACTCAAACGTTTTCAAAAGGTGGGCCTATTATTTTGATACCGAATCTCCACTTAATTTTAATGTAACTGTACTTTGCAAAACTAATTTTAAGCAAATATATTCAAAGCTTAAAAATGTTCCCTACCTTCCTATCACATAAGTTTTACAACTTTGATATTTGGTCGAATTCGTTTGTCAATCATGTGGATAATCCAGTTTTAATGAAATTTCACACTCACCTAAAATAATACAACTATGCGACTTCTTAAATATGAGTATTTAAATTAATATACAATAAAGTTGAAAGTCCTCCATTCTGTTCAGCATACAAAACGTAACACCAAAGTTAGTTTTGAAGATAATTCATAAAGCAATTTATTTTTAATGTTTTTTTCTTAATAAAGTGTTGTTTTTTTTTAATTTCGCACAAAGCTACTCGAGGGCTATCTGTGCTAGCCGTCCCTAATTTAGCAGTGTAAGACTAGAGGGAAGGGAGCTAGTCATCACCACCCACTGCCAACTCTTGGGCTACTCTTTTACCCACGAATAGTGGGATTGACCGTGACATCATAACGCCCCCACGGCTGAAAGGGTAAGCATGTTTGGCACGACGGGGATGCGAACCCGCAACCCTCAAATTACGAGTCGCACGCCTTAACACGCTTGGCCATGCCGGGCCAATAAAGTGTTAATATTAGCGGCTTCTGGAAAATACGGCTTAATTTGATGCTTTCACTCTAGTTAATTAGTTCAAAATTAGAAAAGGTTGTGGTCAGGTACCCTATTGTGTATCTTTACGCAAAAGTTTGAAAGCAATAAAAAAGTAAAGAGCAGTGTACTTTGTCTATTAGTTTATTAACGTTTGAAGTTTCCACTCAAACACATATCAAATAAAAATACTCAAAATTACCAAATGTATTATATTTTTTCCCCCAACTTTAGATATCGAGCTACATTTTTTTTCTAACATTAAAAGTTTTCAAACTCACTGTCGAGCCGTCGGGTGGTCATTCATGAAGTGATAACATTATTGTAACATTTTAGTTAATTCACTGCAGTATACCTGAAGCACTTATAAAATGTAAATGAGAATAGTTTGGTATAGACTATCGGAAACGAAGACTGGACAAACGATCGAACCCTTTTTATATGATAGATGATTCAATTAATCTGTCACAATATCTAACTTGTGTTTCAGCATTAAAATAATTGGAGTATCGAAAAGAATCAACAGGTCGTTGTACATAGAAGAGAATATACATTTTGATTATTACAACAAAGTTCTAAATCGTTCAATGAGTACCAGTTAAATTTACATGCTTGTCACTGTGTGCTAGTTCTTAATTTTACCAATTAATGTACTGCGTGTTAAAGACGAATAAATCTCCAAGAGGGAGCTCTCATGACACCCAAACCAAAATCTGTTTCTATTCCTGACCTGGCAAGGCCAGGTAGTCAGCACGCTCCACTCGTAATCTGAGAGCCCAGGTTCGAATCCCCGTCACACCAAACATCTTCGTCTTTTCAGCCGTGGGGGAGTTATAATGTGATGGTTAATCCCACAATTCTTTGGTAAAAGAGTTGATGGTGGGTGGTGATGACTAGCTGTCTTCCCTCTAATCTCATACTGCTAAATTACGGACGGGTAGCGCAGATAGCCCTCGTGTAGCTTTGCTCGAAATTTAAAACAAACAAAGTGTAAAGACGCATAATGTGTCACGATACATTACTCAAGGCAATGTTGTTGTTATAATTGCATTATATTGCAATAATGTGTCATATTACACACAGTAATATTTAATCACAATAAGTGCTCACCCGTTGCAGCATGTCGCCGCTCATTATTCGCAGCGATGTTGCAGGATGTAATATTTCTTATTACAATGTGCGAGTAATGAGTAGTGTGTCATCAAGAAGTGTATATAACTCTTTATAGCGTTAACAGAATTCCATAAATGTTTGTCTTTTGAACAATTATATTGTTTATATTAAACCTTTTCTATATATCAAAACAAGCGTTTTTAGTTCCAGAAATAACGAGTAATCTCTTGAATGAATGAATACTTTATATTCCTGTACGCACTATAATTATTTGCGTGTAGAATGGCAGCATATCGTCGTAAATTTACGATACGTTACTGCGCTTCGTTCTCTCTTTCGTTTGATTTCGCAAACTTGAGAGGCCACAAAATCCTTCAAAACTTTCTGCATCGTCAAAACTATAAGTTAAATATTTTCTCTCTCTCAATTTATGTTGTTTCGGTCATTTTTTGGAGAATTATTCAAATTTTCTAGCAGCAAAAAATTTAGATTTAGGCTAACTCTAATAAAAAGAGAAAACATGATGATGTTTGAAAAAAGATTCAATTCTGCATAAGAAAAAAATGATGCTAACCACAAACATATTTTAATAAAACGCAATACTTGTTTTTTTGGTGTTTTTTGTTAGTTTTGTTTATTTACAAATGTCCTTTACATGTAATATATGGTTGTTGATGCAAATTATGCATAATGACAATAAAAAAGCCATTACTGCAAAAAGAATTTTTTTTATTTGAGGGCTTATAAAAATATTATACCAAAATTCAAAATGTACAATTGTTCGTTAGTATTATTGCTTTATTCCTAAAAAAAAAATTCTTTAAATACAACTGACTCGTATTATTACTGACGTTTCTTTTAGTGGTTACTGCTCACTAAAATTCATTATGCATAACAACCTTATAGATTACGCACAATATTTCTTTGACATAATTCGCATATTATTATTATCGTATTGTTTGAAATCACTAACCCATCTGGCAACTATAATTTAGTTTAGCTCCAAAGCTCCAGTTCTCTGGCATACGACTCACGTCAGAAGCTCCCAGAGTTCTATGCGAGACATCCCTGTGCGCATGTGCAATTCGTAATTCCGCTGCTGACTCCCTTGTTCGGCCGTGTTTGCTCCGTTGCTCTACTTAGCCCACATATAACGAAGTCGTGTTTGTGCGTGTGTTACTGTGTTAAACTAGACTTTGTGAGAAGCTGACACTCTTGGATACAGTGTTTTTAAACGAATATATAAGAATTAATAGTAATATGAGTGGATTTAAATATAAAGATCTGATTTTGAACGCTATTGATCAACTGCACGAAAGAAAAGCGCGGCCTGATTCCGAACGAATTTGCCATATACTGGAAAGAAAAAATGGTGTAAATTCCCAAACGATTAAGACCGAATTACAGAAACTCGTGGATGCTCGAATTGTTGTTAAAGTGGAATATAAAGGTAATGTTAGTTATCGGAACGCGGCAAAATGGGCCCGTAACAACAGAATATTTATGAACGGTCACATGCTATACTGGGACGGTGTGAGAAAGGCAGTGGCTGAGGCATTCCATGAAATTACTGCTTGTCGGGAGAACTTTACCAATCTCAGTGTGTCTAGGGAAGAAATAGAAAGTTATCTAAGCAACAACAAAACCTGTATGTTCAGTAAACTTTCGAGTAAAGGGCTTGATATTTTTTTAAAGAGTGAGGTAGATAGTGGAAGGATAAAAAAATTACCATCAGGAAATTTTTTATTGAACCAAATAAAGGAAAACGGTGAAGTTAAATCAAGATTTAGGCCTGCCAAAAGTGGTACGGAATCTTTAAACGCCCCTTTGCAAGAAGAGAGAAAAAATAATTCGAAAAAGCGAAAGATGGAGAATCTGAACGCAAGTCACATCAAACAAACAGTTTCTTTAAGTAGAAGAGGTCGTCGAAAGGTTTGTAAAACTAAAATTATAATTTAAAATTCCGTATTAAAATATCCAATATAGCCTTGGATAATAATGGAAGTTAGTTTATTTGAAATTAAGCACAAAGAAACACAGTTGGTTATCTATGCTCTTGCCCACCAGGGATATCGAAACCCGGATTCTAGGGTTGTAACTCGACAGACATACCGCTATGCCACTGTTGAGAAATAACGGAAACAACAACTACATTTAAACCAGGACTGGAAAGGCCAACTTCAGGTGACTAACGCTGATATTTAAACTTACCCGTTAGTCATCCTGGCGAGTTACGATAATTAAAATTATGCAACAGAAACTCCTTTACAACTTGTATTACTGTAGTTTCTCTCTTATTGCTGTAAACTAGATATAAAAATTGGATTTAACGGTATTTAAGTTTTTAATTCTAAAGTTAAACTTTGTTTTGTTTTACCTTAATTCCTTTTTACGTATTTTAATAATTTTACTTTAATTTTAACCATTTACCGGATGTTTGGCGCAGATAGCCTGATTGCTTTACGCCATAAAACGCCAAACCAACCAACTGACAGCTACATTAAAATATTATTTATCAATGCTGCTTTCTATTTATTTATTTCTGTGTAAATAAAGTAAAAAACGTTTTCACTATTTTATAACTAAATATACATTTATATACATACATTACACATAAATGTTATTCAAATTAAACTACAAAGTTCGTGCTTGTTCTAAATGAGCTGTGTTTTTTCTTTGTTTTAAAGGATGAAAAAACTGTAATGTTTGTGATGTGGAATATTTACGTAAACGTGAAGTTAAAACTGTTATTAACTAAACTTAAGTAATTCATTAAAAGTGAACGAAAATAAAATAGACCACTAGATCTTTTACCTCATTGCAAACAGTGTCAGAAGAGAATAGCTAGCTTTTCATACTGCGTGAACTCAAAATTTAAAAGCAGTAAGATAAATATTACTTGAAAAACGCTTAGATTACAAAATATTTTGAAAGGAATATTTTCGTTCTTGAATTTTCAACGTATAATATTCCATTGGTAAACATACGAGATGTCGGAATAATTCAAACTAATACTGGACTCATACATTGTACATATTATTATGTTTTTTCTAGCCCTTCGTACAACGCTAGACTATAGGGAAAAAACTGGAACTGACAATTCAGAAATGAAAATTACACAGTAGCCTATGAATATATTCTAAATATATCTGTTAACCTAAACAAACACTTTTTGTTAATCTGAAGATGACCTAAGAAGGTCGAAACGTTATTCTGTACTTTAATTAATGTTTTAATTCTCATATCAACCGTCTTTAGAATACATTTTTACTTCAAGTGGGTTTTTCGTCATCATGTAATAGCCTCTGAACAACAAATATCACTATGTGGAAATCTATAATTACTTGAATGCTCTTAAATATTGTTTCCATGGCAATTACAGTTCACTCTAGAAATCTAATGCACCGACATTAAAGTGAAGAAGTAATACAAGTCAAATTATGTTAATTACATTGGGATTTCACACACCTTGAGTTTTATGAGCAGTTTCGTTATATTTTTTTCAAGTCTTAAAAACATCACGTTGCATCTTTTGTTGGTTTTTTTTTTAAGCTAGGCACAAACCAACACAATGGGATATCTGTGCTCTTCCCACCACGGGTATCGAAATCCGGATTCTAATATTGTTAGTCCGCAGACATACTACTGTGTCACTGGGGGAGGGTATCTTTGGGTGAAGTAAGCTTAACATCTTTTATTTCTTACAGACATTTTACGAAGTGCTGAAACAAACCTGAATATTTGTTGTTGTTATTTTACTTGTTTCAAACCCAGATATTATGTGACTTCTTTTTAAATTTTGTTGAATGTTTGTGTTATGCTGTTTTTAACATAATGCAGAGTCTCATACCTGCATCTATTACATCTAAAAATATTAACAAATCATGCTTCGATATGTTTACAGTGTATAGTCACAATTAAGGAAAAATGGCAATTTTTTTAAAACCATTTTATTTCATATCATCATTAAACAAAACATTTCGTTTTTGCAAACTCCTATATTGAAGCTTTATAAACTAGCTTTCAAATTTGATTATATAACTTGATGGCACTTGGAACGTTAGTCAAAAGCTAATATCAGCCCAATAGAAAACATTGAAATCGGCTCCTTTTAAATTGCAAAACAAAAACGATATGAGACAGAACATATTCTAGCGAGAGTGTTCTTTGTCTTGTTATAAATTTTTTATGGCAACTGGCTGCTATTACCCAGTTCAAAACAACATGGAAAATAATCTTCAGGAAAACCTTAACCTTAAGCGTAAGAGAAATGTCGAACGAGTAATAAAGTTAACGAATCCGTTGTATCTTCTTTGAGTTAGTGTGGGATAGACAAAATTAATACAGTTTTCAGTTTTTTGAATAATTAATGAATAGTGAATACTGCTTTAAACAATGTTCTGATCAACAACGAACAATTTTGAATTAAAAATCAACTCTTTGAGTAGATACAAAAATATGATTTTTTTTATCGGTTCTAGTTGCTGTTATTTGTTTCCGTCAAATCGTTTAAGATAGATTACTGGTTAATGTCATATATAATAAATAAATATTTTGCAAAAACGGTTTGTCTTTACGTTCTAGGTAAAAAAAAAACAAACTTTAATGTATCTGGTCTACACTTTCCAGCATAATAGTGTATCGATATGGGTTGTGAACATTTTCTACATTTATTTAGCCTTATTCTTTTTTATGTTAAATGGTTTGATTTGCTTTGAATGTCACTAAATTTTGAGTTTTTCTACGGTTTTTGTTTGTTTCTAAATTTCACGCAATGCTGCTCAAGGGATGTCTGTGCTAACCTTCCATAATTTTGGAGTGACAGACCAGAAGAAAGGCAGCTGCTAGTCAACCACACCTAGCGCCATTTTTGTTTTGTAAAAAAAAATAAACTAAAAAACAAATAAAACAAGCCGAGTTTCCCCTTTTAATTATGTGACGAACTAGTTATATTTGTTAACACTGAGCAATATACTTCGTAGACAAACTAATTATGTGACGAACTAGTTTTCTTTGTTAACACTGAGCAATATACTTCGTAGACAAACTAATTATGTGACGAGCTAGTTATATTTGTTAACACTGAGCAATATACTTCGTAAACAAACGAACTCAGGCTTCCCATCAACAGCAAGAATATGGAAAACGTTGTTAAATATATGGTAAGTGTATTTAATATGGTGTTTCAGAGATTTCCAGTGTGCAAGCAGTTCATTACGAGATTCATTTATGTTATTCTAAAAACTTATTTTGCAAAATATGGGGTTTAGATACCCACAATGGGCAAAAGACACAGCTAGTTGTGTAGCTCCTGGTTTAACAACAACAGTTTATCTGTTCGTAATGAAGGATGTAACCGTGAGGGTGATTTTTAGGCTAATCTATGTATGTGAGTTAGTTTTATCAGAAGTTAGTATAAATAAAAGCAGTGGGAATGTCAGTTAGTTATGGTTAAAAAAAAAAAAAAGAGTTTTGTTAGGTTGTTCGCAGAGATTAATAGTGTTAAAAAGCTTCTTTCGGGCTGTTCATAGTTCAACCTTCAGTTTCTTAACTGCTAAATAGAAAAATGATACATTGTTTATACAGTTTTTTACCATAGCAGAGAAGGCAACCGAAAGAATTTATAAGACTTAAACTATAATATGGCTTCTACTTGAGAATGTATTCGTGTGCCTTAGATTCTAATCCTGTTTACTAGAAACAGAAGTAGATTTGTAAACCTGTTTGAGATAGTCACTTCTCTGCGACTGGGCCTGGCATGGCCAAGTGGTTAAGGCTCTCGACTCCCAATCTGAGGGTCGCAGTTTCGAATCCCCATCACACCAAACATGCTCGCCCTTTCAGCTGTGAGGGCGTTATAACGTTACAATCAATCCCACTATTCGTTGGTAAAAGAGTAACCCAAGAGTTGGCGGTGGGTGATGACGACTAGTCTTACACTGCTAAATTAGGGACGGATAGCGTAAATATACCTCGTGAAGCTTTGCGCAAATTTCAAAACCAGCCAAATCTCTGTGACTGGCCCCTCGAAATATGGGGAAATTAGAAATTAAAATTCTGAACACTTTGAACAAGTAATGAAACAAAACCGTTGCGAGGAAGATGAAAAGTTGTCCAAGGTAAAGCAGAAAAAATGTATTTATGTGTACTTGTTTTTGACGATTTGTTTCAAAGATTATATATTAGCGAATTTAACCTATTTTCTTTGCGATGGCAATAATCTTTACTAACAGTAGATGGTAAACATGCCTGTAGCAACTAATAACAGAAGGTGCTGTTTTTTTTTACTTACCATCAGTTAGATAGTGCCACCTCGTTAATTTTAAATCATCATATTTTTGTTTTACAATTTAGCAGGGTTTGTATGCGTGCAGGGTAAAAAATGAGCAAACATCGTGTCCATTTTATATAATTCAAATAAACTAATATTTGATTTAATATCATAAATGACTTTCTTTAGAAATATTTTTAAAATAGCAAACTTTAAAATAGATCTTAAAAATTAAATTACAAAATTTAAGACGAGACCTATTAAGAAATAATACTTTATAACTTTTTTTTTGTAGAAATAAAATTTTAAAAATTTATTTTGAGATACGGCAAAATTATTAGTATCAGATGAAAATGGTAGAGATCCAAAAACTGAACGTGTCACGTATTTCAGTTTTCGTTAACTTGCTTCGCTTATAAGAATAATAATTGAAATTCCAGTTACTTTTAGTATTTGTATACGTTGTTTCTTACTACTTAGTATTAGTCAAGCAGTAGCTGGTATGACGTAGGACGCTAAAGCTCGTGAAACGCGATCCTTATAGGATGGAAGTGTGAAATTTCGCTAGAAGAGCTTCAGAACCAAATGACACGCAGTTTTAACCCAATATTGATTTGTTTTGCTTCAGAATTTCATACACAGGACCCTAACTTTGATCTGATAGCCCACAGGGAAGGCAAGTTAGTCAGCAGCGCTTATAACAACAATATGTTATAAACCACGAATCTTCAAATTCTCAGGCCTGAGATGCGAATCCCGAGGCCACGCCCAATCATCGTCTTTCATTAAAAAACAAACAAAACTGTTTAGTCTGTTCATTGGATCACTTGGAATCAACAATAACTGATAAAAATATTCACAAATTAATCAGTGGTCCAGATCACCTGGAAGAAAATGTCTGTAAATGCTTGTTCACACTGTATACTGAGTTATAGTGTTCTTCTGATATACTTTGTAACCTGAACATACTTTGATTTGCTTATGATAGTTTTAATTCTATAATTTTTTGCTTAAGTTTTCTGTCACTATTCTCAAGTTAAAATTTGTAATGACGTTCTGTATTTTCATCATTTTACAGAAGTTTAAGAAAAATCCAGGTCCAGATTTCTTGCCTTGGTCTGAATTTGAAAAAACTGATGACTTGTGTGACTTCTGCCAACAAACAGCTTCTACCAATCGTCTTGGGAAACCAGAAGAACTGCTTGTTTGTAAAGACTGCTCGGCTAAAGGTGAAATTAAATACGAGATAATCATTCACTTAGAAAAACAGAGCAGACAGTGCTAGAAATATTTACCCTTAATTTGACCCCTCATAATTTATCTCTTTAACTCTTTATGTTTACAGTCAAAACATAATTTTAAAGTAACAGTAAGACTGATTCTTCTCACTTCTGATGTTTTTATATAGCACATCCAAGTTGTATGCAGTATGGAGAAAAATTAACTGTGAAATGTAGAGAATATCCTTGGCAGTGTATAGACTGTAAGAGATGTGTATTTTGTGATCAGTCTGATGATGATGGGGTAAGTTACTTTATCCTGTTTATGAAATAAATGTAAGAGGCACACTGTTTTCTGCTGTTCTTCAATATAAAAGCTGACAAAATATGTTTGTATTCTGTCACTGAAGGATTAATCATTTGACTTTTCCTTATTTAGGAAGGTTTAATATCGTGGAGAGAAATGATATTTAGCTTTGTTTGGTAAAGAGTTTTGTACGTAGTACCCTGTATTTAAGAATATGGTTGTAAATGCTTGTTTTAAAAGATTACTGTTCCTTAATCTAATTGCTATTTTGCTGTCTAAAGTGCATTGCACTGATACTATATTATCTAAACCTAATAAACAGGAAGTAGATAGCTAGTTTGACAGCAAACTGTGTCTGTTGTACGAGTTATTAAACTACATATACCTAATAAAAAGGGAGTTAATGAGTAGCTCAGAAGCAAACTGTGTCTGTTTTATGTGTTACTTCAAACCTAATAACGAGGAAGTAGGTGATTCATGATGAAGGGAAATCCACTTTAAGTGAAACTGGATTTGGTATTAAAACTTGAATTAAAATAAAGTAGAGAACAATATTTCAACCTTCTTCAGGTTAACCTAATAAGATTTAAATGTTGTTCTGTACTTTATATTAACTAACGTTTCAACACCCATACCAGTTGTCTTGAGAATACAGGAAGTAGGTGTATTGTTTGGCAACAAACTGTGTTATATGTGTAATTATACATTACATAAGCTTCATACACATCAAGTAAATAACTCGTTTCACAGCATACTGTGTCTATTTTATGTTACCTAAACATAATAAACAGGAAGTAGAGGGATAGTTTAGATTGTGTCTGTTGTATCTGTTATTAATCTAATAAACAGGAAGTATATGAATATTTTGGCAGAAACTGTGTTTGTTATATGTATTATTAAGCCACCTAGATCTTATAAGCAGGAAGTAGAGGAACATTTTGACAGAAACAGTGTTTGTTATATGTATTATTAAGCTACCTAAACCTAATAAATAGGAATAGGTGAATATTTTGGTAGACACTGTGTTTGTTATATGTATTATTAAGCTACCTAAACCTAATAAATAGGAATAGGTGAATATTTTGGCAGAAACTGTGTTTGTTATATGTATTATTAAGCCACCTAAACCTTATAAACAAAAAGTAGATGAATATTTTGGCAACAAACTGTCTGTCATATGAATTATTAAACTACCTAAACCGAATAAATGGGAAGTAGGTGAACAGTTTGGTAGCAAGACATGTCTCTTGAACAGTGCCCACACTTAAGTATTGATTATATTAATTGTTAAAGTACATAAATAAAACATGGCCAATTACTCCAGAAAACATAACTGATTTATTTAATCAATATTTCATCACTACAGTTTCACTGGGATGAACAAAAGATAAGATAAAAAGCTAGCATCTTGTTTGTTCCAGTGCAAAATGTAGGCTTAAATAAAAAAAAGTTTTCTGGAGTATTATGTCATGTTTTGTCAATAAACATTACTCTCTAGTTTGCAAGACAAACTTTTAAACTATATATTAAACTTTACATGAGGAGGGGTACCATCAAACATGTGAACTACAGTGTTTACCCATGAATGTTCCAGAACTTAGGAATTTCCTAAAATTGCGACTTTAATTTCTGGATTACACTCTTGTATGCTGTTAAATCAAGTGCACCTTTTCTCTCTCACCAGGACTCCATGCTGTTTTGTGATGGGTGTGACAAAGGTTACCACATGGTTTGTCATGTACCTGCACTTACTGAAAAGCCAGGGGGTAAGAACTTTACAGATGCATTGTATGTGTCACAGTATTTCTTACATAAAAAAGTATGTTTAACTCTCTGATCTCTCCTACATATAGAGAGATGAATGATACAATAAGAGGGTTAAGAGGAAATGAAAGAGACTACATGCTCTGTGTAAATACAATCACGTGGTGCTTTCTTCTTCTATAATTGAGAATGAATTATAAAACTGTTTTTAAATAAACAGCACAAGAGAAAGTTGTGATGAAAGAAACTGAGAAAGAATTACTTAAAATTTCTCCACAAAACTATAAGCTATCATGGTTTAAAAGTTGAATTAACAATGGGTAACTATAAGTATTTGAAAGTAAAATAACTTTTTTTAATTAAATGCATTACGATAAAGATCAGAGTTCCTTTACACCCAAACAAGGAGATTGATCCTAGTGTAATAGCTTGTCTAAAACTATTTATTTAGGATAGATGTTTCTTTATTAGAGAGTTGAAAGATACAGGATAAATGTTTCCTTATTAGAGAGTTGAAAGATACAGGATAAATGTTTCCTTAATAGACAGTTTAAACATTTAGTATAGATGTGTTTTTTTTTATCAGAGAATTGAAAGATGTAGAGTTTCTTTAATACACAGTTTAAACATACAGGGTATATATATATCTTTAATGCAGAGTTTAAAAATATCTCATAGTTATTTCTTTAATAGAAAGTTGAAATATAAGGTAGATAGTTCTTCAGTCGACAGTTTAAACATATAAGGTAGATAGTTCTTCAGTTGACAGTTTAAACATATAAGGTAGATGTTTCTTCAGTAGACAGTTTAAACATATAAGGTAGATGTTTCTTCAGTAGATAGTTTAAACATATAAGGTAGATGTTTCCTCAGTCGACAGTTTAAACATATAAGGTAGATGTTTCTTCAGTAGACAGTTTAAACATATAAGGTAGATGTTTCTTCAGTAGATAGTTTAAACATATTAGATGGATGTTTCTTTAATATAAATTTGAAGCATATATATTAGATACTTTTAACAGGTAGTTTAAACATATAGTGTGTTTATTTCTTTATTAGAGAGCTAAAAAATATAGAGTAGATGTTTCTTTAATAGAGATTTGAAACATACTGGATAATTGTTTCTTTAAAATAGATTTGAAACATATTGGTTAGATGTTTAATATATATTTGAAAGATATAGGGTAGATATTTCTTCAATAGTGACTTGAAAGATATGGGGCAGATGTTTTTTTAATAGAGGGTTGAAATATATAGGTTAAATGTTTCTTTAAAACAGAGTTGAAACATATTGGTTAGATGGTTCATTAATATGGTGTTGAAACATGTAGGGTATATGGTTAATAGATAGTTTAAACAAATATAGGTTAGATGTGTCTTTAATATACAGTTGAAAGATTTAAGATAGATGTTCCTCCAATAGTATTCAAATATATATAGTAGATATTTCTTTTTAAAAAAGGAGTTGAAAGATATATGGTAGATGTTTCTTTAGTAGATAGTTTAAATGTATAAGGTAGATTTTTTTTTTAATAGATAGTTTAAAGATATAGGGTATATGTTTCTTGATTAGAGATTTGAAAGTTACAGGATTGATGTCTCTTTAATACAGAGTTGAAAGATCATCTAGATTTTTTTCTTAATGGTGTTCAAAGAAAAATTGTTGATGTTTCTTTAATCGACAGTTCAGATATATAGGTTACATGTCTCTTTAATACAGAGTTGAAAGATATAGGGTATATGTTTTCATAATAAAGAGTTCAAACAAATGGTAGAAGGTTCTTTAAGAGATTGTTCAAAGCTACAAGTTAAGTGTTTCTTTAAAGGATAGTTCAAACCTGTAAGTTAAATATGTCTTTAAGAGATAATTCAAACTTAACTCACATGTTTCTTGTTTAAAGCCATGCTATATTTATTTTTATAATGTGAAGTGTAAGGAGAAAACATGATTAATTCTTTCTATAAATTATATATCAGCTTTGTTCAAAAAGTTGTAATACTAATAATCCTCTCTGTATGAACTAGTCAACAATATTGTGTCATCTATGTTGAATTAGTTTAAATGGCTGATGGCATTATTGTTAACTCTTCTAACAATTACAGTAATGTTGTTGAATTTCAACAGGATTGTGGTATTGTAACAAGTGTAATGATGAGAAAGAATCAGAAGTGGAAAAAGTGTCAACTTCAAGTGGGAATTACCGAAAGGAAGATGTTTATTTTGAAACAAGTACCACTAGCTTCATTACCCCAACAAGATCAGGTAATTCATATAATAGAACAAGATACTCGTTAAAAGTAATTCCTTCTTCCAAAGTACCCTCAACAATATCTGGAAGTTTCCTAGTGTTAAATTGCAAATCCCTGTGAAACAGTGATGTACATCTAACACACACCTAGTAAATGTTTTTGGAACTTAAGTTTACAATCGTGAAAGGCACAAAAAACATTGCTTGGTTGATCACTGGAGTATGGCCCCCCTCCTTTCAGTGCAAAAAAAAAAAAAAAGATAAAGGAAAGAGTAAACAATTAGATAGAAATAAACAGACACAAGTGTTAGAAATACTGTTTTTGTTTTTGGGATCAGTTATGTTCATATCCCTGTAGGTAAACTGTATGTGGGCCATATTTAATCTTTTAAAACATTAAAGACAACTGTGTGATTAACTCAAAAACCCATCTTGGATGATAGCAGAAAATACTAGTTATTTACATTTCTTATTCTCATTTACTAATGTGAGTGGCTGGAAGGTATTAGGAATTGGTCTTTGAGAAATTTCAAAAAGTATTCAGCTTCTCAGAGGGAGACAAGTATCCCCTCTTAAACCCTTTGATATCTATTCACTTGGACCCCTCTTTTTTTTTTTTTTTTTGTAAAATTCCAGATCTGCCCCTGCATACTGATTGTTATGTGGAGCCAGCCCATTAAAGGTTGTACTATGATGAAGTTTCTCTAATGAAACAAACATCTGTTAATACGATAATCACTTTTGTTTTGTAGCAATTTCCTGAGTGGAAAAACTCTTTAGTAAACTCTGATTTAATCATAAAAGTTGCAACTTTGTTAACATAAAATGTTAAACAGATAACTCAAAAGTTTATAGATTTATTATATATACCCATGAAACTGCACTACCTGTTAGTATATAAATAGTAACTGGAAGCTTACTGCTTGGTATACTAGTTAACATAGGTACAATATGTCAGCTACAGTAGTACTTGTCTGCAAGATTAGTAGTTTGGACAGTTTTGCTGAAAGTATGAACTCCTACAAGCATTACACACAGAAGCCAGTCACATACGAAGACTGAGCATTCTTTTTACAGCAGTAATTATAATTCAACAGTAATTAACCAACCAAAGAAGTGTATTTAAACAAAAGGATATATATTTAAATAAAAACAACAGTCACAAACTTCAGTGGACATCTACCAGTGTTTCTGGTTTCAGGCTTCTTTTTGTCTTCAGTCTAAATTAGTTTGTTTCTGGAGGTGGCATATTATGGGGTTTGGTTCTTTTTGATACAAGATATTTTCTCTTTTACCAGTTTTGGTTCTTGTGGGATGTGGAGCATTTAGTCTTCAAGGCCCTTTTCCCTCTTTCCCAGCTACCTGAAATAGAAGCAAATAAATCAAGGGATCCAAAATGAGGAATATCCATTGAAGGTAATATGCCTGCACACTTGCAGGTTACCTTCAATGGATATTCTTCACTTGGTGGCTACTCATTTCAGATCCCTTGGTTTATTTGCTTGTATTTCATTTTTTCCATTGATCCAGTGTTGTTTGGTGGTAGGACAGTGACAATTGTATGGTGGGTATTCCTTTTCCACAACCTTCTTGGGTTTTCTGTCTTTCAGCAATATTTCTCTTATATATTTCAATATGCTGGATGTTTTCAAGCATTGGGCTTTGGCATTTCCTTGCTTCATTTCTAAGTTTTGGTGCTTTTCATTGTTCCTAGAGATATATATCTTATTTTCCATCTTCTGCAAAAGAAGAAGGTTTTATTGCTTTCTACCAACTTCTGAGTGGTACCATATACCTGCAGGCAGGTGAATATTCTGTTTGGATTCCTTTGTTTTTGACTTGAGAGCTACAGCTTCTGGGCCCACATACACAGGATACTACTCTTGACTTTCCTTCATTCCCATGTTTTCAATCTACTTGTGGATTCACTTTTATCATCTGCACGTGGTCATTCCTGTGGAGTGGTCCCTTCATCCTCCAGTTGTGTGATTATGCTATTGTCTAAGCAACCAACATATAGTTGTATTTGGTGTTCCTTTGGGTGGCATCCTGCTGTCTTTCTGCTTTGTGATTTCTTGGATTTTGGTTGGTCTACCTTTTTTTTTTAGTATGGAGGGGTCTTTTATGCCTTCCCACATACATCTCCTCCTATAATGTATCTCCTTCATCCACATCTCTCCATGTCAAGTTCTTCGAGTGGCTCAGTTTGACTGGCTTTGTCTTATTTCCTCCTCCAGAGACATCTACTGCCTATAAGGAGTCTGTGCATGCGATATGCTCAAATAGCTTCCATTTCCAGTTCCTGCTCCCATTTGTTTCTTCCCTGGAGCATTTTGGTGGCTCATGATCTTTCTCCATCCTCATTACAGGTTTAGTTTGCCTGTTTATTCAGTTGGCTTGTTTTTCCTTTCCTCCACAGGTCACCTTTTTTATCACGTCTCCTTTAATCTGTTTCAATATGTTGCCTTGTCTCTTGTGGCTCATTTTGATCATCTTCTGAAGGTGATTGTCTAGGTAAGATTGTAGACTCCTTCTTATACCTTTGCCTCTCATTGCTCACTTCATCTGCCTGTATTCTTCTCTGGTGGATATCGTTTCCATCCAGGAATGACTCTGTGCTCTGGTTCTACTATGCCTTGGTAAGTGCAGTTCCCCTCCCATGCCTTTGTCATTATTACCTAATTGGATCCCACTCAGTGATGAGTGTTTTCTGGCAAAGTATGTGTTTTATATATACTCTTCAAAAAAATTGAAATGCAAAAGGCAAAATATGAGACACATTGTTAACAAGTTTATTCGGGTAGTTCTGTATGACATGTGTGAAACTTTGCACATTCACTGCTGAACATCCAAAGTCTGCAAAGGCGAAGTCCACGCTCACTAGGTGAAGTTTAACGTCACTCAACGTCAATAACGAGTATTGCCCCCCCCCCGTGAGCATTAATAACTGCTTGGCATCTCCTGCCCATGGAAGCGATGAGATGACGAATCACATCCTATGGAATGGCTGTCCACTCAGCCTGCAAAGCTGCTGCAAGCTGAGGTAGAGTCTGCGGTTGAGGTTGTCACCATCGTAGATGTCGGTCAAACTCGTCTCAAAGATGTTCGATGGGGTTTAAATCTGGTGATCTGGAGAGCCAGGGACGAACATTGATGTTGTGGTGTCTCAAGAAGACAGTGGTGAGTCCAGCTGTGTGAGGACGGGCGTTGTCATGTTGAAAAACGTCGTTGATGTTCACCATGTTGGGTTGCACATGGGGCCTAAGAATCTCGTAGATGGTTGCGTACGGTCTGATTGGAAATCCTACGCAGCCCTGGTATGGTTGAGTCAGTAGACATCGCAGTGGTGGTCCTATCCTGAAGGTGACGTAACCAGGTGTTGCGATCTTGTGCAGGCGTGATCACACGAGGTCTGCCAGATTGTGGACGGTCACGAGTTGATCCATGTTGTTGGTGACGATTCCATAGCTTTGTGATGGTGCTTGGGTGGACATTCACAGCTCTGGCAACATCTGATCAAGATTCGCCTGCTTCCAAGCGACCATTGGCGTTGTTGCGTTGTGCTTCAATCAGTCTTGGCGTAACTGTATTGGCGTGTCGGTGGCTTAACACTGAGCTATGGAAATCGAGAACCCGTCACTTTTATAGGGATTTTGCACATGTTGCACTTGCAGAACATGCAGATCTCTCAAACAAATTTATTGGACATGCATGCGTTTTGGCGAAAAATCCGATGTTTTCCTCCGTTTTCAAAGTGCACAACTTTTATTGTAATTTTGGTCTGACAATCAGTGCCTTAACACGTGTAACATCACATTCTCTGAGCTTGTAATGTTATTACATATATTTCTCTTTAAAATAACAAAAATATCCCTTTTGCATTTCTTGTTTTGAAGAGTAAATATATAAATAGTTATATGCTGTACTTGGTCTATCAGTGGTAAAGCAGAAGAAGGTTTCTGCTCATCCATACTGTTTACTCGATTGAATAAATTTGGGAATGTTATGCTTTTCAAAATAAAATTTTGCAATTATCATTCCGCTTTCTCCAGTGTGCCATTCCACCAGACTCCCCACTCCCTTTTACTTTCCCTTCCTTGAATGGAGTTTGAGAGTTCTTATCACTTTACAGTTCCTAGCAACTGAGGTGGTTTGTGAACCATAGAAGTTTCTTTGGGAGTGCGTCATACCTATTATAACATCATTTCTCTTTACACTTTCTTTAGAAGGGGATGAAGCTGGGAACCTTTTTTCTTTGTTTTTTTTTCTAGGTTATTGTTGCAGGAGGTCTGATGTGGGAGGGAGCTGGACCAGCCACTGCTGGATACTCCTCATAATACTAAGTTCAGGTTGATAACACCATGTTCATGTGGTCAAAACCAATAGATGTCCTCCTTCAGGATGAATTTTCTCTGCTCCTGTGGTTGAGCAGATGTTCCATATCCTACTTATAAATCTGAGTGCACATTGTTTTCTACCCTATTCTGGTGGTTTAATGAATCTTGTTCTTTTCCTGGTCCTTCTACCTGCTACAGGAGGAATCCTTGTTCTTATGGTTGAGTTGAGATTCACACACTGCTTCATAATTCCAGATTCAGTTTGGTATACTTCTTGCCTCTTACAGTTAATGTGGAAGTTTGCCTGGTGATCACTGTTTCCTTCCTTCCTCACTGTAATTCTGGTTGTTTACAGTATGGTACTTTGTTTACATGTCATTGGGATGGGTGTATATCTGTTGTTCACAGTACGCTTGCCCTGTCCACATTATATTATACATACTCAAATGATTTTTTGGAACTGTCCATCATCTCATAATACCAAGGATAGGACTTGGAGACTCATCTGTTCAGTCAGGGTTGGGGAGAGTCTTGCTCCTATGTTTCCCAAGGCCCTTCAATATTAGTTTGATTCTCAGTGCTGCCTGTTTTATGACACCTCACCACAAGAGCAAAGGGCATACCTGATCCAGAAATGGTGAATTCCCTCTCATATGTGCTTTCATTCAGTTACTCAGCACACCCACTCAATTTCCTGTGGACACTATCCATAGGGAGCCTCATGTTTCTATGTTACATTTGGTCCTCCTACCTCCTCAGTGTGGGATTCTAGCTTTTGTGTGAGTTTAAGTATGTACTCTATTGGAAGTTATCATTTCAGATTTGCAATAGATACGTGCCTCAAGTGTTTTTCTGTTTTCTGTCGTGTCTAACCTTGAATGTAAAGTACACAAAACATATCACAACAGAATGAAAGCATACACATTAAAAAACAATAATGTGTAGCCAGTACTAAAAACTGAAATTAAGTGAGAACATGTCTGACTTGTACAGTGCCAACTGAGAAAGCGAGAAGGAGCCAATTTCTCCAAGATCGTGTGTCATGGTGGAGAGTTGTTGCATGCACTGTGTATGCTAAATGAGTAGCTTGTGTTGAGTGAATATAAAGCTAATGAGAATGAAAATATTTTAATGCATTAAAGGGCAGATAAAATGGGGAAAGCTTTTGTATGAGGGGAGGATCTATCACAAATCTATTTTCAGTGCGGGATAATAATAACTTTTTCACATCATATTATACAAGTTTTAATAAAAATCTTTCCATAAGTGCCATGTTCCTGTTGTTTTTAGTTGTTTTTAATTGTTTTTAACTACCCAAACTTAATAGTTATTGTTACTGGTAATAAATGTAATGAAGTGATTTATATTTCGTTATAAGAAAATTTCAAGTATGTGAGGCATATTCATTCATAAAACTTAAATGATGTGTGCTTATTCTATTTGTTTATCAAAAATTAGTTTTAATTTCCTCTCAATTATTTTCATAATTTCCAAAACAGAACTAGATCCCACAGTCGGACTTCCAACTCCATGTAGTTCTCCAATACCCGAGGATAAACAACATCCTTACATGCTCGGGTCATTAAATAAAAGGTAAGTTCACTGTGAAAATTTCAGTTGATTCCAACTCCTTAACAGAAGCCAAGTCCTTGTTGGGCTTTCTATAACATTTTAATTCTGTATGTAGTTGTACATAAACACCATCCATATCTTTATAAAAGATAAAGACACCTTTTTTTTTTTTTTCTCTGTTAATAATTCTTAAGACAGTAGTTTGGTCTCAACTCTCATGGCAAACCTTCCAACACTTAACAGTTTTCCCATACCGGCATATAAACATCACACTTATTTGCTAGGGGTAACTGAACAGAATGTATTACAATTTTTAAACTTTGAAGTGGAACATATTTCCCAAATACAATTCAAAATAAGAAATAGATCTTGTCATAATTTAATATTTTATTTCTTCACTATGTTTATTAGTTATAAATTCAGTTAATATAACAAATAAAGGTTTCAAACATTATTGACTTAGTATTTTCTTATATTCGAATCAGTCTTCCTCGATGTGTTTCACCTAATTCTAAAGTTAAGTAAGTACTGAGGAAATCAATGCTCCCATATTTGTGTTCCTTTCTTTCCATTAAAATAGTACACTTTTATCATTAGAAAATATATGAAGTGTACATCAAACTAAGAAAAGTCTTCATAATATTTAGCTGTAAGAGATCAAAAGTGAAAATTTTGTTGGTTTGCTCACAGTTGACATAAACATCAACAAATTTGTACTTTTCCTTACAACAATATAAATATTTTAGGTTTTATTGCACTGCTGTTTTGTTATTACTGATGTAAAACCAAATGAAAGTAACAACATTTTATCTATCTATGTAAAAGTGTCTTAGTTAATGAAATCCTGCCTTTGCAATATTTTATAATTAACTAATTACAAATATTTTCAAACTCTGAAACACAAAAATTTAGGTAAAGTATCTTATAATTTGAATGTTACATTATATTATCTTCATCAGCCTTATTTGAAATGTGTTGCCTTCCTTTTAGACATAAGAGATTTAATATAATATCATCCATAGTATCAACTTTTTTCCATCAGTCATTGACTTCTTTGAAGTTTGGTATTAATATTTCAAATTATCTTAGATCAAACTGGGTGAGGGGGCAGCTTTGAATTTCAGCTTACCTTAATTCTTTTAAAATAAAATTTTTCTTCTACTCAACATTATAAAATGATCTTACAGTTAATTGTTCAACTGTTCTATGGACCTCAAATAAAGGATTAATTAACAGAATAAGTGTAGGAATAGGTATAAATTAATTAAACTTCACTTTTTTACCATAGATGTTATTAACTTTTTTGTAAGAAACTACACAGATTTCACATTTATGCACATGGAACAAATCTAACATTAGAAAGTTCTTTGTTGGCCAGTTTTAGTGTACAGTCTCCTGCTAACAATTAAGACCTTTTCAAACTTACATTATTTATACTGAGCAAAACTTTTGTTTATAAGTGAACCAAAGACAGAATAACTAAGAGGTAGGTTTCTATGCAACAAAGACATAAAGATGTCTAAGTAAGAAAGACATAAAAGTTTAAGAGCAACAAAGGTGATGATGTTTCTAGGTAACAAAGAGACAGAAGGCTCTAAGTAACAAACATGTAGAGGTTTCTTAGTGATTAAGACATAGAACCTTTCATGTAGCCGAGATGTGTGGTTTCTAAAAAGGCTTTGCATCGAATGTCCTATAGAACACTCAGCCAATATCCAGAAATCGTTCCTGATGCTAAAGATTGGACCATTGATGATGTTGAAGGATTCTTCTCTTACGTTGGATTTCCTGAACAAGCTTCTGCTTTCAAAGAACAGGTACATTTTTAGACATTTGTGTTGTTAAAACTTCTGAAATGGGCCTATTGCACTAGTTTTATTTTTTTAATTATTTTAACATACATCATTCATAACTTATTGGATATTTTTCACCATTAGTTGCAACTTATGCTTTGCTTCTCTGGTTGCTTAGAATGCTGAATTCTGCATGTGATTATATATAAATGGAATGAATGTTCAAATCATTTTTTTTAGTTGTGTATGTAATTTGGAAGTTTAGATTTTAATAAAAGAAGGGTGAACGTGTTCATAGCCACATGGCTTGCCGAGTTATGCAGTTGAAGATAAGTGACTTTGTGCTCAAGAAATAATTGATATACAGATTATAGAGTTAACTGTTCTGACTGAAAGGAAGAATAGAATCAACATAAATGTTGTGTGATGAGCCTAATACTTTAAAAATGTAAGTTTGTTTAAATCTCTAACATGATATAACTCCTCATTTCTTTTAGTTTTATGGTTTGGAATACAACAAATAAACTTCAATGTTTCAAAGAGTTTGTGTTGACATACATAGTAATGGCTCACCTACAGATCTGGTTCTGTAAATATAAACATGATTAATCAGTTTTTCAATACAATACTTTCACTCATGATTGCTTTTTTTCATTCATTTCTACCCTCTATATGTGTAATTTTCATTTGCCATTAGCTTTGACATTCCCATAACAACAACTAATATTGTTTTTACTACTGCCCTGAACGTTAGCCTGTGGTTTCAATGGCTTCAGGCTCCACTCTTTCTATTGAGTAGGTTTTACTCTTAGATTCACAAGTTGGAGTCCACCATGCAGCTTGCTGTATCTCCTAACCCAAGATCAGACCCACCATTTTCTGGAAAATATGGTTAGGATGTTGTAGATTTGGATAACCTATTTCCACCTCCTTCCTTTGTCACAGAATCCTGGGTCACATCTGTGGATTCTCCTGGACCTTCTTCCACCTTCCTCAGTATGGTATTTCAAGTGTGTTCTATTTTGTCTGTATACCCTGTCTTAAGATTCCTCCAACATGCCACCTTTCCCAAAGTTACCCTGTTTTCCCAAAATTACATTCTGTGATTAGCATGCCTCATCCCCTTGTGCCACTTCTGATTTCTATGTATTAATGTATCATCATCATTCAAATTTTTTTTCTAAATTTTCAGAACTTTAGTGTTTGATTCGGGTGTGAGGATCTGACCCCAATACTACTATGAGATTTTCTCTAGCTCTATTTTGCCATTGCCATATGTAGTGCCTCTCCTCTAGCCATTTATTATCTAAGACTATTCACTATTCCCATGAGGGTTTTTTGATGGATAAACACCACCTCCCTCCTGTTTTCCACTGACATGCTTGTCCTCCTCTGCCCTTTCCCTCCCAACCTCACTTCTTTGTTGTTGGGATTTTGTGGATATGGAAGTGCTTTTAACTTACATAAACCCTGCACAATTAGGATTTGTGTGATCTTTGTATGACTCCATTTTTATATCAGTAAATCTTTGGAGATTGTTTTGACTCATTGTCATGCAGAGTAGAGACTGCTGTTTAACACTCTTTCCTTTCATCCTTGGTCTTCTGTGATTTTTAGCCTTTGCTTGCTCCTATATCCTGTTATCTACCTTCCTATCTTTTACCTGTCCCATATTTGGTGAACCTTGGCAGCTGGCTGTAGATTGCTCATTACTAGATCTCCCACAGTTTATGATACAAATGATTCTAACATCAGTTTTAGTATGGCTGAGGCACGATTGATGTGATTGTTTACTTTTGGAGTACTTTCACCGTGGATCCTTAGGTGCTTCAGATGTTACCTGAAGAACTTTATCTTCATTTTTTAGTCCCATATATGCTATTACTGTATCCCTTTCCTTTTCTTCTGAATCCACTTTCCTGACAGCATCTATCTGAAACAGTTCTAGATCTTCTTCACAAAGATGCCCTAAAACTCCACTCACACTTCCCTTGGGTTCTATTTGCAGTTCTTCATAGTTCCCAAGAAGTGGTGAACTGACATCCTGTCATAGCTTTCTCCAGTCTCAACTGTTTTGTCAGCCTTCCTTTCCTCACTTTTTGGTGGGTATTTACTCTGGGTCTTTGGATGAGTAATGTGGATATCTCAATTGCTTACCTTCATTGTATGGCCATTAAGGTCTTTAACGCTCACTATTGAGATGGAGTTTCCTAAAAGACCAATAGAAGTTTTGTCACAGTGTTTTCCTTCATAATTAAAGTTTGTCTAAGACCATACCAACTCCTCAATTATCATGAGTAAAGCAGTGTTGGGATAGCTACCCATCTCTCTGATCCTTGTTGAATAAATTGAGACTGACCTGCTTTTAAAGGATTTTTTTCCCTCCACTGCACTTTCTCTAGTGTTACATTCCTCCAGATTTCCCACCACATTGTTCCTCTCCCCCTTCCAAGTGGATTAGGGGAGTCCTTGCCATTTACCAGCTCTTAGCCACTAGAGTGAAGGATCATGGAAGTATCCTTCTGAGTGGGCTCAGTATCACTCAGTTGAGAGTAATTCAGTGGTGTTCTGTCAGTGTGAATGGTATATGTATATATCCTCTTCCTACCATGGAATGGATTTAAAATTCCTGACACTGGTTTAGTTTAGACTGGAGATAATCTACCACATAAGCTCATCCCTCTGATTGGGGTTCCTCATCCTACTGCTACCTATGCCAGTTTTTGGGTGGTTTGCTGATGGATTACAGCAGGACTAGTCAACACAAGTCCTCATGCATGTGTACTGCAGTTGACCTACCATGTTGCATTTGCCTGGATGTTTGGTTCCCAGGTGGCCTGATATTCATTGTGTATTGGGTCTGCAGAGATGTCCTGACTAGAATGGCAGGATGAGAGCCCTTTTCCCTTCTGCTTCCTAGTCTTGAGATGGAAATGGTACACCTGCTTCATACTATAGACCAGATAATAAATACTTGATGCTGCCTAGTTTTGACCCACTGAATATGGTCTGATGTACCCTAGCCACTTTATTACATTTGGAGCATAAAAATACGCATTGGATGTGCATCCTTTCTGCCCAGGTTAACAACACATCTTCACAATGAGCAAAGAGTAAACCTGGTACTGATGTGACGTGGTCTCCCATGGGCATGTCCCTCTACATTAGGGTTTCATACTTTATGGGCTCTCATTGACCACTTTCCAAAGGATTCCCATCTAAGTAAACTTTGTGCCAGTCACTCCACCATTAAGGTATTGTATCAGAATGTGTAATACTCCTACAGTGAAAATGTATTTGTGATAGATAATTAATTCCTTACCCCCTTCTGCTGCTTCTTTTTTGCTTAATCTTGAAGTAAAGATTGGGTTCTACAGTAATAGAGGAAGTCAGCATGGTACATTGCAGCTTATCACACTAAACATGTGAGGTAGTATCAAAGCTGGTGGCAAGCAAATACTGCATATATAGAGAGTAGTATGGAACAAGAAAATCTATTATGTGACAAGAAGTAATTACCTATTTGTAGGAAACTTATAACTTTCAGACAAGTGCTCCATGGATCAATACAAATCATAGTGAGTAATTGGTTAATTGATTTTGGTCATAAAAGTTACTCATCTTTGTTGACACTTCCCATTATCTTTACATGATGAGTGTTAGCTACAGTTGCAAGTCTTAAACATGCTACACAAAATGAAGTAAACAATTCAAGATAACAGGTATGAATAAAAGACAAAACTATAATTCACTTAAGTGTGGAAAAAAGGTATTTTTATTTAATAATAGTACTTTTAAAACTCTGTGTATAGTTTATCTTCGTAGCTCATTCTAAAACTGTATATTCTTTATTATATATCACTTATTAGAGCTTAACTATTCTATTACTTAGATTACTGACTGTTAGGACTAGGAATAATGTGTTATTATTTGTAATTCCCACTTGTTAAAAAATACAGAAAAACTGAGAAGAATAAATTTTTTTTCTTACAGGAAATTGATGGAAAATCCCTGTTGCTCATGAAAAGAAATGATGTCTTGACAGGTCTCTCTATTCGGCTTGGTCCAGCACTGAAAATCTATAATCACGTGAAACGACTTCAGACAGGCTTACCAAATGGTCATCTCTTGTAGTTCATATGAAGGTCAAAATCTTTATGATTCTTGTAAAAATAGAAACTTGAACTTCACTGTTTATTTTAGATGAATATGTTGGATCACTAGCATACGAATATAAACACTTTCTCTAGAGTTGAACTTTTCCTGTGCATTTGAGTGGTAGTTTCAATTTGGTTTATATGTGTGGTTGAAAAAGTTCAAGCCGTACAATTATTTAGCCCAAAGAAGATCAGATGTTATATTAAAACGTGATATTAGAAAGGATTGTTAGAGAAGATGACAGCTATTCAAATATGACATGAGAATGGTGTACTAGTGAAAGATCAGATGTCCAATAATACAACATGACATTAGAAAGGATCGCTAGAGAAAATTCAGATGTCCAATAATACAACATGACATTAGAAAGGATCGCTAGAGAAAATTCAGATGTCCAATAGTACAACATGACATTAGAAGAGATCGCTAGAGAAAGATCAGATGTCCAATATTACAACATGACATTAGAAGGAATTGATAGCATTGTCATCTGTGTAGTATAAAAATGTAAGTTCTCCATTGCACTAACTCTCTTCTCTATAATGTCAGAATAAATCTGTTACTAAGTACACTTACATTGTTCTAGAAAATAAATTTACAGGTACACTATAAATTTGGGAAACTAATTATACATATTAGAATCACAGTTTTAAATATGTTACTACAAGTTTAAGGCCTTCTAAAATGTGTCTGTTAAGATGGTGCCTTTTTTTGGAGTTCAACATTTGTCTTCAGTTTCACTGACTTTGTTAAACATTTGTAGTTTACAGTGATGTCAAGAAAACCCACTTGTAGAGAAATATATATGTAAAAATGGCTCGTTTTGGTTGAGAAAATATTTCCTCAACCCAAATGAGCCATTTTTACATATATATTTGTAGTTTACATTTCAGCACTAGCTCTTTGTTTCTTTGTTTACTCTCAAGTATACCAGTTGTTACAGCTCATGTGGTATTTCACACTACTACTTACACAGCACTGTACCATTTCTTACAACTGATGTGGTATTTCACACCAGGGCCCAGAAGAGGAATCCTGGTGCTTCCCCTGAGACTGTGCCCCTCCTCCTCTCTTACCCCCCCCCTTCAGATGTGTATATTATTTTTCCTCTTGTAAGATGCAACCTCTTAATATTGTTCTGGTTGTATAATCACCATTAAACAGCATCAGCATATAAATACCACTGTTTTGTGAGAGAGAGAAGAAGGACTTTTCAATATCATGTGGAAAATATTTGCTTGATCCCAGGCCCTGTTTCACACTTTAATGGTTACAACTGAAGTGGTATTTCACACTTTACTACTTACACAGCACTGTACTGTTTGTTACAACTGACATGGTATTTCACACTTTAATACTTACACAGCACTGTACTGGATGTTACAACTGATGTGGAATTTCACACTTTAATACTTTCACAGCACTGTACTGTTTGTTACAACTGATGTGGTGTTTCACACTTTAATACTTACACAGCACTGTACCATTTCTTAGAATTCATGTGGTATTCATGCTTTAATACTTACACAGCACTGTACCAGTTGTTAGAATTCATGTGGTATTCACGCTTTAATACTTACACAGCACTGTACCAGTTGTTAGAATTCATGTGGTATTCACACTTTAATACTTTTAAAGCATTATATGTAAATGTATTAACTTTTATAAGTTTCTTATATTCAAACATAAAATCACAACATTATTTAGATATTATATAATATGTATCTTTATCAAACCTTAATCCAAACAACTACTTGAATAAAACACTTATTGTAAAGCACAAGGGTGTAGTTTAACAAATTTGGTTGATTATAGCAACAGTTAAATGTGTACATTTAGTTAGAATTAACATGTTAACTATTTTTGGAATAACAATAAGAAAAATAAACCATATTTATGGATGGCTTTCCTCATGATTAACTAGGTTATTCTCAGTCCTAGCCAGTTTTGTATTTGTAGAATTTTAGTCACTGTAACTGTCATCAAATAAATTATCACACTTATGAAATTATAGGGAGTCTGTAATATTGACAAGTTTCATACACACACACTTATTAAATCTTGTATAGGAAATTAAGAATGTTTTTTTCTGCATTTTCTAACACAATAATATAGGTCTCTTTCTTAAAATCTTAAGTACCTCTGTGAGAGAGCTAGTGTAATACTGATAACAGAAATTACAGGGATAGAAGCTACCATTTTTATTTTCACAATACAAATTTGTATTCTATACACTGTATCCTCTGATATAAAGAATAAATTGAAGCCTCACTTCCACATTTCCAATACAGTATTTCGAAAATGTAAATTGTTTCAAATATCATGTTTGTTAATGCACACATAACTGAATAAAAAGACTTAGCAATTTAAAATTTTTCTTTTTGTTTATGGTGCCCCTAGTGACCACAAACGTTAATTTTACCACAATGTATTTTATTTTTCTCTTCTGAACACTTATCATAAAATTTAAACTTGTTGAACTGCAGGTTCTCTTATACTTCTCAGAAAGGTGGTTTCTGACTTAATCACTAGCATTTCTTAATATTTGTGTGATTTTGAAAAAGATAGTTTTTACTTTATGAGATGAATACTCATAAACAATTATCTTAAACATATGGCTGTAATTCCACATACACGTCATACTAGGTGCAGACAGAACTTGAAGTAACAAATACGCGCTAGTCACATAACTAAGATGTTAATATTCTGTTTACTAATAACTTGAAACAAAGGGACCATTGGTTAATATTTTTGTAAAAGAAATAAGTGTAAGACGTCATCCCGTTGATAGAAAATTGTAGTGGAAGAAACATATTTTCTTCACAATTCCAAACTACTGTACATGTATCTAACTGAAATATATATATGGATGTTATCTGGTAGATAACAATATAATTTTCCAGCAGAATGAAATTTTAATAATTGACGTAATGATTAACTGTTTAAACGTTTTACTTCGAATAGGAAAAAGCACTTTCTCTTTAATAAGAAAATATAATATGTATTAAATATTGAATCAAATAGTTTTTGTGCCCTATGCATATATGTCAACTCAAGATGAAAACACCATGAAACTAAATAAAGAGCAAACATTTGTCTCAAAAATAATCTATTCTTTCTCAATTTTATCCATTTCTCAGGCTTAACCAGGTCAAACATAAAACTTTTTTGTGTGTGTGTGTGTGAGCTCCAGCCATTTCTAAGTTTAGCTGTGTTTTAATTACGCATTTAAGTGTTAGTGTTAGACTCCGTGCTATGAGGCTGCTAATGGCTCAGAAATAAGGTTGCCTTATAATGTACAAATTGGGTTTTGATACCCCTAATAGGCATATTATTTGCATTTGGTGTTGGACACGTTATTATGGATACTGTTTTAAATATATAATGTATGGAGCGATATTAATGGTATTTTCATCAATAGCAAAATATAATAATCATTCATGAAAGTTGCTTATTCAAAAATTAATGGCCCGGCACGGACAAACGTGTTCAGGCGTGCGACTCGTAATCTGAGGGTCGCGGGTTCGCATCCCCGTCGCGCCACACACGCTCGCCCTTTCAGTCGTGGGGGCGTTATAATTTACAATCAATCCCACTATTCGTTGGTAAAAGAGTAGCCCAAGAGTTGGCGGGGAGTGTTGATGACTAGCTGCCTTCCCTCTAGTCTTACACTGCTAAATTAGGGACGGCTAGCACAGATAGCCCTCGAGTAGCTTTGTGCGAAATTAAAAAACAAACAAACAAAAATTAATAATCTTAAAACATACATCACAAATGAAGTGTTATTATATTCAAAACCCAACATATTGATTGATGTAGTGTTCTATGGCACAAAGCAGCTAGGCTAGCTGTGCCAAACCTATCAGAATAGGAAGATAGTATGAAGTTTCCATGGTATATAAAAATTATTTGATATTACTACTTTTCTGCCATAGGAATTCGATCCTTAAGTTTTAGAAAGTTACAACGTTGAAAGTCATTATGGCTCGACAATGCTTCCCTTCGAACTTCATTTTTATACTTTTATGTTCGATTCATTTCATAAAACAAACGAGAGTTTGTCAGTAATGCTTCATTTTCGCTCATTTTATTCCGCAAATAAAGAACCGTTTTTCACTTCTTTCTAAACAGGCATAAGAAACGCTATAGCCTAAGTACAAAACAGATAGAGTAGAATGAAACAGTTTGAGCAAAGAGTTTTTTTAAAAAAATACACAGAAAGTGAAAAATACCCAGCAAAATCTCCCATTACTACATGACTTTTCCAACTGTGGCTTTTTTTAATGATGTATGTGAGATATTAGTCTTAAGCCTAATTATCTCTTATCGTTGAACACTGGTAAAATAATTCTGCACTCTATTCCGCTACGATCAACTTTACAAGAACTAAACACGCCTAATAAAGAGAGAGAAAAAAACGCACCAATTTCCCGTTGTAAGAAATAACCAATGAACACAATAGAACTGTAGGTTTGCGAAAGCACAATATCCGGTATAATTTTTTACAAAATGAATGTAAACGAATGAAAATATGGGCTTAATTTTATTAATAATGGCTACCAAATAACAAAAATAATTTCATGATTTTACCGCCAGGTTATAGTAATACGAAAATTTACTCTTGTTTTCTGCAGTTTCGCCTGCGATGCATTGTTTCGGTATTTAATACTGACGTATTCAAGTATCAATATAGTGTTGTAAAGTTGAAGTGGTTCTTTTAAAATATTAGGTGAAAATAATACTAAGTTCAATCCGCTTAACGATAACCTATTTGGTTTATTTGTTACACGCCGCCTTCACTCGTACACTGTTGTAACTTGTAGACGTAAGTTTACAAACGAACCGAAAGAAAAGACGGAACGTCGTTAACATAAGAATAAACCTACTTTTACAATTTCACGACTAATCGATGAAGTTAAAAGATATATGCGATAACTAACATCGATCCACATGTTTCACTTAAACTGCATGCTTAGAAATAACTGAATATTTAAAAACATAACTTACAACGCTAGAGCTGGAAGTAAGTGAAACATAACGACTAAATTACTTGATGACGAACACAAAACGATCCACATTAAATTGAGGATACTGAGTTATCATTCTTTCCCAGTGTAATTAATTACCTTCGGCTATACTGAATAAATCTTCTATACAGATTTAATTTCATTGTATCTTCATATATTTAAGTTAAAATAAGTTTTAAACTTATTTTATAATATTCAGTATTAACCCGGTGTGTGGTAAGTACTTTTGTTGTAATAAATATATACTTTCTGTAAGAACGACAAGCTAGATATCTACAATTTTTATAGTGTTAACTAAATAAACAACTTACTTTTTTTTCACAGAAGTAACAAAATGTCGATCAGTTTTAATGTGTTCTTAGTATCTGAAAATTAAATTAAATTTTAATCAGTGATGTCGAGAAATTAAATTTTGAAAACAAAAAGGACTTGTGAGAAGTGTTACGAAATATTAGATATACGCGACTCTTGATTTTAATATGAGAGTATTATTTAATTTGAATTGCGCAAGAATGAAAGCAAATGAAAATAAGACAAAATTAGTGAGAGATATAGTCAAATATATCAACGCTGTGTTTGTAAATTTAGCCATAAAAATGTATAATGGCGACTTTGAAGTGTAATAATCGTAGACTGTATTGTTATATCAGAGTGGAGGAGAATAATAATTCGTCTTGTCAATTGGGTTCTGAAGTAACAGAACCAATCTGAGTAGACTTTTGACGTAAAAGAGACAAATATTTAAAGCTCTTGATAAAACCGTGGTGGTCAACTGCGTAACGAACATTAGAATATATGCTTAACTTGTTTCAAATGTGTTATTTAAAATCAAATGGACTGTACGCTTTCTGCATATTGCTGAAATTTATCACCGACAAATCACAGACACCTACTGTAAATAATCCGTAAAAACTTGACAGTGGCAAGCTAGCCAGGATTATACAGTGACAAATGGCGGTAAGAATTTATTTGTTTTGAATTTCGCTCGAAGCAACACAAGGCCTATATGCGTTAGCCATCTCTAATTTAGAAGTATAAGACGAGAGGGAAGGCAGCTAGTCGTCACTACCCATTGCTAACTATTGGGCTTCTCTTTTACCAACGAATAATAGGATTCACCGTCACATTATAATGCCCCTATGATTGAAAGGGGCGACCATGTTTGGTATAACAGGGATTGGAACCCGCAGCCCTCAGATTGGGAGTCCAGCACCCTAACTACCGGACCACGGCGGTAAGAGGTATCAACGACAGCAAAAATAGACCTATATACTCACAACTGTAATGGTGACGAAAATATTGTTGAGAGTACAATCACGTTATGTAATCGCCTATGTTGACTTTGATGAGTGGATAGGGAGAGGTGAGTGACTCGGGCTCAAAGATGGTGATATACGAGAATTTGTTAAACAACAACAAGAGCTGACCAAGTAGTTAGGGTGTTCGACTTGCAATCTGTAGGTAGCGGATCTGCATCTCAATCCCACAAAACACGTTTGCTCCTTCAGCCATGGAGGCATTATAATATTATGATCAATCCCACTATTCATTGGTAAAAGAGTAGCTCAAGTGTAGTGGTGATTAGCTGCCTTACCCCTGGTCTTTTACTGCTAGATTAGGGACGGCTAGACCAGATAGCCCTCCTGTGGCTTTGAACGAAATTCATAATAAACCTAACAAATCAAAACAATACGAATTAGAAAGAAAAAAGCGTCAATAGAATAGAGGGTAAAAAGACTGAAAGAATAAAATAAAATAGAGAATAAAAGCACAAATTGAGGTTGCTAAGCTTACCCAACCAGAAAGACCTGAGAATGACAATGGGATCAGGTCCAAATAACTCAACCTACCCAAATTTGATTAGTAGAAAGACGATATAGGTGCTTTCCTGGAGAGATATGAAAGATTTACCCAAAGTCAGAACTGGGATAAAGTTAACTGCGCAGTTTGTCTCAGAATATGTAAACAGGTTTAAGTTTGCTATTCGCAGTCATTAATTAACTTCTACAACTACGTTTTGTAAGTAAAACGTTACGTCGAAATCATCACAACTTGTTTTCGTAAAACTATTATCTCTTGAGATGTAAGAAAGGTTCGATTCACGAAGGTTCTAATAAATGTATTGGGCTTGTGAATTATGTAAAGGCCTCTCAGCTTTATTCTTTCGAGGAAGAATAATTGGCGTATTGAGAAAGTAATTTTATTACTCATAACTAGCTGCAAGATATACAATTCATGCACGCACGCGTACACACACACAGTGGTTAAACTACCTTTGTTTGTTTGTGAATTTTGCGCAGATACATGAGGGCTATCTGCGCTAGCCGTCCATAAAATAGCAGTGTAAGACAAGAGGGAGGGCAGCTAGTCATCACCATCCACGGCTACTCTTTTACCAACGAATTGTATGACTGACCTTCAAATTATAACGTTCACACGGCTGAAAGGGCGAACATGTTTGGTGTGACGGGGATTCAAACCCGTGACCCTCAGATTACGAGTCGAGCGTTTCAACAAACTGCCTTTGTCTAAATATTAAGTAATAATTCAACAGTTCTGATATACGATAACGTGAAGTCTCTTCACACATTCAATTTATTTATAATACGAATTCTTAACCCTCAGTGGCACAGCGGCGCGTCTTCGGACTTACAATGCGAGAAATTGGGTTTCAATACTCGCGATTGGCAGAGTGCAGATAGTCTTTTATGTAGCTTTGTGCTTACCTTAATCAATCGTATAACATTATTTAATTAATATTTTCAATAATTATTTCTAGGAATAATGGCTTCAAGAAAAATTCAACAACAATAAAGTCTATCAGCCTTTCTTTTTCCAAACACGTCTAATATAAAATATTGATATAACAAAACAATATCATCTGTGAAAAGAAATTACATGGTAATTCTCTGTAATATTGATCTGTCAATAATACATATTCTATAATTTATATTAAATCTAATCTTGAATAAAATGGTTTAATTCAAAGTTAGCCTTGGTTTTACTAGCTTTAACAGCCAATTCGCTTTAGTGCAAATCCACGGGAACACATTCAAATATTTAGTCTTAATGGTATTGAAGTTAAACTCTGGTCTTAAAACGTTTCTTTTGTCTTTATAGCGTCATAACACAATCAGCCAGAGGTTGGAAACCTGGTTGATGTAAAGAGGAATATCACACGATACAGTAGAAAGAATGACATCTGTTCTTTTCGGATAATCTAACCAATATAATCTTTCTTAAGATGAGTGTTATAACTTACCATAAAGCCAACAAGGAAGGGATGCTCGATCAAACTGACAAACGTGCGTTTAATGATACCGTTAGTAGCCATACTGATCTGAAGAAATTATATCAAATACAAGGGGTGTGTTTAATGACACCTTTAGTAATCACACTGATCTAAAGAAATTATATCAAATACAAGGGGTGTGTTTAATGATACCTTTAGTAATCATACTGATCTAAAGAAATTATATCAAATACAAGGGGTGTGTTTAATGACACCTTTAGTAATCACACTGATCTAAAGAAATTATATTAAATACAAGGGGTGTGTTTAATGACACCTTTAGTAATCACACTGATCTAAAGAAATTATATCAAATACAAGGGGTGTGTTTAATGACACCTTTAGTAATCACACTGATCTAAAAAAAATATATCAAATACAAGGGGTGTGTTTAATGATACCTTTAGTAATCATACTGATCTAAAGAAATTATATCAAATACAAGGGGTGTGTTTAATGACACCTTTAGTAATCACACTGATCTAAAGAAATTATATTAAATACAAAAGGTGTGTTTAATGATACCTTTAGTAATCACACTGATCTAAAGAAATTATATCAAATACAAGGGGTGTGTTTAATGATACCTTTAGTAATCATACTGATGTAAAGACATTATATTAAATACAAAAGGTATGTTTAATTATAGCTTTAGCAATCATACTGATGTAAAAAAATTATATCAAATAAATGCAGTTGGAAACTTTAAAAAGGATGAAAACATGTCAGTTGATCTTGACTTATACATATATAATAACTGTTTAGTAGCATTACTTTAAATGTACAACTAATTTACAGGATGATATAAAACTCAATGTATTAATTGCTTCTATTATGTTTCTTTTAATTAGTAATTATCACTACTAAACATAAATATTGCACGTGTAATTAAACACTTAAAGGAGAAAGCCACACAATGGGTTATCTTTGCTAGTCTTACTGTATGTCTAGAACCTTGCATTTTCAAGTTAACAAGCATAGATGGCACCAGCCTCATCTCAAGGAGGCAGGGTAGACAAAACATTGAGGAGCTACACTCTACATATTATGAGCACAAATATCATGTTTAAGAAACGAACCAGGGTTAACAGTAAACATTGTTTGTTGGGTGTAAGGGACTACAGGGAAGGCTTATGCACATTTTGGGATAGCTTGAGTCCCATCAAACTAATATTACTACTACCTTGGTTATTAGCCCTCAAGTATCGCCGAACAATAAGGTATCACCCCTTAAACAGAAACTAGAAGATTATTAATAAGAAATAAAGAATTATGTTCTGCAACAACCAGAAACTTTTGTTTTAGTTGATTAAGTGTTTGTACATAATTTTGTACCGAACAGTAAACTTATCTTATAACTCTACAATTTTCACACACCAAAGAGAAAATATTCTTTCTGTAAGATAACAAAGAAGGAGAAAGGTATTGGAATTCCTGAAGACAATGCCTTAGTTACACAAATAACATTTATTTAAAATACATATTATACAAAAAATGAAAGACATTGCATCTTATTTCATGGTTCCCAGGGTTTGCTACTTTAACGTTCTCTTCTTTTTTGTCACAAGACTGTAAACACGAAAGAAGATATAAAGAAAAATCTGCAAATCCTCATACAAAACCCAATTTGAATAATATAATTTATTTCACTGGGCGTGTCTCTGTGTTTATTCTTTTCCCACAACAGAAGATAATTTCTCTCTGTGTGAACTGCTAACTTTCGTAAAGTTACTTGGAACAATGTTTAGTGGCATATCTTTTCCAGTTAGGTAGATCTTATTTACCAAATCCTGTACTCCGACTTGCGTGGCACACAGAATACCATCACTAGACTTTTTTGACATGTAACTCAGAATGTACGTAGCAAGAGTAAATCCCGTCATAAAAGAATCAAACCCAGCTCTGTGGATGCCCGACGTCTTGAGTAACGATTTCTCCAACGTTGTTTCTAATATGGAAGTGATGCTCACGTCCTTCGTTTCTTCGTTCTTATCTTCACACACGTCCATATCCACTGTTGCGCTGGTATTTGTTTTTAGACATGGAGACTCCTTGCTTCTGTTACATTTTTTCCTTTTTTTTTTGTTTTTCTTTGATTTTTTACCCTCTGCATCTAGAATGTCATCAATGTTATGCGAGTCGGGGCAGTTTCGTCCCTGGCTACACCAGCCATGGCTCTGAATAAAACAAAGTTATAAAACATTTTGAAACAAGCATCACAGTACTTAATGTTGTTATATCTATTGTATAATAATAACCACGTGTTAATAGACAAACTATTAAGCTAATTAAAAAAAAAGGAATACTAGCTCATTCAGATGTTTTTTTTACTTTAAATTGGTATCTATAAATAGTTGTTCTAACTATATACCAACATTCCAGCAGAATTATTTACTATTACTACCTTTATTTACCTGAATATACAAATACAACACATCATAACTTTTACCTATAAATAACCTATTTTACATAAATACATGGATAAAATGTACCATAAGAAGATAACACAAACATTTTACAATACAATGGCTACTACAATGAATTAGTTTGAACAATTCACACATAAATAAGCACAAATACTGTTATGAAATGTATAAAAAATTTTTACAACAAAAATACAATATATTTTTTTTATATTCAACCAATAAGGTGTGAAATTCACACCAAAAAGTACTTAATAATGAAACAACAATGCAAAACCCATAATGAAGTATTTTTATTGAACAAATAAGGTGTGAAACATTCAGAATAAAACACTTAATAACTAATCAATAGTGTGAAACTGTCAGAATAAAACACTTAATAACCAATCAACGATGTGAAACTCACTTAATGAATCATTTTATAATGAACCAACAAGGTGTGAAACTGTCAGAATAAAACACTTAATAACCAATAATGTGAATGAATCATTTTATAATGAACCAACAAGGTGTGAAACTGTCAGAATAAAACACTTAATAACCAATCAACAATGTGAAACTCACTTAATGAAGTATTTTATAATGACCCAACAAGGTGTGAAACTGTCAGAATAAAACACTTAATAACCAATCAACAATGTGAAACTCACATAATGAAGTATTTTATAATGACCCAACAAGGTGTGAAACTGTCAGAATAAAACACTTAATAACCAATCAACAATGTGAAACTCACATAATGAAGTATTTTATAATGACCCAACAAGGTGTGAAACTGTCAGAATAAAACACTTAATAACCAATCAACAATGTGAAACTCACATAATGAAGTATTTTATAATGACCCAACAAGGTGTGAAACTGTCAGAATAAAACACTTAATAACCAATCAACAATGTGAAACTCACTTAATGAAGTATTTTATAATGAACCAACAAGGTGTGAAACTGTCAGAATAAAACACTTAATAACCAATCAACAATGTGAAACTCACTTAATGAAGCATTTTATAATGAACCAACAAGGTGTGAAACTGTCAGAATAAAACACTTAATAACCAATCGACAATGTGAAACTCACTTAACGAAGTATTTTATAATGAATATACTTCTGACCATAAAATACTTAATAGTAAACCAGCAGTGTGAAGCACACAAACAACTTATTTCACATTGAAGAGCCAATAATGCGTGAAACTCTTAACATAAAGTACTTAATAAGAGAAAAATGTTACAGCCACAAATGTTTTCAATGTTAATAACTTTTGATAGTTCTACACAACTGATACAAAAAGGGATACATACAGCGAAGTGCTTGCAGACCTTGGGTTTGTTCTCTATTTCCTTTCCGCATAGGAAAACCTGACAATCTCGATACTCAACACATAGAGCCAAATTTTTGTACTCCAGAAACTCTAATTCAACATATGGTTTTCCACTCTCCATCTTGTCAATGTTGTCTCGCTGTCTACAAAAGTCCAGAATGTATATGTATATAATGTGGAATTTGATCATATATACATTTTTCATCAATACTCAAAGTATATCAGTAAAAGCTGGAAACTGACCAATTAAAGCAACATGTTTTCTAGTACCATTGGAATTATTTTATTTAAAGATCATCCATTTGATGTTTTTCCATAAATAATCAGAACAGTTTAGAGTTTCTAGCATAACACTAGAATTATTCTCACTGGAACTTAAAAACGTTCACACTTTCTTGTAACCATTTACCTTTAATAAAGTTTCCAGTTTCCAATGTAACACTAAATTTATTTCCACAAACTTTTAGGAATGTGTAACAATGGAACTACTTCCATTAACCATTAGAATGGCTAACTAGTAATTTCAAACTTACAAGCTGTGTCAATATAAAATTTAATGAAACATCAAATACCTCAATGAAACAAAGTAGTAGTTTTAAGTAACACTGAAATCAAAATAATTACCTAGAAACATTATTCACACTAGTTTTTAATTTTCTAATTATATAAAAAAAACTGATTACTATAATCTCAGGTTTTCAATTCCAGGAAAAAAGGAAGTTGCTTATAACAATGACATATAACCAGTGACAATGTTCCATTTATAAACCAAATAAGTAACACATAACCTGGTCCTTTGATTTTTTGAAAACACTGTTATAAGCTAAAGCTAAGCTGTTGTCTCACTGTCTTAAAAAGTAGACATCATTCACATATTGGGAATTCATATTTTACAGAAGCTTGAAACAAATAACTATTTTTGAGATAAAACATAAGTTCTGTTCTTTAATCAGCTCAATGATACACAGTGTTTTATTTTTCAGTATGTCTCAGACCAACAACACTTATCCTTTGAATTTTTGACTGACCTCTTGCGAAAAATGTATTCCAAGTATGAGGCAGGAAGCCGAGCATGGAAATCTGTAATGTATTTGGTGTCATAAACACCTTCCGGAAAAATCTCAGCAATGTTAGCTATAAATGTAGAAATATTGGCAGGAGCAGCACAGTAGAAACTGTGGTATAAAAACACGAGGTCAACCAAACCATTATGTAGGACAACAGGTCGATTACTTCTGATAAGTTCTGAAAACAGCTCACGCAGCGATGGCTCCTTGGACGTCCCTGGCTTATAAGTTAGTAGAAAAACAAACAGAACAGTAAAATTAAACAAAAATGAACTATTATTTTTTCATGACAACTGAAATAATGAACAAAAGTGTGGAATAGAAGCTATTTTTGATTCTGCACATGGATCTTTGTGACATCTGAAGTTATTACAGTTGATTATCTACTGTAATGAGATATAATATTTTAACATTAAATGTTCATAAAATACTGTATTGTCTATACAAGGATTAACACTATTTAAAAGTGAAAGTAAACATATTTTTATAAATATTTACTAATAATTTACAGACCAAGTAATTAAAAAAAAACTCAAAATAGTACAAGTAAAAAACGTTTTTACTTACTTTGTCATCACCTCTATAATATGGTAGCCCCAAAGAGTACTGACGGTTAAAATCAAAACCGTGATCTACCAAGAATTTCAGAGAGTCGGGTTCTACAGTGTAGTCTTCATTACACAAGACTAGAATATTAAATGTCTGGACAAGAAACCTGGACAAAAAATACACATTCATATTTCATACAATAGAAATATGTTACATGTTTATAATGTAGGTGTCTTTTGAGAATTCTTTTAGATATTAAATATATATTTTTATCTTGTTAGGTGTTTCCTTTTTTTGAGTTTTGTATCTCTGTAGGTGCACTTGCAACACTATATACAAATACAGTTAATGATTTGTAAAGACAGTTTCAAAACTATTCTAAATACATGAGGCAATACTATATCCATACACAATAAAATGACCTGTAAAGATAGTTTCAAAACTATTCTAAATGCATTAAGCAACACTGTATCCACACACAATATTAGTACCTGTTACCTTAGCTTCAAAACTACTCTAAATGCATTAAGCAACACTGTATCCACACACAATATTAGTACCTGTTACCTTAGCTTCAAAACTACTCTAAATGCATTAAGCAATACTGTATCCACACACAATATTAGTACCTGTTACCTTAGCTTCAAAACTATTCTAAATGCATTAAGCAACACTGTATCCACACACAATATTAGTACCTGTTACCTTAGCTTCAAAACTACTCTAAATGCATTAAGCAACACTGTATCCACACACAATATTAGTACCTGTTACCTTAGCTTCAAAACTACTCTAAATGCATTAGATAACATTATACACATATACAGAATAGTTACTTGTAAATGTAGTTTGAAACAAACCTAAACGAGTTTTCAATGTTATTTTTGCTGCATTCTTCCTCATTGCAATTATTCTGATTGTCAGATTTATCATCAGTGGTACTAAGCCGAAAGCAAGACAGCCCAAGTGATATTATTGCTCGACTACTTACAGCTTCGGAAATAGCTTTGTAACGATCTTCAATACATCTAAAATGAAAAAAAAAAAAGTTTTCACATTACAATTATCTATTCTCTTTCAAGATGAAACAAAAAATATATTAAACTATTATAAAGGTAGATAACAGTACTAGGTCCAAACCAGTCAATACATTTCAGCTCAAAAAAGGGTTTTATAAAAGCTGATATTAATAAGAATAGTGATGACAATTACCATGTAAATAATACAAAAAAATAAAAACTACTATGACAAACTAACATATGTACTAGACACCCATGCTGGTATAAACGTTTAATTTTCCTTCCGCATGGTTAACAACGTGGTGTGAGAAATGTAAATTAATTCACATAATAGATACTACTGCTGGTGTGAAAATTTAGTCCTATTTGGTTCTGAATGTATAAACTTGACAATGGTCTAGTCTACACACGTTTTTTTACACAAGAAAAAACTTTTCAATAATGGAAGTAAATTTAAGGATGGTTAACATCAATCCCTCAAATATAAAGCAAATAAAAACTTGTTATATTGGTATATTACAGTTTATAAATAAATAAGTTTATAAGCTGCATCTAGTGGAAAACAATAAATTCTTGATCTGAGTCCATTATATCAGAGAAACGTAATTTCAAGAAGTCTTGATATAAATTGATCTGGAAACACAGATGTATATTATGTCTCATTGGTATGTTTGTTATATATCACATATGGCTTATGAAAGTTTGTAACAAAAAAAGTATAGTTGGTTTAGAAGTCCATCCACAATGTGATTTTTATGGCCTATTATTATATGCTTTTGTAACCTTGTGATGATTTTACTTTTAACCGTCAGTCTGTTCTAGGGCTTTTAGAATATCAACAAAATGGTTGATATTTACAGACCAAGTAATTAAAAAAAAGACTCAAAATAGTACAAGTAAAAAACGTTTTTATAAAAATAAAGGCATTAGCCACAATTCCAGACAGTAAAGTCTTTACCATTCAACATCAGACATATTCAAGTAAATTAGAAAACAAGAAAAAATGTTACCGAGCGTTTAAGTTTTTCCGGTTTCCTAGTCCACTGAGCTCCTGCAAAAAGAAAACAAATAATGAAGATAATAAATGCATATTTAAAAATAAATCATTTAACAAAATAAATAGACATAAGGAAAAAAACACATGTAACCACTTGTTTCCAGTTATGTTCAATAACATTTCTAACATCTTAATTCTTAGGAAATTTTAAATTATCAACTACTTAGCTTCAGCTGTAGTGTTATTCAATGAAATAATGAACAAAAAATTATATCACAAGGTACCCATCAGTTTTTGGTTTTTCTGAACATGATTTCTGTAAAATTACAAACTTAATAATGTTGCTATGACTCCAGTAGCACATATAAAAAGTTCCAAAATAATGAATAATCATTGAAAAAAACTCAATAAAGATATCTACAAGAAACAAGTTAATACCCATATAACGTCATAATAAAAAACATCTAGGGTTGAAATTATATCAACAAAATTCAATATGAAAAGTATTTCAAATACTATTATTAAACAGAAATCAAAGAAGTTACAATAAAATAGACAAGTGAAGGGAATTAGATATATCATCATGACAATATTTTGGGACAACATGGGACCTACTGGTCCATCTCAGCTTTTCTATCCTCTGAAATAAACTAAGTAAAAACTAACTTAATAAATAAAAAGTTATAAAGACAGTCCTTATTATTCATATACTTATCAAGGTTTTTCTTAAACTCACTCAAATTTACTGCCTCCACGACTCCTGAAAAAAATCCATTTTTTGTCCACCACAATGTTAGAAAAATGAAACTGACTTAACTGAAGATAACTCCTATCCTGTCAAAATCTATACCAGTTTCTCCTTGTCATACTGTTCTCATTGTTAAGTATGAAAAAATATGATACATCAGCACTATCAATTCTCTTTACAATTTTACACATCTCAATCAGATCCACTTTAACTCTTCCTTTTTCAAGAGAAAACAATGAGATATTTCAGCCTCTTCTTGTATGGCAACCCCTTTATCAGGCAACCCTTTCCAACAGTTCAATGTATTTGCCAAGATAAGGAGCCCAAGACTGTACACAGTATTTCAGATGTGCCATAATCAGTGACTTATACAATAAAATTACAACCCTTTTAGACTTGTAATCCACACTTCTGTACATAGAAACAAAAATTCAATTTACTTTACTACTAGCAACAGTACACCACTTGGATGGTTTTAGAGATTGATCAACTACCACATCAAGTTCTCTTTCTTTCATAACACTGTTACAATTATTCCCATCCAAATTATTCTTATAATTTAAATTACGATAACCCACATGTATTATAATTAAAATCCATCTGTCAAACTCACTATATTATCTAAATCCTTTTGTAATCAGCAGCATCCTTTTCATAGGTAGCAATACCAAAGACCTATATAAGTAGTCTACTCACTATTCTTTTATCTGCATCATGGATGTAGATCAAAAAGTGCAAATGTCCTAAGACTGAACCTTCAGTAAGCTCACTTATGACATTAATCCAGGTTACTCCATTTCTAACAATCTCCTACTTTCTTCCATCAAGCCACTCTTCTATCCAATTTGATGACTTAACTCTGACACCTACAGACATATTTTTACAAGCTTGTTATGTGCTTTCCGAAAATTCAGATACACCAAATCTACACCCTTATCTTCATGTACATAAGAAGTGACCTTTTCAAAGAATATCAAAAGATCTGCAAGGCAAGATTTTTCCTTAGTTAAGCCATATTGAATATACAATAAAAGTCTAAACTTTGTTACATGACTTTGCAAAGCATCTTTTATCAGACTGTCCACAGGAGTTACATGAGGAAACTTCCAATCCTATCAAGAACTAGCCAAAAACAGTATTAAGTGGCTCAAATATAGAATTTTAACCTCTTTAAAAAACATTGGGGAAATATTATTTTATCCAGGAACCTTACCATTATTTGAACTTCCCCATTTTTTTTTTAAACAGCACAGAACTAATGCAATCATCTTGTTTAATCTCTTTTCCACTTATCAACTGTTTAAGATGTGGATTACTGTTTAAATCTTCATCAGTAAAAACTGAAGAAAACACCAAATTTAATAACCCAGCCATCTCACAATCATCAGATATTAGTCTTCCTTTATCACCCTTCAATGGTCACACCCCCATTCTAATATTCTGTTTACTATTAAATTATTTACAGAAATCCTTACAGTTAATTTTCAGCCAACCTTCTCTCATACATCATTTCTGATGTCCTAATTTCTTGTTTCACTAACTTTCTTGATCTTCTAAATTACCTTTCATACCAGTCAATTCAAATTTCTTGTACTTATAATGTTTTTCTTCCATTTAATCCCTTAAGCTCTTTGTGAGCCAACCTGTTTTTTTCACTTCCAGCTACCATTTTCTTTTTATAAGATATTGTATCCTGGAACTTCTTAGTGCAGTATAAAATCTGAAAGTAAATTTATCTTTCTTATTTTGACTATGCAAGGCTAGATAAAGACTGTCATAATTCAAGGAACTTTTAGTCATAATATGTGATCACATTTTATTTGTAATTTACACTTATTAATTCAGATTACCTTTTCTTTAAACTGTTGTTAATGTATTCTAACAAAAGTTATCTTCGAAACAACTTTTATTTTAACATCTGTTTTTATAACAACAGTTAAACATGGAACTATCAAATGTCAAATCCAACATGGAACTCTAAAGCCTTATCAACTTCTGAACTTATGTGTTGCACATTTTTTTAGAGTACTTTCATTTCAACTGTTGTTATGAAATACTACCAATGAAAATGTACAAATATATAGAATGAGCATTTCTTTGTGAAGCCATGATGAATATACAATAAAATTCTAATCTTTGTTAATTGTCTTTGTAAAGCATCTTTTTAAGACTTTTCAAAACTTTTCCCACAACTGATGCAAGACAAATACGCCTATACTGGAACAATTTTTATAACTGCTTTATATCATAAAGCTTTTAACACTTGTTTTATAAACCATGTATTAACCATTTTTATTCTGATGTTCAAATATTATTCAATTCTCAGTATATCTCATTTCTTTGTCAGATATTTTAGAATGTAATTTATAAAAAAATCTTAAAACCTACAAGGACACATACAACTACACCTAATGACTATTTTGTTTCCGATAAAACTTCTAGACCAACTTATACTGGGCGAAAAACTACTAATAACTTCATCATTTATAATTAATTTTAAAGTTTTTTGCACAACATTCAACATATATACAAAATAATTGCCTTAAAACATTTTATATGAATTATAACGATAAGAGGCAATTAAAGTTCGTGTAGAATAATTTAAAACTCATTCCGTTCTACACATTACAATCCATGTGTATTACATCTGTACGTTACAATTTAAATATAAATATTCAAACTTTTCTTCATTTATTTTCTAACTTTTCAATGCATTACTTGGCTAAATTAGTTTTGAAATATTTATGTATTTTGGATATATGTCTATATATTTTTCTTATCTGAGCGATCTTAATTTTCAATTTTTCGTTATTACCACATCAGACCTAACGGTTAAAGCAACATTACATATATGGTACTAGTATTATTAAAATTTACTAACATATCGCAGTAAAGTCTTACAAACACTGTATCATGTGACCGAGTCTAAAGTCTAAGCCATTTGATATAAAATACTAAATTACACGATATTTTATTTCCAAATACATAACTTACAAGATCGATAGCAACAAAATATGATTTTTTGATGGATAATAGTAGGGTTGGCCACAACTGCACAAAATTTTCTTTATTCACTTCTACAATTGGAACACTCTTGAAAAAAGCCATATTTCGGTCTTGGCGCGAGATTCAGGCCTCAGTCTCGATAAAATACACTGTGCTCGCCTGATTAATTTATGAAAATAGAAAAAGGGATTACTTTTGTCGACTTATAATTAAATATTTAAATTTGACATAAAAACTTTTTACGTTTAATTTCATTTTCAATGCCAAACAAGTATATTTATGTTTAAAATAATATGATAGTGTTATACAGATAAGACAAGACTTTCAATAGTACACAAGTTGGTTGTTGTTACAAAACGGACTATTTAAACTATTTCCACTAGGGAGAATCAGTTTGTTTTTTAATTTTAATTTCGCACAAAGCTGCTCGAGAGCTAGCTGCACCAAACATGCTCGCCCTTTCAGCCGTGGGGGTATTATATGTGACGGTCAATCCCACTATTCGTTGGTAGAAGAGTAGTCCAAATGTTGGAGTTGGATGGTGTTGGCTAACTGCCTTCCCTTTAGTCTTACTATGATAAATTAGGGACGGTTAGCGCAGATAGCTCTCGAGTAACTTTGCGCGAAATTAAAGAAACAAACAAACAATTTAAAGAAGACAAGTACAAATCCATGTCTCGAAAAATAATTTTAATATGATCTAGAAGCCGGCTCCTGGATTCACTTTTCTGTTATTAAAATTTGGGAGGAGGTGGTTTTATAAAATACATTTCTGTTTTCAGTTATAGCAATCACTAATAACTGTTCGAAAATACTAACTGAGTTAATTTTGGGGTAGCAAACTTTATTTGTTATAATAAATTACAGAATGTACATCACAGAAAGGAATTATTTTAAAATTTGAACTATACTGATGTATGAATTTTTTGTTGTCTTTCAAAATTTATAGTATTAGGTCATGCCTTAAGTAATGTTCGATTTTAGAATCAGAAGAAGATAAATGATTTAAAATACTTTTAATGTTATTTAATCAATAATATATGTTCCATTATTATTAATTACTTCCTGCCAACGATCCACAAGTTTATGGATGCCAATTCTATTAAAGTTTTGGGGTTTGGAGGAAACGAATGTAGAAAGGGTAGTTTTGACATCTTCATGTGTTCCAAGTTCTTTTCCATCAAGATAGTTCTGGAAAATAAGAATGATGGGGACGTTTTTCCCAGTCCATCTCTTCAAATTTTGCATATGTGATCCTTGCTGTGTGGGTTCACACATTATTCTGATGTAACACAACACCTTTACGATTGATCAAAGCAGGCCTCTTTCCTTCAAGTGCAACATTCAAATGTTCTAACTGTTGACAATATAAGTTTGATGTAACCGTTACATTGAGTGGCAGCAACTCAAAGTGGATCACACCGACAATATTCCACCAAACATTTAACAAGACTTTCCTAGAGTGAAGGTCCATTTTGGGCTGTGCTTTAGCCAGTTTACCTGCACTAAGCCATTGTCTGCGGCGCTTAACATTTTTATAATATATTCATTTTTCATCTCTAGTCAATAACCTGTCCAAAAAAAGGGGAGCTACATTCACAAGAGTGCAGAGAAGGGGAAATATTCAATCTTGCTCTAAGGTTGGCTTCTGTCAAATCCTGGAAGACCCGTTTTCCAAGTTTTGACACCTTTCCAAGCTGTTGCAGATGACGGTGAACTGTTGAATAGGTTAAATTAAACTTTTGTGTTAGTTCTTTAACTGTTACAGCACAATCTTCATCAAGTGCAGTGAGCAGCAAGTCATCATTAAACTCAACAAGACGACCTAAAACATGGCGCATCACTTAAGCTGTAGTCACCTGATCTGAACTTCTGAAACCACTTTCGACGTTTGCTTTCATTAAGAAACTGTGCACCATAAACACCTTGAATGTTTTGTATAGTTTCTGCTGCACTGTTGCCTTTTTTAAACACATAAAGTATTTTATGCCTACTGTGTTCCTCAGACATATCCATCTTTATAAGGGTTTATTTGATTAATGATCCAAAAAAGTAGAGTTGGGTTAGTTTATTTGTTTGAACATTTTTATACACGTTCTACTACATATTTTAGCCATTAAAGCCTTCTACAAAGACAGAAATTTAAGCACTTTATGTATTAAATTTTCGGACATTACTCATGGGATGTCCTGATACATACTAAAGGGTTTTTTGTTTTGAATTAAGCACAAAGCTACACAATGGGCTATTTGTGCTCTGCCCACCACGAGTATCGAAACCCAATTTATAGTGGGTAAGTCCGCAGACATACCACTGTGCCACTGGGGGGTCACACTAAAGGGATTTACAGTTTTTGATAAAAGTTAAAAAAAACTACCTTTATACTCAAGATAAATATATAACAAATATATTTTTATTTAAACAAACGCCTTCCTTTGCGGCTTCGTTGTGGTTAATATACATCACGTAGTAGGAAACAGTATTATTTTCGTAGATTTACAGGAAAAAAAAAGTTTATGTCAATTTACAATTGGCAGTCTAATCCCTTTATTACTTTCACATGCTTTTAATATATGTTGTTCGATTTTGAATTTCACACAAAGCTACAAGAGGGCTATCTGCGCTAGCTGTCCCTAATTTAGCAGTATAAGACCAGAGGAAAGGCAGTTAGTCATCATCGCCCATCGCCAATTCTTGTGTTACTCTTACTAACAAATAGTGGATTGACTGTCACATTATAACGCCTCCACGGCTGAAAGGGCGAGCTTGTTTGTTGTGACGGGGATTCGAACCCACGACCCTCGGATTACGAGTCGAGTACCTTAAGCACATCGCCATACAATTCGTAAACATACAACTATCGTTCATGTGCACACACATTTCAACACATGCTGCTATTGCACTTGAAGAATATGTTCACGTCCGAGTGAAACTGCATCCCAAAACACACATACTTTCCCTCAAACGGAATAAGTGTGGACGTATTTCAAGATGGTTTAGACAAAACTAGTGGTGATATTTGTTATTGTTAGCTGTAGTCAGTTACCTTGGAAACTGATTCAGTTACATGTAGTTTAAGGTCTTGAAAAATTAAAAAGAGATAAATATGGTTCAGTCTTTAAACTAAAACAAACTGGTTTAATTTCCTTAATATGTTTGATTTTTTTCGCAGAGATTCGTAAAATGTTTGTTATTTTTCGTTTTAATAAGAGTTATTATCATAACTCCACAAGTTGTTTTACGTATAGGCTTATTAACCAATCATTTGCTTCTTCTTACCAGTGACGTCATGAGTGGGTAAATCTCTTTATTAAGCAGCCAATCATTTGCACCGAATAGGGTTATACTTTTTGTATTGTTCGAGATTAAAAGTATAATTAACGTTAAGTTCGCGAGAAAAGAACAAGATATAATGTGACAGTCAATCGTTAGTAAAAGAATAGCCCAATAGGTGGTGGTGGTGGTTGATGATCACTGGCATCATTCCCCGAGTATTACTCTGCTAAATTATGAACGGCTAACGCGGATAACCCACTTGTAGTTTGTGCGAAGCTCAAAACAAACAAACTTGACATTTGGCATTTCTGCTTCGGTGTTTAGTGATTTTAGTAAGCAATCTCAGCCTTGCCAGATGTTTATGGTTTAACACCGAAAATATCTTTAATAGAGAAGTTTGTTTGTTTTTGAATTTCGCGCAAAGCTAATCGAGAACTATCTGCGCTAGCCGTCCCTAATTTAGTAGTGTAAGACTAGAGGGAAGGCAGCTAGTCATCACCACCCACCGCCAACTCTTGGGCTACCCTTTTACCAACTAATAGTGAGATTGACCGTGACATTATAACGCCCCCACGGCTGAAAGGGTGGGCATGTTTGGTGCGACCGGGATTCAAACCCGCAACCCTCGGGTTACGAGTCGAACGCCTTAACACGCTTGGCCATGTCGGGCCCCAATAGAGAAGTACACTGTTGTGATCATAGATGCTTTTTTGTTATTTGCTTGTATTTCGTGATCAAGACTACTTTATTGTTTATCATATTGTAAATTTTTCACAGCTATTTCAGTTGAAGTTATTACAGAATTGTTCACTTTAAGTGTACATTTTTATTGCATATGTAATGTTGTTTACTGTAACTACTTATTGTTGTGTGATGTTGATTGTTTATTTTTCTTCTTTAATGTATATGCAACAATAAGCAATTATTAAATATTTACAAAGCCAAGTGATTTGTTACCAAAATCACCAGTCTATAACACTATGTAACACAAATTTTGTAACTGGATAGTATGTGTTATTTCTTAATTGTTTATGTTGTAAAAGTACAGAAAATGGCCATTATTCCCTTCAAACTTTACTTTTGTGACCTGGATAATGAAATTTAGAAATTAACCTACTTTCTATGTAAAAACGGGCACATCTTTATTTACATAAGGTCTGAATAAAACAACATATGAAACAAGATTTACATGTGTTTATATTAAAGTTATACAAAAATGAACAAAAAAGTTTAGAGCTGAGTAATTTTTCGAAATTTGCGACTGTAATGTAAATCACTTTCACGTTTGAGCCCTCAAATGCAGTTTCCTATCATGATTTCGTTATACGTTTCCAAGTCACAAAAGCAAAGTTTGAAGAGAAAAATAGGTCTTCTCCATTCAATTTATGCATAAGAAATTGGGAAATAACACTTTCTGCCCAGGGACAAGAAAAAGTAAAAATTTTGTTACCTGTGTAATTGTTGTTTTTTTCTCTACTCTTGCTTTCAAATTTCATTAAAATCTCACTAGTTAGCGCTATCACATGCAATTTTCTCTCTAGTTTTTTCAATCCGTGTGCAGAATAAATTTTATTACGTGTACCACTATTAAGGCAGTGTGCTCTAAGTTTTTTTTTTTGTGGGGGAGAGGTATTTTCAACCATCAACCCTATAGAATAATTAGACCACTTTTAAATACAACAAGCTGGGTATTTGGACTTTAGGTTGTTGTTGTTTTTGAATTAAGCACAAAGCTACACAATGGGCTATCTGTGCTCTGCCCACCACGGGTATCGAAACCCGGTTTTTAGCGTTATAAGTCCGCAGACATACCGCTGAGCCAGTGGGGGGCTGGGGCTTTAGGCCTATAAAATGCCTGTGTCGTTAATGGTGGCAACGAGTGGGACTCCTCACCATTACCAAGGGTATGCGGGACATTTGATTGGTTGTTGTGCGGCCGTGTATTTGTACAGCTTGGAGGGAACACTGGTGACTCATCCTCGTGATTTAGCTTTCATCCTCAGGCTTTCATGTAAATTGTGAAGTTTAACATTTCGTTGAACATTTTTGTTGAATGTTCAAGACTGTTCACTTTAAGAGCTGTTATCTAGTCATTTAATGATTATTTATCAGTGATGACGAGAAACCCACTTGTTGAGAAAATTTATATGCAAAAACGGCTCGTTTGGGCTGAGAAAACACTTTTACATAGAAGAGCGAACAACGTTTCGACCTTCTTCGGTCATCGTCAGGATCACAAAGGGAACAGCTTTCTCAGCCCAAACGAGCCGTTTTTGCATATAATGATTATTTAGTTTTATACAAGAGTGTCAAAAGCTAATTATTTTAAGTTTGCTTGTTTTTGAATTTCGCGCAAAGCAACATGAGGGCTATCTGCGATAACCGTCCCTAATTTAGCAGTGTAAGGAGAGAGGGAAGGCAGCTAGTTATCACCACCCACCACCAACGAATAGTGGGATTGACCAAACATTATAACGTCCCCACAGCTGAAAGGGCAAGAATGTTTGGTATGAAGGAGATTCGTAATTACCCTCTAATTACGGGTCAGTTGTCTTAACCACCTGGCCATTCTCTCTTTCCTCCTCACCTGGCCATGTCGGGCCATAATTATTTTAAGAACGATAGCTGTAACAAGTTTCGTTATGTAGCTCTGTAGGTGTTGTAGATTCTACGTTTTTATCATTAGGTGTAATAGTTTTGCTATTAGAAGGCTAGATAATTCACCTAATCCGAATCCCTGTCACATCAAACATGCTTGCCCTTTCAGCCATGGAGGCGTTATAATGTGACAGTCACCCCACTATTCGTTGGTAAAAGAGAGTAGCACAAGAGTTGGCAGTGGGTGATGATAACAAGCTGCCTTCCTTCTAGTCTTACACTGCTAAATTAGGGAGGGCTAGCGCAGATAGCCCTCTTATAGCTTTGTGCGAAATTCAAAACAAACCAAAACAAACTGAAAATTCAGTGTTTTCCCGTTCCTTGTTATAAACATTGATATATATTATAATAGATTGGCATGTCGAGTATTTTATCGTTGAGAGACACGTACGCATGTGGCCGCCATTGCTACGTGTGAAGTTCTAATTAGCAGACAGTGTAAAATGACTGAAAGTGACAGTCATACGTCTGAGTCACGACCAGAAAAAACGAAGGGAAATCAGTGTTATGCCATTAACTGCTACACATACCGTAACCAAGAGTCGATTTGTTTGTTTGTTTTTGAATTTCGCACAAAGCTACTCGAGGGCTATCTGTGCTAGCCGTCCCTAATTTAGCAGTGTAAGACTAGAGGGAAGGCAGCTAGTCATCACCACCCACCGCTAACTTTTGGGCTACTCTTTTACCAACGAATAGTGGGATTGACCGTTACATTATAACGCCCCCACGGCTGAAAAGGCGAGCATGTTTGGTGTGACGAGGATGCGATTCCGCATTACTGTGTGACTCACATTACGAGTCACAAGCCTTAACACGATTGGCCATGCCGGGCCAACCAAGAGTCGAAGACGAAGAGTGTTATATTCCATAATTAATTTAAACCTTTCTTTTGTCTATAATATACTAAATTACAGTGTGTGACATCGTAGTGGAAATGGTGGCGACGTCGAACTGGCATGGATGTTTATATATACGCAGTTTTGAAGCATATGTGCGAGTCTCTTTTGAAAAGCATTTTGCCTGCACAACTCGGAATGACAGGTTGACTGTTTTTGATGTGAAATGCTGATAATAAAGCACTCGTATATGTCAAGAATTACTAATGTTGCCTACTTGTGCAGTTTATACATTGTGTACCTTCATTTTTGAGATTACGGCCCAGCATGGCCAGGTAGTTAAGGCGTTCGACTTGTCATCTGAAAGTCGCGGGTTCGAATCAAACCAAACATGCTCACCCTTTCAGCCGTTGGGGCGTTATAATATTTCGGCCAATCCAACTATTCGTTGGTAAAAGAGTAGCCCAAGAGTTGGCGGTGGGTGGTGATGACTAGCTGCCTTCCCTCTAGTCTTACACTGCTAAATTAGGGACGGCTAGCACAGATAGCCCACGTGTAGCTTTGCGAGAAATTAAAAGACAAACAGACTCTTGATGTTATCACTGAATTTCAAGGTACACTTTTATTAAACATATCACTCCGCTTAATGGACTAAGGAGGAAAATTTGTATGGCTTAAGACAAGCCTAGTCTGGTTAATGACGTTATTACTTATCCGGGGAAAAATTCAAATATAGATTTAACACTGTCAATACACTCAATGTCAGAATTACACGATATATCAAAGTTTTGCAGGTGGTCCCTTCTAATCCAAAATCCTTGAGCCGTTTGCGTCATTATGCTAAATGATTAGTATGCAGTACAAGTGAGCCAAAATATTTTTTTTGCTTTAACAACAACAAAACCACATTAATGTAACTATGATATGCATATAGAAGAGTGCTTCTGACAGAGTGAGCTCAATTTTGTTACAGTATACATGTACATGACTTACTATTTTGTTACATTTAATTATTATGTATTTGTGAAATTTGTTTTTTGTTGTTGTTTTTTTAATTTCGCGAAAAGCTACACGAGGGCTGTCTGCGCTATTTGTGAAATATCAGTTAAGTGTATTAGATGTATACATGTTTTACACATTGCTGATTGTGTATCAGATGTATAAATGTTTTACACATTGCCGATTGTGTATTAGATGTATAAATGTTTTACACATTGCTGATTGTGTATTAGATGTATAAATGTTTTACACATTGCTGATTGTGTATTGTGTATTTGCATGCTCTTCATGTGAAAGAGCAGAATCTGGCTAACATATAATTATGAATTGTACATTTATTGGTCAAAAATTTTGATTGTATTGCAGATAAATGTTCCGCAGCTTTCTTGAAACTAATACACTGTAGTGTAGTGTACTGAGTTGGAAAAGTCAGGCTAATATCCTAGGTATTTCTCTATTTAATCATGTTTGTAAGATTTGTGAAATTACTTCTTCCATTTAGATTACCCAGATGGTCATTTTCTGAAGAAAAAAAAGGTATTGAAGGAAAATTTTATTTCGATTTTAATTCTCTAATTTGCTATTATAAATACTATTAGACTAAAATTAATGCACAATTGTATATTTAAACAAGTTAAAAAGGAACATTACGAGCTGTATTGAACTAGGCAGGAAAACTTAGGTATGTATATCGTAGAGAAAGACACACAGGTTCTTACAGCAATAAAACTTACAACTTTATTTGTAATTTCATGACTTGTTAGATTTCTCTGAAGTCAGCTTCAGTTAATTGTATCAGATCAAATGTAAATGCTATTTTGATACTTTAATCTGCGCATGTCTTCTTGTGCTGCACTGGTAGTATATGATTTGAATGTAAAATAAAATGTTTAGCATAATTAAGCAACCTGGCTTTGTTGCACTGACATTCAAAGGTGAATCCCACTATGGAGAATGATATTTGGTCTTAATGACAGGCTGATCGTGAAAGCTACTGTTCTAATGAGAGAAATTTTAACATTTTGTCTAATAAATTTTGCTCTAATTACACAATATTAGTGGTATATTTTAAACTGGGTTTCACCAAGATAATAAATTTTTAATATCCTGAGGAATTCTTTTTTTTTTTACTTTTTACAATAAGAAGTTGTTGTTGTTTTTCAATTAGGCACAAAGATACACAATGGGCTATCTGTGCTGTGCCCACTACGGGTATCGAAACCCGGTCGTCCCTAATTTAGCAGTGTAAGACTAGAGGAAAGGCAGCTAGTCATCACCACCCACCGTCAACTCTTGGGCTACTCTTTTACCAACGAATAGTGGGATTGACCGTCACATTATAACGCTCCCACGGCTGAAAGGGCGAACATGTTTGGCGCGACGGGGATGCGAACTCGCGACACTCAGATTACGAGTCGCACGCCTTAACACGCTTGGCCATGCCGGCCCCATACAATAAGAAACTGGTTATGTTCATGAGTTAAACTACAGTACAAATCGAAGGTTTGCAGTCATTTTTTCTTCTTACACTTTAAACTTGTAATTATAAAACTTTGCTGAGACCATTTGTCGGGAAGGGGCTCAAGTCCAAAAATGTCAAATAGTAAACGAAGAGAGAGGAAAACATGAACATTCCGACGTAACTCGATAAGAAAGGGAGTTTGTGTGTTTTCTTATAACAAAGTCACATCGGGCTATTTGCTGAGTCCATCGATGGGAATCGAGCCCCTGATTATAGCGTTGCAAATCCGTAGACTTACCGCTGTCCCAGCGGAGGACCGATAAGAAACGAAATGGGAGTCTTTGAAAGATAAACATTTCTAAATATACTGTCTTCGGTCTAGTACAATATATGTATTTATGTGTGTTTTTTTATAGCAAAGCTACATCGGTCCATCTGCTGAACCCAACGAGAGGAACTGAACACCTGATTTTAGCGTTGGCAATATATGTAATGCAACACTGATTAAGTAAGTTTAGTGATTTATGTTACTTCTTCTGGACTTCATGTTGTACATATATATATATATATATACACACATAAATATATACATATATTTATATTTCAAACATTTGTATCAACTGTTGGCACAAATTCTCAAAAAATGTGAATGAGTTTTGTTATATTTTTATCATAACATTTCTTAATTAGTTATATCAACTTCAATTTTAAACGTTGAATGTTTCGAGGTGCAGATACATGAAAAAAAACAACAACATTTTCTTCACCGCACCATCCAGAAAAGACATGATGCCTCATTTCTTGTCCATAAACAACAGTATTTGAGAAATATATTTTTCTGTGGCACATTAGAAACACTGGAAAAAACAAAACAAAACATATTTCCAGCTTAAGATTTCCCTCTAGGCTAAAATCCAGTGCATTCTTTATATTACAGGTCAGATATATGTGTTTTTTGAACGATTTTTGCACTAATTTCTAAGTTTAAATCAGGTGTAGATCATCTTGGCTTGACAATTTTATTAAAATCAAATAATAAAATCATCCGAACGTCTAGATTAGATGTAAAACGGTCATAAGTTGTAAGGCGAGATCGCCTTGTCATTGTCAGTTCAACTGGCATGCTTTGAAAGTTCAACACGTAGCAATGGTGGCTACTTTTGCATGTCGAAAATTGCGTGACTTCCAATCTAGTGTTATTTATATCTATGTTTATAAATGCGTGGAGATATAGAAAGGAAGGAAGAAAGATAATGAAAATAAAAGTAAAACAAGTTACGTTAGACTACGTCATTGTCAATTTAGCCATAACGGGCAATTTATTTATTTGAAAGTGTTATAGTTTTTATTGTAATAACAGAGATATAGGATAATAATTTGTTTTGTCAAAAGGTGTTCCAAAGTAACTGAATCTACCTGTGCGATTTTGACGTAAAAATAATTATTTAAAACTCTGGATATAACTGTGGTAACCAAAGGGGTGACGTAAGTGAATTTACACTGATTGTATTGAAATAACAGAGGAGAGAAGAAATAATTCATCTTGTCATTTGGGTTCTAAAGAAACTGAACTAACTTCTATGGACCTTTAACAAAAAAATATATACACGAGGCTATCTGCGCTAGCTGTTCCTAATTTAGCAGTTTAAGACTAGAGGGAAGGCAGCTAGTTCATATACTACCCACCGGTAACTATTAAGCTACTCTTTTACCAAAGAATAGTGGGATTGACCGTAACATTATAACGTCACCACGGCTGAAAGGACGAGCATGTTTGGTTTGTTTGTTGTTAAGCGCAAAGCTACACAACGGGTTAACTGTAAAAAACAACAACAACAAAACTAATAAAGGCTGCATGATAAAAAAGTGGAACCACAAACAACAAAAGGTGAAATCCAAGTGTTTTTGTGATGGTGAATCTTCAAATTATCGAACAACCTCATAGTGCAAGCATCGAAACCCGAATTTAAACTATTGCAGCGGATCTTATAACCCAAAGAGTAATTTCTGTTGTCTTCAATATCTTCTTGAGCTATACATTTTTATATTTTAATAATTTGATTAAAATAGATATTATACGTCTATTTCGTATATAAAAAACGTTACAAGGGGCGTTCCCATTAATTTTATTACTGTCAGTGCGCCTTGGTTTTTATTTTTTTTCTCTCTCCCCTCTTATTTTATTGGATGCTATAATCATACGGTGGCCATACAATTGTTTGAGCTTAAAATTTACGTCATCATTTTCTCGTTATCTGGCCTCGTATTGTTTCCCTACGGCACCATTAATACTAACCTCTCTTGGCAAAAGAAAAATATGCTGTTTACGAGATCTTTTCTTATCACATTGAGCACATATACACGTCTTCTGCTTTGATTATTTAATAACTACCAAATCTCCTCTGATTCTGTGCAGTGTATGCTCCTAATTACTCACTTCCCCAATAGAGAAGGGCGTTGTCTGCTTTAGCTTGAAGGATTCATACATATAAAAGTTTCGTGAGTAAAGTGTGCTCACGTCGCTTGATGTTACAGTGGTATTTTGCCTCCAAGTGTAGTGTACCTTCTACGTTGCCTCAGTTGAATGGAGCAAACATTTGATTTTTTAAGTGCTTCTAAAAATATTGAATTTAAGTAACGCTTTCTCTCTGACAAATCACATATTTTACGACAATGAATATAGTTATAAGATGTGAACTTACTGTTGCAATTTAAAATGTCAGACTTGTAAAGGATAACTAGCGGTAGAATGTTGAAAGTTCCAATTGCTATATATATAACGAAATCATTCTATGAAAGAAGTTTCTTATCAGATGTCCCGCAGTGGCTCCGCGGTATGTCTGCGGACTTACAACGCTAACCACTGGGTGCCCGTGGTGGGCAGATCAAAGGTAGCCCATTGTGTAGTTTTGTGCTTAATTCAAAACAACACATTAAAAGATTTATGCTATGAACATTTTGTTATTATAATCCATTAGTTTATTGAGCTATAATTTACCATAAATCTCCATTAGAAAAATAAACAAATATGCTTAACTTTTGCTGAGAATGTAAATAATATTTCAAAAAATTAGAAATGTGGAAAGAATCGTCAACTAATGCAAGTTTAACAACTAAAGGAAATCAGCGAATATTTCTCGGTTTCATGTTGTAATATTTATTATATGATTTAAATAAAAATGAAGTTAAAGTTACTAATAAGCAAAACGTTATGCTTCCGTATCAAAAGTTACTGTTTGTTTTTGAATTTCGCGCATAGCTACACGAGGGCTACCTGCGCTAGCCGTCCCTAATTTAGCAGTGTAAGACCAGAGGAAAGGCAGCTAGTCATCACCACCTACCGCCAACTCTTGGGCTATTCTTTTACCAATGAATAGTGGGATTGACATACACATTATAACGCTCCCACGGCTGAATGGGCAAACATATTGGGTGTGACGGGGATTCGAACCCGCGACCCTCGGATTACGAGTCGAGTGCCTTAACCACCTGGTAATGCTGGTTCTAATTTCTTGTGATCGTTATAAAGTGAGTAAAACATCACATGATATAACAATGTAAATGAATAATTGTTATGGTGTTTTAAACTAAATAACTGCGTAGTGAACCTAACAACAGAAATTTCTTCGCCAAAGACCTTTATTTTTTCTTCTTCTACTAATAACAAAATTCCAATTGTTCGGATATTCGCAGAAAAAGCTACAAAAGAACTAACTCATCTGTCTAGCTGTCCTTGATTTTTAAGTGTTAGGCCAGACTCTAGAGAGAAACATTAGCGTAGCTGGAGCCACGACCATTTGTAACCGCCTAGAACAGAGGGCGTTGAATACCTTTTGTCAAAATATAAGAATCTGATATTTTTCTTTGACATTACTAAATACTGTTATGATGAAATTTAACGATGAGTTACAACATTTTTTAAACAAACACACAGAATAACTTATAGCCATTTCCATTTCTTTTAACGTGAGCTTCTTTCCTAGGATGGCAGCTAGTCAACAGCGTCTACCATTATGATTGTGAAAAAGAATCCTTCGACCCTAAAAGCATTACAACAAAGACTGACTTTCCCTAACACTTCAAAATCATTTCTAGTTTTATGAAATATATACCAGAATGAATAAAGAAATTACTCTATTCCACTCTAGTACATTTTGTGGCTTTTATTTGCTTGAAAATAGTCTTAACACTCAGTTTCTACTTAATTTAAGTGGGTGGTTCATGAAAAATCTAAGCTTGTTCAAAGTTTTTGTTAGATGTTCTTGTTAGAAATTTGTTACAACAGAAATTTCAGTATTGGATACTGGTGTATAATCATAAACCATTAGAATGAGTACGAGTGTCTTACTGCCGCAATTTTGAAGATACACCAATAATGTGGTTTTAGACTGATTTTTTTTTTTTCTAAAATGAGTGCAATACTAAAACAAAGGTCAATGTTCTGGTGACAAAAATATCTCTATGAGTCAGGACCTAAGCAATTGCTTAGTATACTTAGGCCTAGCACCATCACATGTTTGCAAGTTTATAAATGATGTAAATTAAAATTATAAGAGAGACAACAATCGTTATCTTTTATTAGCTTTGATCTCCTATTCCTGATGTATGCTATTGCTTCTAAACCTCCACATATTTTTGTTTTTTACTTTATAAATACAAAAAGAAGATTTTGGCTGAATATAATTAACTGTAATTAGTCAAGGCTTTAAGCACCGTTAAAGTTTGAAAATCTGGGACTATTGGAGTTGTATTAGAAGTCGGGAATCGTTGAGAAACAGTTGAACATGACACTGGACATTGTAGCAATCACTGTTCGTTTTATGCTTTATAAGCCAGAAGCTTATTAACTCATCTTATGTTTGTAACTGTTGTGAGCTGAACTTCTAAAAAAAAAACAAAAAAAAACTGTTGACTTTTAGCATGAAATGAGCTTGGAGGTTTCACATATGTCATCAAGACGAAGACAAAGTTACCAGAAAACCTAATACATTTATACAAGATATGGAAAATTATATTTATAAATATAATTTGAGACAATGCTAATTTCTACATAAAATACTTTTAGACAATATTGTCATTTTTTTGAGTTTACAACATTTAAAAAAGAAAAAGTCTCCTTTATGCAATATTTCCTCGTTGAAGTAAGGTTTATAATCTTATAGCATTAACATCAATAAAAGTTTGTATTATCATAATATTATTATAGAGGGCGCATTTCTTTGTGCTGTTCAATGTTTTAGGTACAGCTGTACCGAGACATATTATACAACGTTCGCTCTGATGATTTACAGCAGCGACCGAATGGAGTGAGTAAAAAGGAGAGAGTGATGGTGTTACAGAGGTGACTGAGAATTATCGTATGTGAAAACTGAAATTAGGTAATATTAATTAACTGTACATATTGCGATATTTTGTAGTAATTTGTTAAGAAGAACAGTGATGTATATACGGTACTTAATAACGGATAGTTAGAACATACAATGAAAAAATAGAATAAGTACTTTCCAGTTGAAGGACATTTATTCACTTGCTGGCAATGCCTCATAATTATGACTAAAGTAGGTCTGTTGTCACTAGTAAAACGAAACAGTGAATAGTTTCCAGGCTATTGTTCTTTAGGTGCATGTGTACTCTGGCTTCCTGTAGACTTATTCGTGCAGTACAGAATATCGTATGAAAGTGGTTGTTGTTTTCCTTGTAACTTTAAAAGTTTAATTCAGAAGACAACAACATTTGGTGACTGATGGGTAGCAGTATTACTAGGCTTTACAAGGTATTGATATTACATGGTTTTAAATATTTTGAGAAGGTATTTTTAGGAACAATGTACAAGTGTAGTTAATAATATACATATTATATGCGCGTTGTAGTTATTGGCTATAAGTTACTTTTTCCGACACCTAGTTGCACAACGTTAGTGCGTCTTTCGACCGTTTCAGAAATTAAAAGCTGTATATATACCACATTTCACAGAAATGCTATCCGTGATATTTTTGTATTTAACATAACAGATGCTTGAACGTTCTTTCTTGTGTGTTAGTTACTAGAATTTGGAAGAAAAAATGCTTTAAATCGTAAGAGTATAAGACTAAGTGTACTTCAATAGAAAATGTAAAGTATATATATATTCTCGGCATAGTTTACATGAAACTGCCCTGTTTGTCTGTTTTATTTTACATCAAACTATTCCGTGTGGTTGTTTTGCTTTACGTTAAACTACTCTGTATGGCTGTTTTCGCTTACATGAAACTGTTCTGTATGATTGTTTTCGCTTAGATGAAACTGTTTGGATATTTTGGTTTACATGAACCTGTTCCTTAAGGCTATTTCAGTTCACGTTAAACTATTCTTGTGGGTGTTTTCGTTCGCATGAAAGTGCTGTTTATGGTTTATATTGAATTACTCTATGCAGTTGTTTAGGTTTACACGAAACCACACAGTGTGGCTGGTTTACATTAAACTACTCTGTGTGGTTGTTTTGAAATATGTAAAACTACTCTGTTTAGTTGTTTTTATTTACATGGAATTACTGAGTGTGGCTGTTTTAATTTATATTAAATTACTCCGTGTGGTTGTTTGGGTTTACACAAAACTACATAGTGAGGCTGTCTTAGTTTACATGAAAGTGCCCCATTTTTCTGGTTTACATGAAATAACACAATGTGGTTGTTTTGGTTTATATGAAACTACACTTTTTGGTTTACATTAAAATGCTGTGTGTGACTGTTTAGGTTTACATTAAACAACTCTGTGTGACTGTTTTGGTTTGCATTCAAACACTATGAGTGTTTTGGTTTACATTAAACTGCTCTTTGTGACTCTTTTGGTTTACATTAAATCACTCTTGTAGTTGTTTTAGCTCACATCATATTGTCCTGTGTGGCTGGTTTGGTTTACATTAAACCACTCTGTGTGAGTGTTTTGGTTTACATTAAACCTCTCTGTGCAGTTGTTTTAGCTGACATCATATTGTCCTGTGTGGCTGTTTTGGTTTACTTTAAACCACTCTGTGTGACTGTTTTGGTTTACATTAAACCACTGTGTGACTGTTTTGGTTTACATTAAACCACTGTGTGACTGTTTTGGTTTACGTTAAACCATTCTGTGTGACTGTTTTGGTGTATATTAAACCTCTCTGTTTAGTTGTTTTAACTGACATCATATTGTCCTGTGTGACTGTTTTGGTTTATATTAAACCACTCTGTGTGACTGTTTTGGTTCACGTTAAACCACTCTGTGACTGTTTGGGTTCACGTTAAACCACACTGTGTGACTGTTTTGGTTCACGTTAAACCACTCTGTGTGACTGTTTGGGTTCACGTTAAACCACACTGTTTTGTGTGTGTGACTGTTTTGTTTATGTTAAATTGTTCTGTTCACATTAAATCACTCCTGTTGTTTTAGTTTAAACCACTCTGTGTGACTGTTTTGGTTCACGTTAAATTACTCTGTGTGACTGTTTTGGTTCACGTTAAACCACTCTGTGTGACTCTTTTGGTTCACGTTAAACCACTTTGTGTGACTCTTTTGGTTTACATTAAACCACTTTGTGTGACTGTTTTGGTTTACATTAAACCACTTTGTGTGACTGTTTTGGTTTACATTAAACCACTCCATGTGACTCTTTTGATTTACATTAAACCCCTCCATGTGACTGTTTTGGTTCACGTTAAACCACTCTGTGTGACTGTTTTGGTTCACGTTAAACCACTCTGTGTGACTGTTTTGGTTCACGTTAAACCACTCTGTGTGACTGTTTTGGTTCACGTTAAACCACTCTGTGTGACTGTTTTGGTTCACGTTAAACCACTCTGTGTGACTGTTTTGGTTCACGTTAAACCACTCTGTGACTGTTTGGGTTCACGTTAAACCACTCTGTGACTGTTTGGGTTCACGTTAAACCACACTGTGTGACTGTTTTGGTTCACGTTAAACCACTCTGTGTGACTGTTTTGGTTCACGTTAAATTACTCTGTGTGACTGTTTTGGTTCACGTTAAACCACTCTGTGTGACTCTTTTGGTTCACATTAAACCACTTTGTGTGACTGTTTTGGTTTACATTAAACCACTTTGTGTGACTGTTTTGGTTTACATTAAACCACTCCATGTGACTCTTTTGATTTACATTAAACCCCTCTGTGTGACTGTTTTGGTTCACGTTAAACCGTTCTGTGTGACTGTTTTGGTTTACGTTAAACCGTTCTGTGTGACTGTTTTGGTTTACGTTAAACTGTTTTGTGTGACTGTTTTGGTTTATGTTAAACCATTTTGTGTGAATGGTTTGGTTTATGTTAAATTGTTCTGTGTGACTGTTTTGGTTAACATTAAATCACACCTGTTGTTTTAGTTTACATCATATTGTGCTGTGTGACTGTTTTAGTTTACGTTAAACCACTCTGTGTGACTGTTTTGGTTTATGTTAAACCACTCTGTGTGACTGTTTTGGTTTATGTTAAACCACTCTGTGTGACTGTTTTGGTTCACGTTAAACCACTCTGTGTGACTGTTTTGGTTCACGTTAAACCACTCTGTGTGACTGTTTTGGTTCACGTTAAACCACTCTGTGTGACTGTTTTGGTTCACGTTAAACCACTCTGTGTGACTGTTTTGGTTCACGTTAAACCACTCTGTGTGACTGTTTTGGTTTACATTAAACCACTTTGTGTGACTGTTTTGGTTTACATTAAACCACTCCATGTGACTGTTTTGATTTACATTAAACCCCTCCATGTGACTGTTTTGGTTTACATTAAACTGCTCTATGTGACTTTTTTGGTTTACCTTACACCACTCTGTGTGACTGTTTTGGTTTACCTTACACCACTCAATATGGTAGTATTTGTTTATGATGAATTGCTGCATGTGATCAGGATGATAAATATAAAAAAGAACTGAATAATTGGATGTGTTACCAATCATAAAGAAAACTATACATGTTGTACATGATATAAACTGTATTTCTCCAAATTTTATATTTGTTTATTTTGTGCAGCTCAGTTTTATTAATTTCCTAATTTGTGAAGCTATGTGGATTTTCTTCTGTGAAGATAGCATTATAAATTCACACCTATGATCTGTTATAGTTACTGTTCCTACTGATTTGTCTGTAAAAATATTGATTAATATAATTTTTGTTTTTGGTTTTATAGAATGAGTGTATTTTGCTTGTATGTGAATGATATGCACTTTTATTTAGGTTTAGAGGCCAGTAGCATGAGAATAAATGGTGTTAAATTTTGTGGCAGTGGCTAGAAACCTGTTTTATTGTATGTTGTACATGCTCTGATTGATGTATTGTGGAAGAAAGTTGTGTCTTTGTGTTAATACTTCCTTAAGCAGGTTCTAAAGATATAAAGCTGTTCTTGTTTTACTTGTTTCCCAGAGACTTTTGCTAATTGCCTGGAAGCTATAAAGAATTTTTTCCTCTTTAACTTCTTAGTGATGGGAGTGAGTTAGTAGCCATATATGCATTTTGATGCTCGATTTTTATTATTTACACCTTCAAACTGGCTAGATATTATTGACACAGAAGTTGTTTTGGACTCTATACTGAGGCTTTTTTCAAGCCTTGGGGACGTTGTTTTAAACTCTGTACACAGGCCTTTTTTCTGGGCAGAATGGAGTAGTCAGTGTCAAGTGCACCCATAGTTGTTATTATTAAGTAACAAGTAGATGCAAGTATCTCATTGCTGGAAAAGCTTTCTTTCTAACTGGCATTTTAATTTTGGACAAGACATAAAGGAATGAACAGTAATGATGAATGAGATTGGAATTTTTAATCATAGCTCAACATCTTGGTAGACTTTATTGCTATAAGAATTGCAGTGTTTGAATAGAGCTGATTATTTTTGGTTTGTTTTGTTTTTTGAATTTTGCACAAAGCGACTCGAGGGCAATCTGAGCTAGCTGTCCCTAATTTAGCAGTGTAACACTAGAGGGAAGGCAGCTAGTCATCACCACCCATCGTCAACTCTTGGGCTACTCTTTTACCAAGGAATAGTGGGATTGATTGTAACATTATAATGCCCCCACGGCTGAAAGGACGAGCACGTTTGGTGTGATGAGGATTCGAACCTGCAATCCTTTGATTACGAGTTGATCCTTAACCCACCTGGCCATGCTGGGCCAGATTTCTTTTGGGAAGGTTTTCTTATATCAAAGATCAGTTGTGTATAATATTAGTTGATAGCACAAAGTTATCAGTTCAGTAATCTTACACTTTTTATGGAATTGATTTGGGTAGGTGAGACAGATGTGTTTTTTTTTTTTAACTAACCTTGAAATTTGATATTCACAACTTGATGGGAAGTGTGAAGATTTTATCATAGTGAAGGTTATCTGTGATATATATTAGATATCTTTATATATTTTTCCTTTTGTACTCTTTGATTCATGTGTATCCATTGGAATGATATCACTGTACATGCTGTCATTAGTAAGGGGTCCTAGAGTATTGTGATATTTGACATTGGCAGAAAGAACAACAGCAGAGCTCTTGTAACTGGGAAGAAGGCATGAAATTGCATTGTAGTTTTTAACTGCAACACCAACAACAACTTTTTTTAAGCTAAAAGTAATGTAATTTCTGGTCTAATTCTTGAAGTAAGAAAGTATTAAGGATGTGTTCTGTGATAGTTATTTTAATTTAAATAGTTTTAATATATATAAAAAGTGCATGATACTAATATACTCAGTGACTGACATTGAAAAAGTTTTTACTGTTAATTACATAATTAAAGTAAAAAATATTCATTGTGTACTTTTTTGGGGTAGGAGAATATTTACGGGTTCAAAAATATCTGATCACAAACTAAAGTATTCATTATTTTTTTTCGGGAACTAATTGAGAGTATAATCAAATAATTCATTGGTAAATTATCTTATAAATTTTATTTTTGTGTGTGAACTAATGTTAAACCTTGCCTTAGAGAAATATTGATAATGTTATAAAAAATGTGATTTTTAATGGATCGACACTTAGTGATTGTAATTTGCTGTATAAAACTTGAAAATATATTTTTTCATTCAATATTTATGTCTATTGTTTTTAAGGACTTTGTGGTAGTCTTTTGGGTGTTTTATCAAAAGATGCTAATTTGGTTTTTGGTCATGTATAAGCAGGTAGACTTGAATAGGAAGACAGGTGTTTAGAGCTCTAATAACTGTGTAAGCATGTGTTGAATTTACAATATATAAAGGATAGTCTTTTATATTTCCTATGTGAGCAATTTTCAGTGTACATGTAAGGTAAATGAAGTGTAATAGCATAACTGTTTGTGTATGAACTTCAAAGTATATGTACAATTGTACTTAGTCTATTTATTTATAATTGGCACTTAAGACCACTGCCAAGTTCTCAGAATAAATGAAGTCTCAGAAGTTTGCTTTTAAGTTTGAAACATTAAACGTTTGAGTGCACCAAGTTCATCGTGAAATTAATTTTTAACTAGTTGTGGCTTTTTCTGGTATGTAAATGTTTAATAAAGTAGCTAATAAAAAATGAAACATTCTATTATGAAATATAATCATCATTTCAAAATTCACAACAATTAAAAGAGAGAAAAAAGAAATAATTACATTTATTGTTGTAGTCATGTGCAAATTCATTTATTATCCCTTTTTCTTAATTGTAATAAATGTCGGCAGGAAATTCAAGTCGAAAATTCAGAATATTAATAAAAGATGTAAATAGAGGAAAATTGTTAAAAGTGATTTATTTGTGTTTTTTTTTTTTGGTACAAACTTAATAAAGAGTGTGTATGGAAACTTTCTTACCCGTAGTATCAGTCATAGTGTCTGTCTTCATCAATTTGTTTTCTGTAGTACAATCTGTTGGAATGTTTCATGATTTGGACATTATGTTGGCTACTTTTGTAACTTTCTTTTATAATACAATCTGAATAAATTTCATTCATTCGTGATATCAAGGAAAATCTGAGCACTGTAACACCTGCCTTCAGTTTTCCTGTACACAATTTAATGGAATGGAATTTTTCCTCCTGAACCTGATAATACTTATTTTCTATAATTCAGTCTAATGGTATGTAATTCACGATCTGGACATCATTACATCTACTTTCTGTAATTCAGTCTAATGGAATTTAATATGATATGGGCATCATGACATTAGCTTTCATCAGTTGTTTTTTGTTGTGAACTCTAATGGAATTTTTCAAGACTGTAGGATTTTTTTTCTGACTATAATGAAGTTAAGATGTACTAAACAGTATATTGTAGCTAGCAATAGGGATAATAGGATTTTGGGTAACATCTATATAAGCAATGAATACAAGACAAGGGATATTATTGTTTATAGATTATAGATCACCTGTAAGGCCTCATGTAGAGTATTGTCTACAGCTTTGAGTTACTTACTCACTTGTTGGAGAAGAGCCACTAGGATGATACCTGGGATGGTAGGATTGTCTTATGAGGAGAGACTTAAATCTTTGCATTTATTTTCTTTAGAGAGGAGAAGGGTCAGAGGGGATTTGATTGAGGTGCTTAAGATTATTAATGGTATTTGTGTTTACCAGTGAAAACAACAGGACAATAGGTCATAAATTCAAATTTTGGCAATGTAGAAGTCATCTGCAGGTGAGACAGTATTCCTTTTCAAAGAGGGTGATTGGCTTTTGGAATAAACTACATTCAAGGGTGGTTGAGGCAAAAAATGTAGTTGAGTTCAAGAACAGACTGGATGAATACAGGAGAAATAAGGAGTAATAAGTGTTGGGAGCTGGAAGGGACATCTTTGATGGGATAATAAGCTCCTTTTTGCATCTTTAAAGTTTTATGAATTTTTTAACAATTTAGAGACCTCATTCTCTGAATTCCTTTAATTCTGAAATATTCAAACAGAAATGAACAATTAGGGCTAGCAATTGTATAGACGTGTTGGGTGATTTTTATTTATACTTTATTACTAGTGATGTTGATTTGATATTTAAGGTTATCAGATTGTCAAGATATGGTATTTAATAACATATATGTTAAATTTAGTTCAAATGCTTAAGTGTTTTGGGTATTAATATTGTATTTTAATGTTGTCAATACATTCTGATATTTATTAATATTATTATACCTGAAATGCTAATTGATTAAAGAAGTATAGAAAATACAACTTTACATAAACTTTCTTCTGTCTTTCTTTCCTTATGCCTATCTTTATAGTTCTGTCTTTCTGATTACATGTTTGTTTCTATCTTTCTGAGTCTCTTGTAGCTGTTCTATTTACCTGTTTATTTGCTGATCTTTCTGGCTTTCTTTGTGTTTATTTTTCTATCTACTTCTACTAATGTAATAGTTCTTCAGAAATTTTCAAATTGTGATAATACTAACAGTTAAGGAAAATATCAGCATCTTGGTTTAAAATGAGAAAAAGAATGCTTTACCACTACTACAGAAGGATGACTTATAGTAAAGAAATTAATTTGTCAAAATATGTTTAAAACTTTTCAACTTTTTAATACCAAGCTTGTTTTTAAACAAACTTTTATCATGTCATTAAGCATGTTTTAATGTGTATAATTTGCTTGCATCATTCTTCAGTCCTTTGGATTGCAGTTTCAAGAATTATATGGTAATTGCATTAATTATCCTTTCAGTTCTTTCATTGAAGTGTAATGCTCAATTTTTTAAAAGGCTTAACTGTGTCTTGAGAAGAAGACTGAGATTAGTTGTTCTGTTATAGATTATAAAATGTTGAATAAACTAACATGTATGTTATTTTCCTTTGTAGAAGTATGGGGTTAAGGAATCAAATTTATCTGCTACTTTGGAAGAATTTTACGCTTCACAAGAGACAAAAGGTGAGCATCATTTACATTACCTGTTATGAGAAAACATCTTTTTATATCATAAGGATAAAACACAGGTTTCTAACTTTGTAAAAATCAAGGGATTGAATTGTAATTTTCACAGCAAAGCTGAAAACATAACATGTTACGTTACATTAGCAACTACACCATGCACATTGAACCAACAATGCCAGGAAGAAGCATAATGTGTTACATTACATCAGCAACTAGAAAGGCATCACACATTGAACCAACAATAACATGTGTCATTACATCAGCAGCTAGACCTTGAACAATGAACCAAAAATACAGAGAAGAAACATAACATGTTACATCACATCAGCAACTAGATCTTGAATATTGAACCAAGAATATCAAGAAATAAACATAATGTTTCACATTACATCAGCAACTGAGCCTTACACATTGATCCAAGAATACAGGGAAGAAATGTAACATGTCACGTCACATCAGCAATTAGACCTTGAACATTGAGCCAAAAATACTACTTTAAAAAAGCCATGGAGAGTAATGTGATAACTTTGTCTGATGCATCATCATGTGCTGTTATTGCTAGTATAGAGATCACAAGTGAAGAATGTATGAACTGTTTATTACTCCATGTGAATTTACAATCTGTACTGTTGGTGCCTCTCTAGGTATCATAACTTAACAGTGTATAAATTGTGTATTTTACCATTTGAGCTTGAAGGCTGCATTACTAGTATGTTGGAAATTCTATAAAATCTGTTCTTCAAGTGAATTCTTGGACTGATTGCTCCTTTTGAGAGTGGCCTCTGTAGAAGACTTGTAGTAAAAATTACTTACATTTGTTTGTTAACATATGTTTAAAACTTTTCAAGTTGTTAATACCTACATTGTTTCTTAAACACTCATCTTGTTATTAAGCATGATTTTATGTGTATAATTTGCTTGTATCTTTCTTTAGTCCTTTGGATCCAAGTTTTGATGGGGTAGATATTTTATTTGATCTCATTTCCATTTGTGATCTGTTCAAAATGTGGAATGCTGCTTTTTACATTTTAAAATTAGCCTTTGTAGAAGACTTGTAGTATTTATAGAAGTTAATAAACTGTTTCTAGAAGAAGAAATTTTTTTTCATTGCTTCTTGACTTTTGATATACTGAGTTGAAAGGATTTTTGCCTTTTTTTAGTAGTCTAGAAAAGTTATTTTTATTAGTAGATATTAATTGCTAAACAGTATAAGTAATTATTGTCTACCAATGAAAAAGTAATTTATTAATAACTAGACTTGATTGTAACTTAATTTTTTGGAACATCGTGGGATCCATTGGTCCGTCTTGGCTCTTCTATCCTCTAAACTGAATTAAAATGATTTAAAAAATAAATATAAAATAGTAAAACCAGTATTTATCATTCATATATTTATCAAAGTTTTTCTTAAAGTCCATTAAATTTACTGCCACTACAACATCTAAAGGCAACTCATTCCAAATACCACCCACTCGGTTAGAAAAATGAAACCATCTTAGCAGAAGATGACTCCTACCCTGCTAAAATTTATATTTGTTTCTCCTAATTGTACTATTGCACTATTAGATATGGAAAAAAAAAAAAGATGATGCACTAACATTACAATCTTGAACTTCTCAATCAAATCCCCCCAAACTTTTCCTCTTTCAAAATAATAAATTCAGAGATTTCTACCTCTCCTCATTTGATAACCCTCCATCCATGGTACCATTCTAGTAACTATCTCTGAATTACTTCCAACAATTTAATGTCTTTTATGTGGTACAAAGCCCAAGACTGACTATGATATTCCAAATGTGGCCTAACCAGTGACCTGCAGAACGAAATTATAACTTTTTTAGACTTGTATTCAGTATTTTTGTAGATACAACCCAACATCCTATTTGCTCTACAACTAGAAATATCACCTTGCTTGAATGGACTGATCAAGTACAATTTAATAACCAAGTCATCTCGTAATCATTTGATAATAGCCTTCTTTTATCATCCATCAAGGGTCCTACAATAACCAAAACATCTTGTAATCATCTGATACTAGCCTTCTTGTGCCCTGCTGGTACAGTGGTAAGTCTATGGATTTACAACGTTAAAATCAGGGGTTTGATTCCCCTCAGTGGACTCAGCAGATAGCCGAGTGTGGCTTTGCTATAATAAAAAGAACAAACTAACCTTCTATTATCATCCATCTAGGGGCCTACAATAACTAAGCCATCTCGTAATCATTTGATAATAGCCTTCTATTATCATCCATCAAAGGGTCCCACAATAACTAAGCCATCTCGTAATCATCTGATACTAGCCTTCTTTTATCTTCCATCAAGGGTCCTACTTCTATTTTAAGATTTTCTTTATTGTTGGTAATTAATTTGGACAAGATATAATATATGACTGCAACAAGTAGTTTTATCTTTTAAGTAACTTCTTTTGAAATGATTATTTGTAGCTAAAAAAAAGCTGGTTTATTGATGAAACCTAATCTTATAACTGTACAAAGTTAAAGATTTTTATGAGGTGTTTATGCTTATATATGTTTATATATTTTTTTTAAAGCAAGCTTTAATCTTAATAGGTCCGAGTGGTAGTGGAACTAGTATGGCCATTGTTTCTCTTTTTAATATTGACGTGGGTGAGGACACGTGGATTAAAGTTATACATACATGAATGTGAGTTGATATATATTATTTTAAAATATATGAACTAATGTGAATATAGATGCATTATTCAAGTATAGTGACAGTTGTGAGTATAAATTTATTATAAATTCTAAGAGTGTGGGAAGATATATTAATGAAGTGTAATAACTAATGCAAGTATAATTATATTAGTAAAATATAAGAAAATAGAGGAGTAGAGATATATTATTCAAATGTAATGGTGTGTGTGAATATAAATTTATTATAATATAGGGACGAATGTGAGTAGAGATATACAGATTGGACCAAAATTATCTTTTCTATTTAATAATTAACTAACTAAGAAAATACAGTCGTGCAGTTTCCAATGTCTTGTAGCCTGACTCATACAGTATTTGTTGATGTGTCTGTAGGTTTTTTATGTGAGCACCATTAGGGACTCTCAGCACGTCTAACTGGTATTGGATTTCAGTCCATGTTTGCTGCAACTTGTCTACATGTTGCAGTGGTAATGCTATTTGTTATCCTGACATTTAGCTGTAATGTTTATCATAGGTTTGCAGTATGTGGTGTCCTTAACATACCACCAAATAAAGATGTCTAGTGGAATGATGTTTGGCAAATGTAGAGGTCACTGAATTGGCCTAACCATTCCATTATACTAAACCTTTTCTTGCACAATTGCCAGTTTGTGAGGTAACACTATTCACTGCAATGAAAAAAAACACCAATAATAACTGTTTGCATTGGGCTACAATATATTGAAAATTGCATTGTTGTATATTTGTAGTTACTTAATTATTAAATTGTAAAATAGGAAAGATAATTTTGGTCTACTCCGTATTAATCAAGTATAATAATCACTTGTAGATATGGTATTGAAGCATAAGAAGAAATGTGAACAGTGTTATATTATTGAAGTAACACAATTTAAAAGGTTCAGTGGAAGTTATTGTACACATAGTTGAATTTCTTAAGCATGTTTTTTATTTTTAATCTTCCAATTTCATTGTGTACACTAACAACTTACATTTATTTTTTTATATTTGAAGGCCATTTTGATGAGAAGGCCTTGCCATCTGCAGGAATATTACCATTTTTAAAAAGCACAATCTGTACATTTAACAATACTTGCTATTCACAAGTTGTGAATGGTCAGTCTCCAAGTGAGGTGCCAACATTTAACACTTCCATGTGAGTAAACATATGTTGAATTAAACATATTTAACCTATATATACTAGATAATAACTAAAAGTGTATCCTGTTTTGTATGTAGTTAATGTTTAGCAACCAAATGATATATGTTTCTTTTTATTTTGCTTTTCTTTTTGCCTGCTTATTGAAAATGCAAGTTCTTACCAAAAGGAACTAACAACAACATTTCCTAAGTATATCTGAAGCAGCTTTTATGTTGAAATCAGGAATTTATGGTTTTACTGAAAAATGAACTTATGCATGTGACTATTTAATTACAGAGGACTGTTAGATATACCTGTTTCCTTATGGTTTAACTTTGTGGCTGCTTAAATAAATATGTTTCCCGAGCTTCGTTTTTGCACCTCTTAGTAATACTTTTTTTCTTTGATATTTGTGCCAGATATTCACTGTTTTGTACAACACATTTTAATGTTTTAGATTTCTTTTGAACAAGTCTTGTAGTATTTAAGCACAGATTGTTTTTTAGTGAAGTCTCCACCCCAGAGATTATAGATGAGATAACTTTATTCATTTATTTGTTGTTCTAAGGATGAATACAAGTTTTATTAGAGGGGAAAACATTGTTTTTAATAAGTTTCATACACAAAATGTTTCACTTTTTGAAATATTTGAAAAACATTAAGCAAGTTGTAATGTTATATTACTGGCATCATGCATGTTAATTCATGAATCTAATTCAAAGTTTCAATTCTTCATACACTTTTCAAATGTAATTGCAAAATAAAATTTAACTGTTTTGATGTTATGCTGTTGAGCAAGGAATTGTGGCATCGACCACATTATGGAGTTAACACTTATTCTGAGGTAATTAGAGAACATGTAATGTACATAGTAAGGGTTTAATAAGTGCTCAGATGTTTAGAACAAAATGGATTTCCTTTTTTTTTTGCCAAAAATTAAAAGTTCAAGTTTATGATCCTTCCAAAGAACAAAAATTACTGAAATTTAATAAGTGGAAGCTGAGTATCACTTTTTTACTTTTTAACATTGTTATCTTACAGAGTTATGAGAGCTGTTTCTGATGTGGGAAATATCTTCAAGAAACAAATAGAATCTAAAAATTTTGAAATGTTTGATAAACTTTCTACTAATTTAAAGTCATTAACTTTATTTGTGAAGAGATTAACCGACCCAGATTCTTCCTTAAAAGGTAAGGAAAGTTTTGAAGGAAATAAAAAAATATAAAATTAAATACTGGAAAGGAACTGATCTTGTAATGAATTTATGATGTTAAAAATATAGGAAAAAATATATACCAAGTTTGTATTTTCTAGTCCTAATTGGTTCAGTAGTAATTGAATTGTCATTATTGATCAAAAATAGGGCATATGACATGAACCTCAATATTCGCAATGAAAATATTAAAGGTACTTGTTATCTTTTGTTTTATTATTTACTTAATAGTTAAGTATAGTGAGCAGTGTTTTATTTTAATTAGACCAAGAACAATATTACTGAAGTGTAACTGCTGCCTTTAATTGTTTCTTTCTTATAAACAAATATATGTGTAACAGAAGCTGGGAAAGGTAGCCTGTTGCAGCCTTTGTTTGAGAGTAAGCTGAATGAGGTAACATATTCTATAGAAAGTCTGTTACAAGCAAGCTGTGTTTGAGATTAAACTGATTGAAGTGACATAATCTATAGAAAGTTAGTCTTGTACAGTCTGTGTTTGAGATTAAACTGATTGACATAATCTATAGAAAGTTAGTCTTGTACAGTCTGTGTTTGAGATGAATATGTATGTCAGAAGTCATTGTGTCACTTTATTAAAATTATATATATACATGCAATTCTGTATTCTAGAGGAATGTATTTTCATATTAGGTTTATGTAATTCACTGAATAATACCATAATTAGTAGTCTTATGATGTATTACTTCACATGTTGTTCAGGGGAATAATGTTGTTTTAAATGACCCTACATTAATGTATGTTTTGTTTTGTTTTGTTTTGTTTTTTACATTAAAGGAGAAATAAACATGAGTCACATCCTCAGAGATGTGGGTGAAGTTTCTGAATCTGTGCTTAACCAGTCATATGGATTGACAAAAGATACAGTGGAATCCTTGTTGAAAAGTAGAATCAAAATAGGGGGAATACCTCAGGTGTGTATCGGCTTGTAATGTGGAGATTATAAAGATGTTCTGTTTAGTTCTTTATGATATGATAATTAACCATGGTGTGAAGGTTTTAGTTTCTTTATGAAACATATAGTATGATATTTAACCATGATATGAAGTTTTCAGTTGCTTTATGAAACTTGTGGTAGGATGGTTAACCATGGTATGATGGTTACTGTTTATTTATTAATCTTGTGGCCAAGGTTACAATTTCTTCACAAAACTTGTGGTATGATGGTTAACCAAGGTATTAAGGTTACAGTTTCTTTATGAAGCTTGTGATATGATGGTTAACCAAAGTATTAAGATTACAGTTTCTTCACAGAACTTGTAGTATGATGGTTAAACAAGGTATTAAGGTTACAGTTTTTTGTGAAGCTTGTGGTATGATAGTTAATCAAGGTAAGAAGGTTTTAGTTTCATTATGAAGTTTGTGGTATGATGGTTAACCAAGGTATGGAGGTTTCAGTTTCTTTCAGAAACTTGTGGTATGATGGTTAATTCAGGTATGGATGTCTTATGAAATTGATTGTATAATTTTTAAACAAGATATGATAGTGCAAATAACTTTTAATAACAAGTAACATTGCTGCAATATATTACATGCCACCCTTCTTCTAGTTGTTTGCAAGAGGACGTTTGTCAGTGCCTGCTTTTGTCTGTAAAGGGGACAGACTCAGAAAACTTCTCTCACCACCTGAAGAGGGAGATTTTAAACTATTCATTAATGATCTCTGTAAACTTACATCTGATGAGTGGAAACATGTAATATTGGAACTAGGAAAAAATCTTGATATCTTAGAACTGTTGCGTCAGGTAAGTGTAAAAACACTGCTGTAAAGTAGTAAAGTGTTTCTTGTTATTTTTATCTTAGAATTAATGCTAAGTGTATAAATTAAAAGTGCCAACTATAAATGCTTAATTTCAGTTCATTTTGTAGTAGTTTCCAAATTTCAACACATATTTTAATGTTTTATACTAACTGTGTAGATGAAATGGTTATTTTGTAAAATACAGATGTCTAGTTTTTCTAATGCTTGACTGTCATGTAATTAAGAATAATAATTATTTAAAGAGCAAAACATATTGTGCTGATGTTCATATGTTTTATTGCTGCTTAGAAAATGTAAAAATGTCTTTAGATATGTGTTGAGAGCTGATTCATCATTCTAAGTGATCAGTGAGAGTATATATCATGTGATCTGACTCCTCAATCTGAGTGATCAATGGAGTTTATATGAAAGTGTGTATCATGTGATCTGACTCCTCAATCTGAGTGATCAATGGAGTCTATATGAAAGTGTGTATCATGTGATCTGACTCCTCAATCTGAGTGATCAGTGGAGTTTATATGAAAGTGTGTATTATGTGATCGGACTCCTCAATCTGAGTGATCAGTGGAGTTTATATAAAAGCGTGTATCATGTGAGCTGACTCTTCATTCTAAGTGATCAGTGGAGTTTATATGAAAGTGTGTATCATGTGATCTGACTCCTCAATCTGAGTGATCAATGGAGTTTATATGAAAGTGTGTATCATGTGATCTGACTCTCAATCTGAGTGATCAATGGAGTTTATATGAAAGTGTGTATCATGTGATCTGACTCCTCAATCTGAGTGATCAATGGAGTCTATATGAAAGTGTGTATCATGTGATCTGACTCTCAATCTGAGTGATCAGTGGAGTTTATATGAAAGTGTGTATTATGTGATCGGACTCTCAAAGTGATCAGTGGAGTTTATATGTGTATCATGTGAGCTGACTCTTCATTCTAAGTGATCAGTGGAGTTTATGTGAAAGTGTGTACCATAGTAAGGTAAATGACTGAATGTCAGTCAGTGGGTAATTTGATGCTAAGATAGAAATCACTGAAAAAACAGAAAGAGTGATTTGTTATTCATTAACCACCACTTGTTTAGTAAGTTTTTTAGCTACTGGTATATAGAGAGATCTTGCACATTATTTATTACCTAAAAACTTGTTTATAAAACCCATCATAAAAAAAATTCTGAATTGTATTAACTGTTAGTATTGAATCTCTGGGCTATTTTAAAATATGGAGGTAAATGTTTATTGTTTTGCTGATGATGTTTCATATTTTCTAAGTCTTATTCTTCTATAATCTGTTGTTGCAAGTGTAATCTTTACTCCTGTGTTACTTTGTAATATGTTTTTGCAAGTGTAATCTCCACACCTGTGTCACTTTGTAATCTGTTGTGCAAGTGATATACCAGCATAGTTATGAAGTATTACGTTCCTCTATATATACTGCAGTTGTTTTTTCTATTTCATTATTCAGCTGATATATGTATATTTACAATAAAATTTCTTACATTCAGATATCGGGAATACTGGAGCAAAACATGGGAAATGCCATGAATCTGGAGCAGTGGGAAGCTGTTGCTTATTCTGTTAAGGAAGTTGTAACAGAGGTAGAGATTCATTTAGTAAACAGAGTGTTAGTACTTTTAACCTTTATTTTGTTTATGTTTTCCTGAACATAAAGAATATTTCTGAAGTCACTCGGGAAAATAGAGAACCTAAGCACTTTCGAGTAGATCAAAATGCTCATAACAGTTTGTTAAAATCACCTTCCACTAAAGCCTATATAGTAAGGGCTGCACCCTGAATACTTTAGAGTCTATAAATGGATATAACAATCTTTTTTTTTTCCATCATCAAAAACAATGTAGATTTTTTCAAGGTATATAACTAGATGTTGTTTTTAATATTTCACTTTTACCAACTGTAAAAAGATTGTCAACTTGCCATATGTTTGGTTTTTCATGTGTAGGATTTAATGCCTACTGATGTAAAAAGATATCTAGATATATATAAAGTTTCTCTTCACTTTTATTTAACATTCATTCATTTACTTGTGATGATACCCTAAAAGGTATGCAATAGATAGATACTATGAAAATTGAGGAAGTTCAACTAAATACTGTAATCAAATGTGCCTGTTGGGTCATTTTAGACCTGTTTTTGTATGTTTATTGAAAAAACAAAAAATAACCTTGTGCTTACTCTTTACCATGTAATATAAACGATAATTTCTGTACTGGTTTATGACAAGTCATTATCTGCAACAGTATATAACATTTTCTTGTTTGTCATCAGCCTATGAAAGTTAGTTGTAGTTACTTTTATTTGTTTATATGCTATGCTGTTGTTATATAAGATTTTTTTTTTTTGTAAAAGCTTAGTACATTGTACTGTAATGACTCTGGAGTCTCACCACATCATTGCATTTGATGTCATGGTTTATCATAACACTGACACTCCAGTGGATTTTCCATTACAAAAGGCTTTGGCACAAGATTTATGTAACTAAAGCATAGTTTTCTTCCCTGTAGGCTTTCCAATAACACATCTATTATACAAGGATAATGGTTTTCCAATGTCTGCCTGTTTCAGTAGTTTGATCACACGGTTATAAACAAGTTCTGCGTTCATTAACCTAACTGGTATGTTATTGTATGGAATAGTGTAAATTCCTGACTTGTTCTCCAGCTGCTTGATATGTGAAATGGAAATATTGTGGAAGAAACTTGCGTACTCATGAATTCTTTTGTTTTTCCAAAGAGAGATGTTTCTTGGTTATGTTGTGTACTGTTACCTGACACACATGGGTGACCTTTGCCACTGAATGTTTTAAAATTTAACCAGGACAGGTATTTAGTTTAAAGGTGAGGTTCAAGAACCTAACTCACCTAGAATATACAAGACCATGGTTGTTGCTCTTCACTCTGCACAAAGAGAAAGATTTTAGTTGGCAGAAGCAAAGGATGACATAATGATGACAACTTGTGTGAAGAAAGCTGAGCCACCAAACATAGAGACTTGTCAGAATGAAATTTCTACTGCAAAAATGAGATGGCATCTTTTTATGGATGTTGGAGAGCTATAACTTTTACGACTTAGAAGTGAATGTGGTGGGGAGATGCACGTACTTTGGGAAAATCCAATGTCATAAGACAAGTACCATATTAATATATTTGACCTATGCTCAGACTTAGAGGCAAGACATGATTATTATAATGATGATAACTTGTACTCCATTATTTTGAAGCATTGTTAATTGGAAGCATTCCCTTGGAAATTCTAAATCTGTGATGTCTACACTTCTTTATAGTTTGAGTATAAGAATATTTTACATCAAGAAAGGGCTGCTGTATACTATTCACAAAAGCAATTAGTTTTTGGTGACACTGCATTACCAATGTAATGCCAAACAATGTGAAAATGTGGGTCTGATACTTTCCATTCTACTACAATTCTATTTTCAGCTGTGTTTGTCCTGTGATTTGGTGATTTGCATATTCAAAGTAATTTTAATATACCATACCCAGTCTTTTATATTTTAACTTTTCAAACACTTGTTCTAAAACCAAGCAGACAAGCTTGTAACAATACCTTTTAGTGGATAGAATATTCTATAAATATCATTACGTTTCAAAATCTGGGTTCCTATAAGAGAATTTTATCAAATAAAATGTTCTTGGAGAACTTTTTTTCAATATTTCAGATGTTTTGTGGCTGTTAACTTGTGTGTTTTACATTTTCTAAATCTAGTTCTTGTTACTGTTATCACAAATTACAACCTAATTCCAAGAGATTGCTTATCATATATTTGAGATGGTCTCCTGAGAAAGATTTGTTCTTATGCTGAAAGCTAAAAAGTTCTGTAAATTTTCATTGAATTTCAAAATTTTATACTGTTTATCATGAGTGTCTAAACAGTTGATCAATACAACATAAAAAATAAGGAAAAAAGGACCTATTGGTGCATCTAAATTGGACACCAAAAAACTCGAAACCAGACCTTGTTATTCAAGTATTTATCAAACCTTTTCTTAAACTCCCTTAAATTAACTGTATCTGCCACATCTGAAAGCAACCCATTCTTTTTATTTGAAAATGACTTTTACTCTGCTAAAATTTATATTTGTGTTCCCTTTCCAACAATTCTCACCATTCAGTATTAAAAAAATGATGGATCAATACCATCTGTTCCCTTGATAATTTTAAATACCTTAATTACTTTCTATGTAACTACTTAGTTTATCAAGATAAAACAACATCATAGATCTTAACCAATTCTCATATGACATGTTTTCTGTCACAGATATCACCTTAGTATCCTTCCTCTGACCAATTCTCGTATGACATGTTTTCTGCCACAGATATCACCTTAGTATCCTTCCTCTGACCAATTCTCGTATGACAAGTTTTCTGTCACAGATATCACCTTAGTATCCTTCCTCTGACCAATTCTCGTATGACATGTTTTCTGTCACAGATATCACCTTAGTATCCTTCCTCTGACCAATTCTCGTATGACAAGTTTTCTGTCACAGATATCACCTTAGTATCCTTCCTCTGACCAATTCTCGTATGACAAGTTTTCTGTCACAGATATCACCTTAGTATCCTTCCTCTGACCAATTCTCGTATGACATGTTTTCTGTCACAGATATCACCTTAGTATCCTTCCTCTGAACTCTTTTTCTAAAACTTCAACGTCCTTTCTAAGATAAGAAACCCAAGAGTAAACACAGTTCTCCAGATGTGATCTACCCAATGACCTATACAATGACTTTGCAGCATGTTTAGACTTGTGTTCAATAATTCCATAGGTACAACCTAAAATTATGTTTGCTGTACCACGAGAAACAACACAGCTTTGATGTTTTAATTGATTGCTCACTAAGAACAGTGTCTTTTCATCATGTGTAACAATGTTTGAATATATTTAAACTTGAATCTGTTCTAACTGTCTCATTTGATATCCATTGGTAATGTTCACCTAGAATGAGATTTCTTTTTGTTCTGATAAAATTGTATGGTTATTCTTTACTTTCTTTCAGGCTGCAAATTTAGAAAGTTTGTGGGAATTACAAAACAACATACAAATTTCACTGGAACACGTGCAAGATTTTCTTAGTTTTGAAAGTTACAACACAACTGCCCGCTTAATCCAAGTATTGATATGTGGGCGAAACACGACTGAATTTTTCGATCCCAACAATCAGGGCCCAGCTCGTCGGTTTGAAGAGTTTAAGGATCAGTTGGAAAGAGAGAGAGAAAAACAGGAAAATAAAAATGACACCCAAGAGTACAAATATGATAACGCAACGAGTAAGTCTATTTTTTTTATTTATAATTCTCAATGAACATCAAGTTCATATCTTTGCATGAGAAACATGAAGTTAGAGCACAGTTTTCCAGTAGAAATGTTTAGAAGCTTAACTGGTAATGGAAATAACTAATAGATTTTGCTCACTTGTAAGAAATCATGAATACTTTTATCATCTGAATGAGGTAGAGCAAGAAAAAATTATTTAGAGAATGTAAAGTAACAAACTGTAATAATAACTTGTTGCTGGAGGAAAACTTCTAATGAAGTGTAATAATAACTTTTTACAGGACATTAAGATAATTAGTAATAAACTGTAATTATAACTTACTGTCAGAGACTAATAGAACTAGTAATAAACAGAATTGATGACAAATCTTTTTTTTTTTTTTTGTGCATCCAAGTCAAATTGCAAGTTATTAAGGTCAAGTCTCAAATCGAGTCATAAGTCATTTCCTACAAATCTCAAATCAAGTCACAAGTGATTTTGTCCCAAGTCAAGTCATAATGATAAAATGTGTTTGTGAACTAGCAAAATGTTCTATAAATGAGAAACACTGATCTTTTTTGTTAGTTGTCCATAGAAGCCAAAATAAGGTACCCTCAGTTTCTACACAGGCTTGGTAATAGTTTGTTTGGAAGGGATCTTTTCCAATGTATATATATATATAAATGAAATAAACTGGATATAATTAGATCATGATGTTGTGCCAATATGAACTGATGGTACATTCTTTGTGCCTTGTGTGTAACAATTCATGACATTGGAAATCCAATGTCAATGTCTCGCACAGGTTGATAAAGGAAGTATGAACTCTATTATTTTGGACAAGCTGCACTAGCAGTATGATTGTGTTTAATATTAGCATCAAAGTATATGATGTCACTGGCTAGAAGAAGGTAATCAGAATATACACTTTACAAACTGCTACATATTTGTATTATCAGCTGAGGCAGCATTTTCTCACTGAGCTTAGCTCTGTGAGGATGCTTAATGATACCTCCATGGTTGAACACTTGTTCACTGAGAGAACAAGAAGCAAGAACAAACAATGCACTCATAGCTACAGGAAACAGCCTGAAGGGGTCATTGTTATTGACCAACATGAAATTCCTTCTATATCTTGAAGTATCTACTGATTTTGGAAGATACTGATGTTTCAGAAGCTCCACACCAATGTCTGCTTCTCTTGTACCATACAAAATGTCAAGGGATCTTGTGGGGTGGATAATCTTCTTCCTTGCTGCTGGTGTTTGTTTCTACTAGTACTGTGCTAGCCTGAGTCAAGATCAAATCTATATAACGAATGTATGGAAGATCATATTTGTATAATGATTATATGGAAGATCAAATCTGTATAGTGAACACATGGAAGAAAATCTAAAATAAAACAAGTTTTAAGTTAACTTGTCATGCATGCACTTTAACCTGACCTGATCTAATGATGGTTAAATGCAGTGAATGTGAATCACCATCACTGAAATAGTTATAAGCAATAGGCTAACATGTAGCATAAGAAAACATACTTGTAGTGCTGGTTGAGTATAAAGTCTGAATGTACAGATGAGTCGTATCTCATGATTCTCAAGTTTAATTTCATCGGATCACTTCAGGTCACATTTACAGTGTGTACAAAATAACTAGTATTAATTGTTGTTCAATTTACATTAAGTATTTTTAATGTGAATCACCATCACTGAAATAGTTATAAGCAATAGGCTAACATGTAGCATAAGAAAACATACTTGTAGTGCTGGTTGAGTATAAAGTCTGAATGTACAGATGAGTCGTATCTCATGATTCTCAAGTTTAATTTCATCGGATCACTTCAGGTCACATTTACAGTGTGTACAAAATAACTAGTATTAATTGTTGTTCAATTTACATTAAGTATTTTTAAAATGCAGTTGGAGCCATTCAGCATGCCTCTCCTCTTTCAAAGAGATTTTAGGCAGCTTCTACATTTTTGTTCCAAAATATTGCTCTCTTAAAACTAGTCTACACTTCATATTTCACTCCCATGGTTCAAACAGCTGTTGCTGTTTCAATGATGTTTACCTTTTGCAAGTTTCTTGACCTAGTTCTTCACCTATTTTTGATACCAATACATTATGTAGAATGTTGAGTTAAAGTACTGTTAGCAAGAGATTAGTAGGATGGCCAGATCATAGATTGACACTTACTGTGTTGATTCTGTCATTTGTACAGTGACAAAGATTTCTTGGAATCTTTCCACAGTTGATCTTTGAGAGCCCTGGTTAGGCTGGTTCAGGTACAGAACATTAACTAACATGTCATGCATCAAGTTAGTTGCTTCAAGGGAAGGTTTCAAGATGGTAACTAGTTCTTGCAAGTAGTTCTGTTCCCTGCTGCTGAAAGCTACCTCTTTATGTGTTTGTTCTTCCAAGAGATTGTATAATGTCTGATGGTTGAGTCTTAATGTCTTAGGGTTGAGTTCCATCTTGTGCAGTTGAGAGCAATAATTCCTTTGTTAGGCCCAGACCCGTTTTCAAAAGATTCTTTGGAGAAGCAACAGGAATGTAGTAAGGTGTATAGTTTTGAAGCTTTACTCATGGCAAGATTAATTGCTTTTGTTTCCTTCAGTCGATCTGACACCACCAGTTGTAGGGTGTGTGTAAAACATTGCAGATATTGCTTCTGCAGCTCCTGGTCAGTGCCATATCTACATTTTGCTAGTTTTCTTTCTGGAGCTCTTCCCATAAACTGTCATCATCAAAGTCATCAACACTAGTATGTTCTGCATCATCAGTGGTTTTAGAGAAGCACACAGTGAATTATTTCTTTATATTTGATGTGTTTTCAATGTAGTCCAGTTAGTCTTTATTACATGCTAGTCACAGGTGATTTCAAACATCTCATTGATTTTCTGACATGCTTATGAACCTGTGATTCTATTACAGCTTAACAAATACAACCTAATGTTGATAGCAGGCTTTTATTTCAACTGCATGGGCAGTCACACTGAGAAAATCTCTTACCTGTCTGTCTGTTCAACTTTCTACAGTAGAAGAAACCCAGGATGTTTCTTGTAGTTGGATCTTGATGAGGACTTGTTGTTTTGTAGTCATGCCATTAGGATAATACAGTTCCTCTGCTAATTGGCCCATATTGCTCTCTAAAATACTTTTGAAATGATAAAAACCATCATGTTGAATTACTGATGGTGGCATCCTACAGTTAGTAATAAGATCAGATATAATTACCTCGGTAATGGCTCGTTGACAGGGGGTGTGATGTTCCATACACAGTGACTGGACTAGTTATCAAGGATATAATTAATCTCTGGCTTTGATCTATAATTCCAACTCTCATATTTGAGCCACAGTATTCTTAATATTTGTGCTATACTTTAGTTAAAAATAAAACATTTTGATTATTTCAAAAAATAAGAAGAAAGAAAAATAGGTAAGGTGAGCTGAGGACAAGTATGTGAAAGCTTTAACATCTGTTGAAATGAGTCATATACCTTGATGCACGAGTGTGATTTAGGCCATCTAAGCTTAATTAAAATAAGTCATAAACCTTAATGGATGAGTGTGGCTTGATCCTTGTAAGACTAAATAAAATCAATTATAAAGTTTCCAAATATGATAAATTTAGAGTTTTTTTACCAATCTGACCTCTAAATGGCCTTCATATTTTAATGTATTTAGAAAGAAAAATCTGGTTTTGTAACTTGAGCTCTACAGTTCTTTTAATAATTCCATCAAAATTGGGCATGTATTCATGGGCAATTGATATGATTAAGAATATATAATATGAGAATATAAAGCACACATAAAGACCTCAAAGTTGATAGTGAATGTCAAAATTGTTGTGGTTTTGAAGTTGGTCAAAATAAGTGTAATGACATTTTTATGTCTTGATTCAAATACTCAAACAACTGAGTCATTCCAATTCTTATTGGGTAGACTTTTCAAGTATTTATTTCATGGGTGAATGTAAACTGTATTGATTGTACAGTATTTACGTAGTATGCAGTAGATTATATAGAAATTAACATAATTTCTTCTAAATGAGAAACTAGGAATGTTATTATTGTATTTAAGAAAAATTGAAGTAATGTGGTAAGGGTACATTTCATTATGATATTCTTTAAACAGTTCAATGTTAAGCCAGAAAATATGAATATAGTTTAAATGAATGTTGAGTCTTTAAGTAGTGACATCACAATCTGTTCATTAGGAAACAACTCATTGAATTAAATAAGCTTTTGTATTTATTCTTTTCTTTTTAGCTCCAAAGTGCAACAGTCTTTTCAAAACTTTAGAAGAGAATGAGATAACAAGATTCATTTGGAATCAGATGAAACCATTTATTAGGGGGAAAATTTTATTCACACCCAATAATCCAGCTACAAGAAGGATAATTTCTAGGGTAACCAAAACTAACTTTTTGTTGAATTCCAGTTTATAACTTCAGTCTGTCTACCTGTCTTTCTATTCATCCAGTTTATAACTTCAGTCTGTCTATCTGTCTTTCTATTCATCCAGTTTATAACTTCAGTCTGTCTATCTGTCTTTCTATTCATCCAGTTTATAACTTCAGTCTGTCTATCTGTCTTTCTATTCATCCAGTTTATAACTTCAGTCTGTCTACCTGTCTTTCTATTCATCCAGTTTATAACTTCAGTCTGTCTACCTGTCTTTCTATTCATCCAGTTTATAACTTCAGTCTGTCTAACTGTCTTTCTATTCATCCAGTTTATAACTTCTGTCTTTCTATTCATTAATTTCTCCCACATACTTTCCCCCTTTTCTCCAGTTTTTCTCATTAATCATTAAATACAATAATTTTGTGCAGTATTAAACTGAGGTTTGTGTAGTTTCAATAATCAAAACTAGTAATAACTGGCAAAATTAATTTTAATTGTTCAGTTATTTTCATTAGTCATCACACTAACTGATCAATCTTGAAGTATTCAAAATAATGAGAAATCATAATGGAAATATTCTGATAATTTAAATAGTTGGAATAATTGAAAATGGTACTCATTGGAATTATTAAGTTTAGTTATTTTTGTGTCATTCATTAATTTAATCATTTTTTTCAATTAATACTTTTTTCACGTGACATTAATTGATATAATGAATGCTCTTACGTAATAGATTTTTTGGTTAATCAAGTTAACTGTCCAGTTCTAATCGGTAAATATACTTGTAACTGGCACACATATTTTTTTGGTTCTGTGTATGTAGGCTTGGTGTTTTCCATTTTAAATCATCTCATATGATGTTATTTTTTTATGAAACTAGGTAAACTCTACCTTTGCACCTTTGGTAACACTCCAATCTTGGAGTTCACGCTGGCTAGATGTTCTGAGCGTCCAAGTTGAACTGCTAATGCAAAACAGTACAGAAACAATACAGACACTGAAGGTAAAAAAAGTACTCCAAATATTAAATAACATTGTATTTATATTTGTTTTCTTATTTCACAAACATTAATGAAAGTAGCTAGTGTATTGTGCTTTCAATCAATATTGCTTTCACCCTCAGAGGTGTGGACTAAGTTTGTGTTCATGTTTTTGTTGTTTTCCTTTTCAGAAAGTTACATCTCCTGGTGTGTTTTCACTTTCTAATCTCATTCAGGTGATCTTTAAAAACAGCTCCATCAGTGGGCTCTTGAATAACCTTGGAGACCAGACTATTACAGGGCGTTTTGCTGAACAATTTCATGACTACCTGGTTTTGGTATCTGAGAACTGGGAGAGCTGGCTTAACCAGATAAACTTTATCATGCAGGAGGTTAAAGATTATAGCCAGGTAAAAGGTTTTATTGTATGTATAATGAGTTGTTATTGTTTGTAGTTAAGCACAAAGCAACACAATGGACCATCTATGTTGTGCCCACTAAGGGTATTCAAACTGTCTATTTAAGGGTTTTAAGCCATAAGATGTGCTGCTCTATAAACAAGAAATTGAGTAATATCTTGCTTTACAGGCAAAGAAGTTAGCTTTGTTTTCTGTGATTATAGGCTTACCAACTTAATATTGTCCAGCCAACAACTTTAAAAATATTTCAAAGGTTGTGTGTCATATTGTCTTAAATAAACCTGGGCAGTTACTTAAAAGTAATTCTTAACTACATCAGTTTGGACCTACCATTACATCCAGGCTGCTTGACCTGCTTATAGGTTTAATACAGGGTTACTTTCAAGCTCAACTAGCATAATCTGCAGTACATTAAAAACTATTACAGAATATAAATGTGTTGTGTTTTTATATTATTTAGAACATTGCTTCTTCTGTTATTTTTGGCTTTGCAACTGACACTAATAGTCTAAAAGATTGTAATTTATCCTTCTGCAAGAGATCTGAAATACTAAATATTTACTTTGCAAAATACTGAAGATTGGAATAGGATTACTCCATCTGAATTTTTATATGCTTATGAACACATTTTAATTATTTTTTAACCCAGTTTCTACTACTGTTTCATAACACAAGTGTTGATTAAAAAGTTAAAAGAAAAGAACACCTGTTGTGACCTTTGAAAATGTTATTATAAGATATTTTATAATAAACAAGAGAAAAACTTGATGTTGCACACTTATTATTTTATTTCAAACAAATTACAAAGTTTAAGAAAATTTGATAATACTTGTTTTAAAAAATGTGTAAATTAATATGTAGTTAGTTTTCTATTTTTCTTAGAAACCCCACTAATTCCTGTAGTTGTCTCTTTGTAATTAAAGATTTGTTTTTATCCCAAGTGCATTGAGCTGAACAGGTTTGAAGGCTATGACAGTGAGGATGAAGTTATATTCAAGGGGCTGGACTTGCTGGCAGATAACAAACTATGGGCTTCTCTTGTTTTCACCAACATGTATGATTTGAAGGATGACAACCTTCCTCCATACATTAAATACAAAATTCGCATGGATTCTAAGAAAGTGGACAGCACTAAGAAAATTGAGGATATGTAGGTTTCAGTTTTGATTTAGTTAGAATTCATTCTTGTGGACACATATTTTCATATAATTTTATTTCTGTTTGTTACTTTCAGCACTTGGAGCTTTTATGTGGATAAATATGTATTTGTGAGGCATATCTCTTTTTAACTTTTTTCTCTTTTTTTGAGACTATTTAGCTATTACTGTTTTCAATACTTATCTCCTTTATCTGTCTCTGTTTTTGAGATATATATCTTTTATCTATTTCTGTTCCTATGATCTGTCTCTCTTATCTATTTCTGTTTGTTAGATCTATCTTTTTTATCCCTTTCTGTTTGTCAGATTCATCTCTCTTATGTCTTTCTGTTTGTTGGATCCACCTCTCTTATCTCTTTCTGTGTGTCAGATCCATCTCTTTTATCTATTTCTGTGTGTCAGATCCATCTCTTTTATCTCTTTCTGTGTGTCAGATCCATCTCTTTTATCTCTTTCTGTGTGTCAGATCCATCTCTCCTATCTCTTTCTGTGTGTCAGATCCATCTCTTTTATCTATTTCTGTGTGTCAGATCCATCTCTTTTATCTATTTCTGTGTGTCAGATCCATCTCTTTTATCTATTTCTGTTTGTGAAAGCCATCCTTTAAATGTTTCTGTTTGTCAGATCTATCACTCTTATCTGTTTCTTTTATATTTCTCACAAACCCACTTTTGTTTGTGAGACTTCTCTTTTTACTTTTTTCTGAGACCTATCATTTGTTGATATTTCTGCTTCTGAGACCCATCTCTTTTAACCTACTTCTATTTACAAAATCTTTTTTCTTTTTATGTGTTTTTTTCTGTTTTGAGCCATATAATTTTTGCCAATATTTGTTTTAGACCAATTTCTTTTTCTGTGACTTCTTGATTTCAATGAACATGTATTTGTACACATTTCTGCTGGTAAACTAAAAGTGAAAACTGTTGTTACAATGAACATGATAAATTAACTATTGTAATATTTTTAATGTAATAAGTTGAAATAATAACCTTAAATATTTAGTTCAGAATGTCTCATTCTGTAATTAGTTCAACCATTTGTCAAGGTAACATTTTTTTAAAACTAGATTCTGCCTTTAATTTTCAGCTCTTGTACAGAAATCTGTCTATGTTTTCTAAGATTTGTTTTGTATGTGCAAATGAAACTTTGAAGAAACAAAGGATTTACTATTAAGTAAAAGTTGAAGATCTATTAAAGATTTTTTTTCTTGAAGGATTTCTAGACCTGGACCTAGAAGAAGACCTGCAATAGATTTGAAATACTTTACCTATGGATTTGCTTTCCTGCAGGACATGGTAGAACATGCCATTATTCATGAACACACGGGTAGACTGGAAGATACAGGAATATACATGCAGCAGTTTCCATACCCTTGTTACATTTTTGATCAGTGAGTTTTTCCTTTATTTACCCTGTTGAGGTCATCTGTAGATCATAACACGAATATTTTATTCGGCAGCCTTTAGTCGTAATGAAACCAGAATACATTATTTTAAAGTAGAAAAAACAAAAGAAATGTAGTTGCTTGTTGAATGGTAGGAGTGTTGTGTTATAAATAAAATGAAATCAAAAGTAACAGAATGATATTGGAATTCACAGACAAGACATCCTGAGGTCAAAGGCCAGAAGGAATATGATTTCAATGTGTTACTGCTGTAGCAGTGAATATGGAAATATCTCTGTTCCAGGTAACATTAACAAAAACAAATTCTGTACACAATCAGGAAAGTGTGATCCATGAAATTTCCTGATTGAATCTGCTACAGAAAGTAATGCCTCAAACTAAATTTAGCACATGTTCTCAACTGGACATTGCTAGTTCCAGGAAAAATGCATGCTATAAGAGAATAACGTGTGCAGTATTTGCATACCATACTTTCAACTCAATTTTTTCAGATAAATCTAGGATGAAATTAATTTTAAGATATCAACATTTTTTTTCTTTCAAATATTTGAATCTATCTTCCAGGTTCATCATGGCCATTTCTAGATCCTTCCCAATGTTCATGGTTTTGTCCTGGGTATACACTTCTGCCATGATAATTAAAAGCATTGTCCATGAGAAAGAACAACGGCTGAAAGAAGTAATGAAAGTTATGGGTCTCAGTAACGGTGTGCTTTGGCTGGCTTGGTTCATCAACTCCTTCTGTTTTATGACCTTGAGCTGTGCTCTTCTGACTCTTATCCTAGTGGTAAGTTTGACTTAATATATACTTGAATTTAAGACTCTTAATGTTATTCTTACTGTTATGTTTAAGTTAACAGAGAACTTTAAAACTCCTAAGTTCTCTTTTAACACTAGTCTGAGTGGGAGGTATGATATAAAGAGGAGTAACAACATTATTAGTCTTACAGTGGATACACAGCCAACCTCACATTGCACAGACTCTTGGGAATCATTATGATAGTAACCATTAATCTGAGAAATATTTTTTGTCAAAGATCTAGATTACATTTAGGAAAAGAAAGCTCTTTAGGAACATAGAAACACTTCATATTTTTCAAACATTTCTGAACTGTACCACAAAGTAATATGTGGCATTTATTAATAATCATTGGAAAAAAAAAATAACCAGTGGTTTCTCCAGTCAGTAACTTTAAGACCAGGCAAGAAAGGTCATACTCTACTTGTGACCCAAAATTCTTTCATGATGCAAGATATCAGGCTAGTATATTACGTTTTTGTTATAAAACATTTCTGTTTCTACAGGCTTCTTGTAAGCTTTCAGAGAAGATTAAAGATAGCAGGTTAAGATTAAGAACCTACAGTTTGTCTGTTCGTGACACTAATTTTGTGTTGATTATGTACTAGTTACTGTGTAATTTTGTGTTGATTATGTACTAGTTACTGTATAATTTTGTGTTGATTACTTACTAGTTACTGTATAATTTTGTGTTGATTATGTACTAGTTACTGTGTAATTTTGTGTTGATTATGTACTAGTTACTGTGTAATTTTGTGTTTACTTACTAGTTACTGTGTAATTTTGTGTTGATTATGTACCAGTTACTATGTAATTTTGTGTTGATTATGTACCAGTTACTATGTAATTTTGTGTTGATTATGTACCAGTTACTATGTAATTTTGTGTTGATTATGTACTAGTTTCTTCGTAATTTTGTGTTGATTATATACTAGTTACAGACTGTAATTTTGTGTTGATTATATACTAGTTACAGACAGTAATTTTGTGTTGTTTGCTTGCCAGTTTCTATGTAATTTTCTGTTGTTTGATAGAAGCATCTGTGAATTGTTACATGGGTACAGCTTTAATCATTCTTTGTTTTGATTTTACAAAACAGACTTTTTTATGTCTTTTTATAAAAAAACTTTATCCAATCTAACCAATTCTCAGGTATGTTTCTTTCCATGATAAAAGTTTATGAATATCTCACTTATTTTTAGTTTTTGGTAACTGATCTTACTATTACAATATTTCAAACATGTACTAAGACAATGGAACTGAATGTCTGTCTGTGTGTTATCTCTTTTCTAGTTTGGCAAAGTTCTTCTTCACTCTGATGCCATCATCATTTTCCTCTTCCTGATGTGTTATGCTGTGGCCACAATCATGCAGAGTTTTCTCTTGAGCACATTTTTTTCAAAAGCTAACATAGCAGCTGCTGCAGGAGGGATTGTGTTTTTTATTCTCTACTTGCCGTACAACTTTGTCGTTCTGTGGGAGGAAGAACTTACTGTTCATGTAAAAACAGCTGTGGTGAGTACTGTCATGATGAAACCTCTATCTTTAGGTATTAACTTGTAGTTTATTTTAAAACAACTTAAGTGGGTACTGTTATTATGTAAAATATATTTGGCTGTTCCTAGTCAGGCTTAGCTGCTTATATTCAAGTTTAGATATTTGTAGTCAGATTTAGCTGCTTTAAGGCTCATTTAGATGCCATTAGTCAGGCTTAGCTGCTTGTAGTCCAGCGTAGATGTCCACAGTCAGGTTTAACTGTATACAGTTAAGTTTAGCTTCTTGTTGTTAAATATAGTTGTTCCTAATCAGGTTTAACTGCCTTCAGTGAAATGCAGCAACTTTTAATTAAGTTTAAATGCTTGTAATTGAGCTTAGCTATCCCGAGTCAGGTTTAATTCCTTATAGCCCCTAGTTAAGTCCTGAATATCAGACATAACAAAATTTAATCAACACTGATGTAAATCTTAAAATTTATCTTAATAAATATTTCAGCAATGTATAAAACTTCTGCCACCTAACCGTTGAAGTTACGTACATGTGAATGCTATCAGACCAACCCAAATTTTTAGATCAGTGTGAAGAATTTGTTTATATTTTTAGTATTATATATGAATGGTTTTTGAAGTATGCTCATTTTTTATTTTTTAGAGTCTTTTATCAAATGTTGCCTTTGGTCTTGGTTGTAACTACTTTGCCCATTTTGAAGAAGAAGGTGTTGGAGTCCAGTGGTGGAACTTTTCAACAAGCACTCTACCCATTGACAGTTACAGCTTGGCACATTGTATGGGAATGTTACTTTTAGATGGTGTTATCTATGGCATTTTGACCTGGTACATTGAAGCAGTCTTTCCAGGTCAGTTAACCATTACTTTTTATTCCTATTTCAAACAAATGTTTTGGTTTCTGTCTAAGAAACTTCTCCTATTATAACTTTTATGATAATGTTTGTATAGCATTTATCATGTGGTACTACTTCTTAATGAAACATAAAAAAGGAAACTTGTGTTTGATTGACTTTGATAAAAGATTATTTATTTGTTAAAAACTGTGAATACAGTGTTTATTGTATGTCAGAAAACTGTTTAATTAAACAGTATGAATGTTTTTATAATTTTGTTGTTTCCTCTTTAAGTTTTATTTGTACTTATTCAGTAAATTACTGCCTGTAGTAAAACTGCAAACACATAAATAAATCATCAAATATGTTTGTTTGCTTTTACTGCAGACACTAATTTACTGGCCCCACAGTGGCTCAGCAGTATGTCTGCGGACTTACAACGCTAAAATCTGGGTTTTGTAACCCGTGGTGGGCAGAGCATAGATAGCCCATTGTGTAGCTTTGTGCTTAATTCAAAACAACAACTAATTTACTGCATATTTAAACTTAAACATGATTGGTGATCTACTTGTGTATTTTTGTAAGTGTAAATGTTACTTTATTTGTAACTGAATGTGTATATAAAAGATTCAGAATCATTGATGTTCTTGTTAAAACAATGCCATTGAAGCACATGGTTTGTAATTTAGGAAAGTATGGGGTGCCTAAACCCTGGTATTTCTTCATGACTTCATCGTATTGGTGTGGAACGGTGAAAATTAAACCAGTTACATCAGAAGATTCAGAAAGTGGAAGTCATCATTCTCAAGGTAGGAAACATTTTGATTCTCTCTTTTTTTTTCAAAGACTTAACTTTTAGTTTACTGATTTAATTTTGTTGATATGGTCCACATTGTAATCAGTAATTCTGTTTTTCTTCCCCACTGCAACAGTCATTATAAACAAAATGACCAAACTATTGGGTAAAATAACACACTTTTTGTGTAAAGTGCAGCAGAACCCTCATGAATAAAAATGGGATTAGTTCCAGAGGATCAGTTATGTATATTTTTTACACTTTTTGTGTGATTCATATGTTAATAAGGACCCCATTATGAACAAGATTGTGGACTCAAATGGATCCATAATGAGTTTAGAACATGTATGCCTTAAAGAGTAATTCTTGGATTAAAAGAGTTCCTGTATAATACATTACTTTGCTTGGAACTATAGGCACACCAGTTGGATAAGATATCAAAGGACATTGGTTGGGTAAAGATATCAGAGAATGTAATTGTATATATCATTTGGGTAAGGTATCAGAAAAGATCAGTGGTCATATTTTAATAAGATATCAGAAAATTAGTGTTCATATTTGGATAAGATATCAGTTTTCTCCAGAACTACTTGTTATAATTTTTAAGGTTATTAAATTAATTTTACAAGCTCTGCACATTGAACCAAACAAATTCACCTACAGTTTCTCCAGAATGTGTTGTTATAATCTTACAAACTGTATATGTTCATATTTAGCATAACTGTAAATTCTTCAACCATTGATCTACTAGCTAATTTATCTGTTTTTAATCAGTTTTGAATCCTCAGATTTATTAAGAAGATTTTGTAAGAAAAACTTTTTTTATTTTTAAATTATAAATAAATATTTATTACTTTAAAACAGTCAGTTCTGATTTTGAAGAAGAACCAAAAGACTTGCTTCTCGGTGTGTCTATTCTTCATCTGAGTAAGGTTTACAAAAATGGATTGAAACCAGCAGTGGACAACCTGAGTTTAAATTTCTATGAAGGACAAATAACCTCATTCTTAGGTCATAATGGAGCTGGCAAAACCACAACTATGTAAGCTTCAGGTTTTTATGTTTTGTAACACCAGCCATGTAGATCAAATAATTACCAAAACAGTTAAATGAATACCTACTTAACAAAATTAAAATATCCAGTTTATGTAAATTTGAATCTAATATTCATTAAAATAGTTCAAGTGCTGTAAGTTAAAGTCTCCAATACTACTGAAACTATGCTTTTGTATAATTCACATATAAATAAAAATATAAATTTTCAGTCCAATAGAATTGGTAATAAAAGAAACAAACAGCAAGATGTAAGGTTCAACAATTAAACAGTTTGTAGATTTTAAGTTCAATAAATCTTTGATCTTTTTTTAATCTCCAGAAATGTAGAGGTATCATTCAGGCAGCTTTCTCAGTGTGACGGATTTTCTGATATGGTAGAAGTTGCTTTTATTACTTCTTTAGGGGAAGGACAAGGATTAGAATGATCAACGTAGTGGCTTATTATAAAGAAAAGGGTTATTTTGCACATCATATGTATGGTACAACAATAACAATATGTAACAAAATTTTTACTTTTTCTTGTTCCTGGGCAGAAAGTGTTATTTCCCTATTGCTTATGCTTAAAGTAAATGGAAAAGACCTATTTTTCTCTTCAAACTTTGCTTTTATGACCTGGGAGCATATAACAAAAACATTATGGGAGACTATATTTGGGGGCTGACTACTCACTTCTAAACATTTTTGATTCTTGTGTTGTTTTATTCAGACCTTGTGTAAATGAAAATGTGCAAATTTGCCCGTTTTTACTTAGAAAATAGGTTAATTTCTAAATTTCATTACCCAGATCAAAGAAACAAAGTTTCAAGGGAATACTGGCCATTTTCTGTACTTTTATAACACAAGCAATTAAGAAATATCACATGCTATCCAGGAACAAAATTTGTTCTACATAGTGTAATGCCAGGCATATTTAGATGAGTTTAAGCTGCTTGTAATTGTAGAAGGTGTTAATTAGAATTGTAAATAACCTTCGTGGATGATGCATAGATGACTAATTTCATCTACGTGTCACAGACCCATTTCCTGGCTTATTGCAGTTATAAAGTATAAATAGATTGCTGTTGTTTTTTTTCCTACTGATTTTCTCCATAACTATTTAGTTTATTAAATTATACTTTGTTTTCATTTAAGATCCATCCTGACAGGCATGTTCCCCCCAACTCTGGGAACAGCCAAGATATATGGTTGCGATATTCGCACTGATATGGATATCATCCGGAAGAACCTAGGAACTTGTCCACAATACAATGTGCTTTTTGATCAGTAAGTTAAAACGTATTTTCTGGAAAGTGAAAAGGGTTACTTATGTCACTTAATGTAAACATTTTGTTTCAACAAAATATTGAGAATTTTCTTGCATTGTTTTGTGTTTGTTAGTAAATGTGTTTAGATTTAAGTTTTTTTTTGTTGTTTTTCTCCTTCACACATCTTCATTCTTTTCATTTTTCTCTCCAGTTGTATGGTATTATTTTGATAAAGTATTTTTCTCAATTTTATCCAGGTTATCAGAATTGTAGCATCTATGGTTTTATGTATTATTTTATTTAAACAATAACAACAAAATATATATAATCAATAGAGCAACATCTATTGTTTTATGTATTACTTTATAAAATATATATATATTTTTTTTATTCAGATTATCCGTATTGGAACATCTATGGTTTTACGTTCGTTTAAAAGGAGCATCAGAAAAAGATGCCCAGTTAGAATCTCAAAGTATGGTAGAAGATCTTGGATTAGGCCAGAAAATGGATGAGTCTTCAAAAAACTTGTCAGGTTCGTGAACGTAAAGGAAATATAATGAAAAGTTTTCAAGTTATATAATTTGAATCTTGAGGAAGGTCTATGTTTACCTTTTGAATCTTGAGGAAGGTCTATGTTTACCTTTTGAAAGAGAAGAATGCTTAAATTGTCAGCATTTTTTAAATCAGTTCTACTGATTTAATTTACATTTCATCAGGTTTGTAGAGAGAAAGCGTGTCAAAATGTTGGTTTATTTTAAACTGTTATTTTTATAACTATTCAGGTAATTTCTGTCTTTAATAACAGTTTTGTAGATGTCAGATCAGTTTGTGGTTAAAAACACATTCATTTATCAGTTGAATCTCAGCAGTATTTCACACTGAATCTCAATGATTATGAAAGTTTTTATTAAACTTTCTTAACATATTTAGCTATATTCCTTTGAAATTTTAATATTAAAGTGCTTTTCTTGTGCATTTCAGGTAACGGTTCAGATTTTTAAGTGTCAGTTTAAGAAAAAGAAACTGTAAAGATGTGTTTTACTAGTTCCCATGATAAAATACATACATACAAATACAAAGCTGTTTTTGTACTGAAGGAGGTATGCAGAGAAAACTCTCCATTGCTGTTGCGTTCGTTGGAGGATCTAGAACAGTTATTTTAGATGAGCCCACAGCAGGAGTTGATCCTTATGCTCGAAGATCAATCTGGGAAATGCTTTTGAAATATAAAACAGGTGAGTAGTAGAGGTACTTTTATCACAGTTATAATTAAGATGAAGAAAATGTATTAGCATTACTCTTCTCTGCTTTTTCTAGTTATTGCTGCAAAACTGTAAAGTTGAAATTACCGAGTTTTCTCTATTTCTATAGTTAATATATTTTAAAAGTCAGAACTCCCATTCACCCTCCCCCCAAAAAATATAATCTGTTTGTAGAGATTAGTTAAATAATGGAACATCTAGAACAAGTACTAAATTGAGAGAAAAATTACGTGGTACTAACAGATCATTTGTTATTAAAGCAACACAATGCATATTTATCTCAACTTTTCATTTCTAATAAGCTAGAGTATCATAAGTGTATTGAGTATCATGGATGGTATTTAAATGTAAATAAAACTTTGACTTTAGGAAGGACTATTATATTGACTACACACCACATGGATGAGGCTGACTTGCTAGGGGATCGTATCGCTGTAATCTCACAGGGAAAACTTAGGTGTTCAGGATCTTCACTTTTTTTAAAAACTCGATTTGGAAGTGGTTACTATCTCACTCTAGTGAAAGCACTGTCTTACAGAACAAATGGTGCAGAAGGAAAGAAAAAAAGGCAGTCACTCCAAAGGTCCCGGGAAACTGACGGGGCCAATGGGCAACATGTAAGACGGATTACATTTTATTTCACTATTTGGACTTAAAGCACAAAAATAAAATATTTCTAATTTCCTGAATGCAATTAGATTTTTATATAAACTGACCTTTGTCCTTCTTGTTTGAGAAAACATCGAAAACTATGTTTTATGATTAACTACTTTTGTGGTGACAAAAAAAAAGTGTTAGAAAAAACTTTGATTCTATTATTCTTATTAAAATGCTTCACTACCCATGCTTTATTGTTTTTAATATATCTTTAACCACCTCACCTTTCTTAGCAACATTTATTTAACCTCCTCATTATTCTTAGCAAAATTTCTTTAACTCCCTTATTCATAACAACTTTTCCTTAAACCTTATCTATTTTTAATAGCATCTTATTAACCTCTTCATCCTTCTCAGTAACGTTTTTTAACCCCTCATTATCCTTACTAACCTTTCCTTAATCCTCTGTTACTATCAATAACACTTCTTTAAACCCTCATTATTATTAATACTCTTCCTTAACCCTCCTCTAGCATTTTTTCTTGATCATACTTTTTCAGATACTTAGTTTGCAATTTAATACATTGAAGAAAATTGTTGGAATATTTTTATTAAAGCTATTATTATGTTCCTGGTCTCATTTCTTTATGTAATTACATTAATATGACAAACCTCTTTTAAGTTCGAATATTTTGGAATTTAGATAGTTTGGAATATAAATTTGGAGGAAATGTAAGCCTTTTTTCTACCTACTACACAAGAATGGTTTCTATAATGTTCAGTACTGATAAATGACAACATATTATAGGAGTTATTTTTTTAAGATATCACATTTATTAGTTTTTTTACACTAGAGTTAACTGCATAAAAATGGATTTCAAGATTACTTATTTCAATTATAAAAAGCCTGGCATGGCCTAGCGCGTAAGGCGTGTGACTCGTAATCTGAGGGTCGCGGGTTCGCGCCGTGTCGCACCAAACATGCTCGCCCTCCCAGCCGTGGGGGCGTTATAATGTGACAGTCGATCCCACTATTCGTTGGTAAAAGAGTAGCCCATGAGTTGGCAGTGGGTGGTGATGACTAGCTGCCTTCCCTCTAGTCTTACACTGCTAAATTTGGGACGGCTAGCACAGATAGCCTCAAGTAGCTTTATGCGAAATTCCAAAACAAACAAACAAACAATTACAAAAAATCACATATTAATGTAAATAAAATTTTCTGAGCTAAGTACATGTGAAGATATTGATTTGTTTAGATACAGCTTATTTAAAATTTAATTGAAAGTGATGGAAACTTGAATTAAACATTTTCTCCAGAGAAATATTTTAGTTGTGAAACTCTTATTAAAGTACCAGTCAAAATAGATTTTATACTTGTGACAGTTTTTGAAGAATTAACTTTTGAAATGTTTCATCCTGTTCACGTAGGAGGTAGATGATGAGGGTGTTGCTGACATGTCAGCTACAGACTCAAAGTCTGATCATTCTGAAAACTCCAGTGCTGTGGAAAGTCCTTCACAAGTAGTTGTATTTCCCTGGGGTAAGTGTCACACATGTTTGTATTTCTCCTGTGGGTAAATATCAGAAGTAATTTTATTTCCTGTGGGTAAATATCATAAGTGGTTGTATTTCTCCTGGGGTTGTTACGAATAGTTTTTCAACAAGTAGCAAAAGTAATTTTGTTTCTTGTTGTTTTTTTTCCATCTTATGTGAAACTTGTGCATTTTAAATTTTATTTTACATGAAATAATGAAAACAAATTGTCTAAGAGAATATTTTTCTTTTTAAAATTTATAATTAAAAGTATGAATGTTTCAAATAACTACTAAGTATCTGTAAGAAAATGCAAGTGCCATTAATGGATCAAACTAGAAAAAAACTGCTACTTTGGATATTATTGTAAAGATAATTCTTATACATAATTTACCTGAATTGGGATTTTAGTTTGTGTTTTCACTTACTGTATTATTACATGTATATACCTTTGTTAAATGTATTTGATGTTGTAGCCTAAGTTTTTCAGTTTAGAAAATTGTATTGAGTTTTGACCTCAGAAATGACTTGAGCAGTTCATAATGCAAGTTAGGCTAAGTGGATTACAATTGATTATTTTGTCCATTAATAAATTTTCTAATGACATCTTGTTTGATTGGTTTTTATTAGTCAGTTAATTCAATTCTGTGATTATTGAATTTGTTTTGATGAAATAATAAGAGATACTTCATCCATTTTCTAATGTGAAAGAATTATCCTGTAACTTGTAGTAAGTGAAATTGTTGTATTAGTAACTGCTATTAACTTAAGCCTATCAGTGACCATAAGTAAAATTAATTTGTAGAACATGAAGCTTAAGAAATTAAAAACGTTTATTTTTGTTATGTGAACTGGACTTTGTATTCATTTATAAAGATCTGACAGTTAAACATAGATTTGTTTGTGTACTTCACAACATTCTACGAACATCAGTAGAAAGTAGTTTAATGTGTTATTTTCTCTTAGAACGTCCATGTTCAGTTTCCAAGGTAACAGCTTTTATCCGTGCTTATATTGCTGAAGCAAGATTGATAGAGGATGTGGGTTCAGAGCTTTCATACCTACTTCCACCAGGTGCCCAGAATACCAACACTTTGGGCCACTTGTTTGAAGCACTTGATGCTAATTTAGATGCCCTGTGTATTAGTAGCTATGGAATATCGGACACTTCCTTAGAAGAGGTGTGACAGTAGTTAGTGATGTCTATAAAAACAGACTAATTGATAAAAAATAATTATTTTATTTTATTTTTTAATCAAAAATTTCATATTTATTTATAAATGTTTCTAATAAGTAATCTTACTTTTCACACCTGAAATGGATTTTTTGTGTGATATTCTGTTTTGATAAAACCTCTGATGTAGCCAGTCTAAATAATTTTAAATGACAACATGTAGATTAAAACCTTTCAGCATTCTGAAGTCTCACATATTGTTTGACATAAGATAAGTTAACTCTTTTCCTTTGCAATTAAAATTTTCGTTTTTTTTATTTAACTTCAATAAAAATTTCATGTGATTCATGTGATTTGTAAGAAGCCCATTTCTAATTATTGCCTTTTGTGTCAAAAGTATCAGAAGGATTTGTAGCTCTTCAAGTAACCTTCATAAACTTGGTATTGTTATCATAATAACATGTTATACAGGATTGAGTACATTGTATTTAAACAATTTTGAATATGCAGATCAAAAATATACAGCTCATATTTATCACAACTACATTTTGAAATTTCATATATATTGTAATACCACTGAAAGCTGATCACTTTTAGACATTAATAACCCTTTCTAGTGCAAAATATTCTTACACTCACACCAAAAGATGTGTTCAGATCAGGAATTTAGAAATTCCAAGACTTAATACCATTGAAAAACAGGGAAATATGTATGAACTTGGAGACTCAGAGGTCTGCTTGGAAAAGCAACATAAGTCGTGTGTACAGAAGTTGCTTTCATGACATACAAGTTCAAATGTTGCATACCTTAAGCATCTGAAGGTTTGTATGGTTATTGTAGTATTTATATAAAGACATACTAGTCAGGTAGCTGCATGCAGGGCCTGTGGATCTCTGTGTAATAAGACTGTTAAAATGGGTGCTGGGAAAGCATCTGTACACTAGATGGCTCTTTGAAAGTGCAAAGATATAGTCTGAACATAACAGCTTTACAATATAATTTACTCTACAGGGGATAAAATGCATGATTTGACATGATGACAAAAACTATAGGAACATGATTGGACTCCAAAACAAATTTAATATAATGTAGTCAATCTCTGTAACAGAGAAAAATATCTAATGTTGATATTATCATTACAGATGTTCTTGAGTGAGTTAGTTTCAGTTGCAATTTCTTATAGGCTTACGAAAAGGATGGTCTGTTATTTTGATAGGTGTTTTTGAAAGTTACCAGTGTAGAGGGTGAACAATTGAATGAAGATGCTTTGACCAATGCTGTAGAGAGTTTAACTGAAGGTAAGGCATTGTCTTTCTTTGTCAGCAAATACTGAGCTGTAGTTACAAAATAAACTTGTTTTAACCTGTTAATATTAGCTGTAATATGCACAGAATATGTCTGTAGTTTGTTCATGATTGTGCTTGAGATATCCTTTAGAAAGTTATTTTAAAAACTTATGCATTTCATAATGCTAATAGTCTTGTGTACAATAGATTAGTGATAGAAGTATTATAATATGTGATATACTTAATGCAAGTAAGATGAGATTTGTTTGAACTGACATGTGTCAATAGGTGGAAAGTATGCCACTCGAGTAAGAACTGAGAGCCTGCATGGCTCGAGTTTATGGAATGCGGTAAAGGCTCTCCGATTCAAACATGTACAGGGACTGATTAAGCCACAGCATTCTGATCCTAATATGCTGGGCAATGGGTCAGATGAATCAGGTCAGACAGAATGTTTCTTTTAACTTTCATATTTATGTGTAAAAAAAAACTTTCTTCATTTGTATCATTGAGTTATTGTACCAAATTGCTTTATATCCATGTGTGTACTTCACATCTACATATAAATTTATATTCATGTGTAGACTTTATGCCACATTTAATCTTATATTCATGTGTGGACTTTACACCACGTGTAACTTTATATCTATGTGTAAACTTACTTTATATTCAAACATAGCTTTACACCTGTATATAGACATTATACTATATGTAAATTTATATATCCATAGATGTGTATTTGTACCTATGTGTAGACTTTATATATAAATATTGTGCTTATACTTATATGTAGACATGGCCAGGTGGTTAGGGTGCTTTTCTAGCAGTTTGTGGGCCACAGGCTTGAATTCCCATCCCAACATAAATGCTTGCCCTTTCAGCCATGGAGTCATTATAATGTTATAGCCATTCCCACTATTTGTTGGTAAAAAGAGTATCCTAAGAGTTGACGTGGGTGGCAATGACTAGTTCCTCAGTGTTAATTAGGAATGGCTAGTGCAGCTACCCTGCCATGTAGCTTTGTGCAGATTTTCAAACAAACAAGACCTATACTTATTATATTTATATCTGTATGTAGATTTTATACATAGATATAATATTTATACCTATGTGTAGACATGTATATATAAATAAATATTACGTTTAGACCTATGTGTAGACTTTGATATTGCATATGAGATTGATATTCGACTTAGAAAGAAAAATTTACAATATTGTTGAAGTGACCATTGTTTGGAAAATCTGAGTTACTTTTACTTTCTGAAGTAAATACTCTATGTTATTGTTTTCAACTATATAAATAATCATTTTTGACCAAATTAATAGTTTTATAATTGTTGAATGTTTACTGGTATTATTAGTTGCAGTATTTTTTGTTCTTTTGGAACAAGGTTTCAATTGCTGTATAAATCACACTGTATCATTAAACACCCATTTCAGTGTATCTGTACAGAGTGTTTGCTGTTTAAGTGTTTGCTGTTTCTTGTGTTAAATGTTTCTTTATTCAAACATCAGCAGTAATCGCATTATTTTCAAGTAATCTGTTTTGATTATGATCTTCGTTACTTTTCCAATACAGCTGCTTCTCAGAGACTTACAGAAGGAGGGAGTGAGTTGTTTGTTTTATTATTGTGCCTGCATGCTAACTAGAGTTTCACAGTGTAGCTGGGGTTATTCTTTAATTTCATGCATGACTAATAATGGCTTGTTACTAGTCTCATGGTTTTATTGTTACTAATATTTGTAGGTTTAGGACTCCCTTTCTTTTTTTCTTGTTTTTTAAAACTTTTTTCATAGCTTCCATTCTTTTTTAATGTTTGAATCATTTTGATAAATCAAAAATTTAAATTTTCAGCAGAACTTAATAATCATTTAAAATAGTGTTATTAAATCTAGTGATACTATATTAAGTTTTTGTTCATAAATCTGATAATTTCTGTTTGTTTTCTAAACATGATATCAACCTAGAACTATAAATGTAAAAGTTAATGTAAGAAAACAGTTGTTTATGGATATTTAATATTAAATAAAATGAAGTAAAGCCAAAACTTGTTTTCAATTTAAGATATGTTAATAGTTTGAGTACACACTTATTAGTATTATACATCATGGTGTGTAATGACTTTATGATATTTTTTTGTGATGAATTAAGATGGTGAGAATGGGCTGGAACTTCCTTCTCCACCAATAGATGATAGAAAAAGGTTGACAGGGATGGCATTGGTGTTTCATCAGATCAAGGCCATCCACAAACGTCGTTTTCACCATACTATAAGGAATCGTAAAGGTATATTTTGTGAGGTAGGTATTTCTTTTATTTTAAAACATTTTAGAAATATGAAAAACTTGAACACTTGTAATAACATACATATATTAGAATCTTAATGTGCTACTATTCTGTAGTTATTGGTTAATAAACATCAAACATGTACAAACAATTTAGAAAATGAAGAGAAAAAGAAATTAGATTCATGAACAAATATTTAATATTGTATCACTAGATTTAATAATACTATTTAAAGTCAATATTAAGTTTTGGACTGATGTAACTTTGCATTTCATTTAACAGTTGCTATGGTTTTTAGTACTTTAAAAATTACTAAACCATCATTTAACTGACCACTATCAGGATTGGTGTAACTGGCATGTCGCTGAACAGCTGCTGTGATTGTTGGTACTTGAAGGAAAGATTATTAAACCAGTATTTAGCTTATCTGTATCAGGACTCTCGTAACTTGGCATGTCAGTACTTGTTTTGCAAATTAAAGCTTTAAGCATGAAAAAAAAAAATTAATTGTAAAGGTTTTGTGATGAGATAATAATGTATCAAGCTATAGTAATATTTTATTTTTATTTTTCCATTGACGTAGATTATTTTACCATCTGTATTTGTATGTTTGGCTCTTCTGCTAACTCTGATGATACCCCCTTTCATGGAAGAACCCCCTCTAGAATTAACTCCGTGGCTATATGGACCACCTAACTACATATTTTATAGGTAGGGTTTTGTTTTCAACTTAATAACTGACAGTTAATCAACAAAGTATAAAAATCTGACCTTAACTTATAAATAATGTAGTTGTTTCATGAAGAGCTGTTTTTATTTGAAATTTTTTCATTCTTACTGACAGGGTGAAATGTTCACATTGAAAGCTTGACTTTCTCTATATGAATCTGATATTAAACTAAAGAGCTTTCTTTAAATGTGTGATAATGAGCTAGTTTTGCTTTTTAAACTTGAGATTTTAAAAAAATTTGTTCCAGAGAAATATTTATCTGTATAATTGTTTTGCTTTAGTAATAAAGATCCAGATAATCCACTGACCCAAGCTTACATTGAACAACTCTTGGGAAACCCAGGTCTTGGAACACGTTGTGTAGCAGGGGACCCACTTAGGTAAGTGACATCTTGCAAACAAAATTGCAAAACACAGAGTTAGAACATCAAAATAAGGTTAAATTGCTGTATGTTTATATCATGGTTAATTTTGATGTTCTAACTCTGTGTGTGTTTATGTCTTATTTGCATTTTTATATTTAAACTTTTTATGTGTTTCGATCATGGTTTATTCTGATGTTTTCAACTCGACATGTTGAGATCAAGATTTATTTTGATGCTTTAACTGCTGTCTCCAACTTTAAAATTATTCAACAGCATAGCAACAAATCACTCTTCTGAAAGACCTACATTGCTTGTTTTTTTACACAGTTTTGTACAGAATACTATTTTCTCTTTTTCAACCTAGTAACAAATAAATTGATTAGTTTAGTATGTGACTTTCAGAATCTAGACCATTTTAACCTAAGAAGAACTAGCATTATGAGTTTTAATGAACCAAACATATTGATTAGAAATTTTATAAGAATTTATATCTTTATTACTGTAACTTTGAAATCTGTTTAAAGGAAATCCAAAGCAGTTGTTTTTGTTTGACATCTGAAGGAGTTTAGTTGCATGTAACAGTGCCCAGTGAAGGTGGTAAAAGAGATTCACATACCTGGTAAAACAAAAGAATTTATCTCAGTTTGAGCTTAGTTTGTCAAATATTTTACATTTCTTCCACCAACAGAAATGATTCAGCTATTACGTGGTACTAGCTATGATACTGATATGTATGTATCTGTCTAGTGAGTTTTTCATTAGTTTTAATGCAATTCAGTGTAAAATTTTCCACCATGAAGATGACCCTAGCCTAAACTCTGAATAAATAAACAAATGTTTTCCCAAAACCAGCTCATTTTTTACTTTTCAAATTACAATACACATTTTGTATTGATAGGTTTGTATGATCCTGATAATTTTGTATCCATATTGTCTTCAGCTGCTTCATTCACCTGTGTTTGAATATAAAGCAAAATGTAATTAATCTTTGTTCTACTTGTCATGAGTTTTTCATATTCAGATTTGTCATGTTTTATTTGAGTTAAAGTTTTATATTTCTTTGATCTTTAGGACAGGACCTTGAAATTAGTAGATTTTTGGTTATATCTGAAATGATGTTTAAGGGCCCTTAAGCTATGGAAATATCATTATTTAATAAGGAATAAACTAAAGCATGGCTTAACTAATCATATAATAGGTATTTACTTTATAATAGGAATTTATGGTTCTTGTTCAACAAGTTTTTTGTTATTTCAGGGAGTTACCATGTAAGCCAACATTCATAAACTCATCTTTGTTACTACCTCAGTATAACTTATCTCAAGCAAACAGAATTGTTCCCTGTAACTGTAATTTTGGAACACAGCACTGTCCAGCAAATGTGGAAGGACCAGAACCTCCTAGTGTGGTTTCCAGTACTACAGACATCATCTACAATATGACTGGTCGAAATATTTCAGACTGGCTTGTTAAAACTACCAAAAAGTATTACAAAAAAAGGTTTGAAATGGTTTAGATATTAATTTATAGGAATAATACATAAAATAACTCAAGTTTTTGATTAATTAAATAAAGCTTCCTCCTAAGGACTATCAAATTCTAGTGTAGGTGTTTCATACAGAATTTGTGTTTTTGGTATGATTAATACTTATACTATTATGCACGAATAGATATGGAGGTTTTACATTTGGAGAAAAAAATCTTCTTGGAAGTTTTAACTTCACATCTGTAAAAGAAGTGGCACATCAATTAATTGAAGCTAGTGGCTTCTCGAAGAAGTGGAAGGAGGTGGAGACGATGATAGACAAAATAGAGAAACAACTTCATAATGTACAAGTTTTTGATAACATCAAGGTAGAGCAAACTTTTTATTTTAATATCTTATGCTGTGTTTTGAAACTCAGGGCCATAAGATTGATAATGTCAGTCAGGCCATGGCCTCACCACTTTTTATGGCATGTGTAGCTATAACTTGTGTATTAAAACTAGCTTCTGTTAATTTGATACATTATGTTGTGTTTATACAGTATTTGTAGTTAAAATGTCTCAATATTTAAACCTATAACACTGACTTTTCAAAATATTGTGGCAATGGCTTGACTACTACAAAATTGCTTCCTACAGCAATGAAACTTGTTTTGTTTAAACATTTTATTTTTCTGATTTCATTACAAGTGTCTGACATGGTGTTTGTCCTCGTCCACGATAGCTACAGATTTTAAATGTGACATAAATCTCAAGATTGCCTTCTATATGAACATCACCAGTTCACAAATAACATTTCATTAATCATTAGTGTGTCATGTAGCCTAATGCAAAATCTCTCTAACAATTTTTAGTTTGTCACTAAACTACAAAAGAACTCGTCTATGTTTGATTTTTCAGATATGTCTGTGAATTGTATATATCACAAAGTATGTTTTATATGTGTGAATAATAATTAAAGAAACACTAACACTTAACAAGGATCACATTAGCATCTTGAACCATAAAACACTCTTAAATGCACTTCTAATCCAAAATATATATTTTTTATTACATGTAATTAATGTAGCTTGAACTAGCAGCTAAATTGTAAATCTGAGAGTCTAGGGTTAATGTCCTTCTGATACCCTTGAGGGCCATGTGATTTATAAGAGTGATAATCAAATTCCATTATTCTTTTAGAGTAGCCCAAGAATTTATTTTGAGTTCTGCTGACTGACTGACTGTGGTTGACCAGTTTAGAATTAGAGAGGGCTAGTTAAAGTGACTATTGTATATTTTTGCATGAATATAAAAATCAAGCAAAAACTTTGATAGACAAGACACTACATGGATTTTCACAAAAGTCTCTATTCCAGACAGCATCGTTGTTAGATGCAAAGATCTGATTTATTTATTTTTCTAATCTAAAATTACACATAACTTGAATGATTTACATTGCTCTTTATGTAAGGGTTTCATTAAAGCTTCAGTAGTTGCTTCACCAAAAAGAAACCATGTTTGAAAAAATCAAAACAATATTTTTTTTAAATTAGCTTGTTCATTACGAAGTTTTGTAAGGGAACAAATTATGTGTTTTGAAAAACACCCCTCAGTGATTTTAAACATTTCTCTGCATTTTCTCTTTTTGTTGTATTTGTGTTTATTAAGGACCAGTAATATTGTAATGGACTAAAACAAACAGCTGCTACAACCAAGTTGAACAGTTTAAATTTTTGATGACCATTGAATTACAAGTAAAACTTTCAAACAAATTATAATACAGATTTTATCACTATTCAAAAATGCAGTTAATAACTACGTGCCTGACCAGGACTTAATACTAATGTTAATGAACAGTATAACATAAATATTAGTGTTAATAATTATTTTAATAAATAAAGGAATTGGGAAAAAAGAACAAAACAAAGAAGAACCTTATTCTGAAAAAACAATATTTTAAATTTAAACAACTTCATGATGAATAACAACATTAAATAGCTATTGGTAATGATGCATTTTAACCATATTTTGTCGACTAGTTCATTTGAGCATGAGGCAATGTTTTTTGTTTGGTGGTTAAAGCACAAGGCTACATCCCATATGACTAGTTAATTTATATAATATTTCACAACGTTAAATTCTGTACTTTAGCATCAAGGGAAGATTGTGTCAGTTTCATAATACAAACATATTTAAAATAAATCTACTCTAAATAAAAAATGAGTTAACTCGTTATTATAATTAAATATTCATAGTTGAACAAAGTTACAGAAATAACAATAAATGAATGATGAACAAAGCCATAACAAAATAAAAGTAGAACTTACCATCTCATAATGTGGTTCAGTTTATGTTGTATTTGTGTTTAATAAGAACGAGTCATCGTGGTTCAGTTTATGTTGTATTTGTGTTTAATAAGAACGGTCATGTGGTTCAGATTTATGTTGTATTTGTGTTTAATAAGAACCAGTCATGTGGTTCCATTTATGTTGTATTTGTGTTTATTAAAGACTAGTTTTGTGGTTCAGTGTGATTTGATTTGTGTATAATAAGAACAAGTAGTGTGGTCATTATTAATTTAATTTTAAACTTGCTAAAGAATTCTAATCTTGAAAAGATTTGAATGTGCACTTTTTTTGGAATATTTTATTTCTCTGTGTTATTGTAAACTTATCTAATGCAACAGTAGAACAGATATGGTTGTGAGTTTTCATAAGTTACCGAATAATTTTCTTTGCCTTTGTTTTTGTGTAATAGGTGTGGTTCAATAATAAGGGCTGGGCATCTTCTGTAGCATACATGAATGCTTTAAATAACCTTATACTTCGCACTCATCTTCCTGCACATCTTGATCCTCATCAGTATGGCATATCTGTGGTAAATCAGCCAATGAACTTCACTCAGGACCAGCTACAGGAAGAACTGCTGTAAGTAGAACTTAGCAAAAATATGCGTAGAGCTTGTGAGTATTGAAAATAACTTTGATGAGGGCTCAGCAGAACTTCTCCATCGTCTACTGTATAAAATTATACGCAATGTAAAAAAGATTGTTGTCTCTAAAATGTATAATGGCATGTGTCAGATTAATATTTTTGAAGTGATACAGTAAGAGATGCAAGTGTAACACATCACTCTAATAAAGTTAAAACTGGATCCATGTGTCTGCTATTATAAGTCAAATACTTTAAATCATTGTTTGAATTTGTAAGAAAAATGTAAACAGTTGTATATTTGATTTTTTGTCTTCATGTTTATTATTTAAGCAATATTCCACATCTTGCACAGCTGATAGATGGAAACCAGATCAAACAGGATGTCTGCATTAATTCTGAGCTGGTTAAGAAAAAATTGGAAAGTTTAAACAATGATATGGCTCACTGGCCAGATAGTATTTCCAAGGGATTGTAGGAGGTTAAACATTGGAAAACTGAGCTACTTCCTCCTATTTTTTTCTCAGTCCCTGAATATAGGGCAGGTACCAGAAGATTGGAAGCTAACTAATGTAACTCCTCTTTTTAAGGGAGGTGATAAAAATTGTCTCAGTAATTATAGACCTATTAGTCTTACATCAGTTGTAGGAAACGTTTTAGAAAGTCTAATAAAATATACCTTTCAAAGTCATTTAACAAAGTTTAGACTTTTATAGGATAATCAACATGGTTTCACCTATGGAAAATTTTATTTTACAGATCTTTTAACTTTCTTTGAAAATGTTATGTGCTTATGTAGATGAGGGTGGGGGAGAGGTAGATATGGTGTATCTGGATTTTCAGAAAACATTGGTCAAGGTGCCACATGATAGGCTTGAAAAAATTATCTCTATTGGTGTCTGGGGATAAGTTACCAAATTGGATAGAAGAGTGGCTTGGTGAAAAAAAGGAAACAGTTGTTACAAATGGAGTTAATGTCATAAATGATGCACCTCAGGGCTCAGTGGAGTTAATGTCACAAATGATGCACCTCAGGGCTCAGTGGAGTTAATGTCACAAATGATGTATCTCAGGGCTCAGTGGAGTTAATGTTATAAATGATGTACCTCAGGGCTGTCTTAAGGACTGTTTTCACTATTTGATTGACATCAATGACATGGAAGAAGAAATAGTTGATAAATTCCTTAAATTTGAAGATGATATTAAGGTCTTGGGTGTTGTTAGCTTTGAAGAGGATGCTGCTGATTTACAAAAGCATTTAGATCATTTATTGAGTTGGAAATATAAATTTCAGATGAGTTTTAATTATAATATATGCAATATAATGCGTGTGAGACATCATAATTTGAAATATGCGTATAATTTGGATGGGAATAACTTTAATAGTGTCACAAAGGAAAGGGAACTTTGCACAGTAGTTTATTAGTCTTGAAAGCCATCCAAGCATGGTGCTGTTGCTAGTGGTAGGGAAAATAAGATTTTTGGTTGTATTTAGAGAAGTATTGAATACAAGTCTAAAGAGGTTATCATTTCATTGTACATGTCACTGGTTAGGAAACATTTGGAATATTGTGTTCAGTCTTGGGTTCCTTATGTTAGTTTCTTACCTTAGGAAAGACATTAAATTGTTGAAAAGAATTCAGAGAAAGGTTACTAGAATGGTCCCTGAAATGGAAGGTTTGTCTTGTGAGGAGAGGTTGAAATCTCTGAGTTTGTTTTCTTTTGAAAAAAGGAAGAGTTAGGGAGAATTGATTGAAGTGTTTAAGATTCTAAAGGGAGTTGATAGTGTTAATGCATCATATTTAACACTGCAATGGTACAACTAGGGGACACAAATATAAATTTTGGCAGGGTAGGAACTATTCATTTAATAACCAGTTTATAACCAATTGGTTTGCCTTTGGAATCTGTTGCTTTTGAATGTTCTAGAGGCAGTAAATTTTAGTGAGTTGAAGAAAAAAACTTGATTAATATATAAATGATAAAGACTGGCTTTAAGATATTTATTTATTTATTTAGATCTAGTTTATAGCATGGAGCAGCCGAGATTAATCAATAGGTCCCATGTTGTCCCAAAACAGAAAAAGAAAGCAGAGATGTTTATGTACAGTCATGTGAAAAAATTAGGACACCCTATGAAAGCCTGTGTATTTTTGTAACATTTTTGGATATATAAATATTTAATCTCAATTTTAACAAAATAGAGAGATTATAGGAATATAACTATACAATTAAAACTGAAGAAATGACTTTTCAAGATCTTCTGTAAATGTAATTCTACAACAATGCATATTCTGAGGAAAAAGTTAGGACACCCCCACATTTATTCCCACTTAAAATGGCTCAACTCAGGTGTATCACACCAGGTGCACATGATTAGAAGATTGTTACTCAACATTTTGAATGAGGCTTGCCCTGTTTAAACCTCAGACATTTAGTTTGGTGTGCTCCTAACTGTTGAAGTAAGAGTGAGCACCATGGTGAGAGCAAAAGAGCTGTCTGAGGTCTTCAGAAAGAAAATTGTAGCAGCTTATGAGTCTGGTAAGGGATTTTAAAAGATCCCAAAAGATTTTGAAATCAGCCATTCCAATGTCTGGAAAATAGTCAACAAGTGGAGGGCTTTCAAAACAACTGCCAACATTCCCAGGTCTGGTCGCCCAAGCAAGTTCACCCCGAGAGCAGACCGCAAGATGCTAAACAAGGTCTCCAAACACCCTAACATGTCATCACGGGACCTACAGCAGGCTCTGGCTACTGTTGATGTAAAAGTGCATGCCTCTACAATCAGAAAGAGACTGCACAAGTTTAACTTGCATGGGAGGTGTGCAAGGAGGAAACCTTTGCTCTCTAAGTGAAACATCAAGGCCAGACTGAAGTTTGCCAGAGAGAATGTAGACAAAGACCAGGACTTCTGGAATAATGTTCTTTGGACAGATGAGTCCAAAATTGAGTTATTTGTACACCAGAACAGAGGACATGTTTGGCATAAACGAAATACTGCATTCCAGGAAAAGAACCTCATACCAATTGTGAAGCATGGAGGTGGAAATGTCATGATTTGGGGCTGCTTTGCTGCAGCATGACCTGGACAGCTCACAATCATAGAATCCACCATGAATTCTACTGTGTATCAGAGGTTGCTTGAGGATCATGTGAGACCATCTGTACAAATATTAAAGCTGAAGTGGAACTGGACACTGCAATACGACAATGACCCAAAACATACCAGTAAATCCACCAAGGACTGACTGAAAACTAAGAAATGGAGAGTCCTGGAATGGTGGAGTCAAAGCCCAGTTCTTAATCCCATTGAGATGCTGTGGGGTGACTTGAAACGGGCTGTACATTCAAGAAATCTTTCAAACATCTCACAGCTGAAAGAATTCTGCATTGAGGAGTGGGGCAAACTTTCTTCAGATCGATGTCAGAGACTGGTATATGGCTACAAGAAGCATCTCACTGCAGTTATTTCAGCCAAAGGGGGTAACACTAGCTATTAGGGGTTAGGGTTTCCTTACTTTTTCCTCAGTTAGAATATGCATTTTTGTAGATTTACATTTACAGAAGATCTTGAAAAGTCTTTTCTTCAGTTTTAATTGTTTATATATATTCCTATAATCTCTCAGTATTGTTAAAATTGAGATTAAATATCTATATATTCAAAAATGTTACAAAAATACACAGGATTTCAGAGGGTGTCCTAACTTTTTCACATGACTGTAAACAAATGTTCATGTGAGGTTCTACTCATCCACAAAGTAGGACTGGTAAATTTTACTTGACTCTAGAAATATTAGGGAATTTAACATGAATAATATAGCTTGAAACCTTTTAATTGTGAGATTGTACTGATGATGCATTTTTGCAAACTTGCAGGTGAGGGTCTACTGGTAACTTAATTAGTTATTCTACTGTCAGCTGATTATACATTGGTAATATATTTTGAAAACTTTGTATGGTGAGAGTATACTCATGGTATTAGAGATACAATAAAAATTAATAGTTTCTTCCATAACAGGAGAACCATCAAGTACTGCACTATAGAGAATGGGTTTGTCTTTCACCCACACTGACTGAATATAAGGTAAAATAAGAGGTATTACACAAAAATACACACAACAACAATCTCTGTTGACAGAAACAATCTACAATAACACAAACAATATGAGACAAGTATTCTTTGCACTTTTCAGATACCGGAGAAAGAGATGTTTTTATTTACAGAAAACCGACACTGTTAAAACAAATAATATGAGAAAAGTGTTCTGTATTATGCTTGTAAAACATGTCTGAGAGATATTTTTACTTACAGAAAAACAATTAGTGTTAAAACAAATAATGTGAGAGAACATTCTTTATGTTTGTGAAACAATGGAAAGAGAGGGAGAGATTTTTATTATAAGTGCCTTGTTATAGAACAAAAAGAGAGAATAAACTTAAGTTTACTTGTAAATAACTTACTTTACAGGAAGAAGGGAGGTTTGAGCTTGCTGCATGCTGTGTGTGTTATCTTTGCCATGTCATTTGTTCCTGCAAGTTTTGTTATGTTTCTGATTGAAGATCGAGTGTGTGGTTCCAAGCATCTTCAGTTTGTCAATGGAGTCAAACCTTTAGTTTACTGGACAGCAACCTACATTTGGGACCTGGTAAGAAAGTTGTTTATGACATGGTTTTGAGTGGTTTTGAATGTTTTTACAAATATATATATATATATAAAGCTAAATGTGGTGCTAAATCTTTCTCTATAAATATTGGACTGGGTCAGGAAGACTTTTGGATTTCGTTTTAGAAATGTTTGTGAAGGAATAGATGTTAATATTGGATAGCATTATGTTCCTACTGAGTATAAAACACAAATTATTGAATCTCTTTCCCCCACATGATTGGGTGTCAAGCATGCAGCTCAAAACATGTTTGGTGTGTGATTAGGAAAATGTGTCCATAAATCATGTTATTCTGTGATAAACCAGAATACTGTATATTAATTATTGTTTTTAAACATAATAATTATTTTCATGTTAGGCTAAGTTTTTAACATGAATCATCATTGAGACTACTTTGTAAATTACCCCATGTTACATGAGGGAGGCTTTAGTTTGTGAACAATCCCGTGTTATTGTGCTGTGTGAAGTAGGCTTCACTTTGTGAAAAATTCCATGTTGTATTGTTTATTAACATTTCCAAGGGCACTTTAACAGACTCAAGTATATTAAGCAGCTACATATTTTTTAACTTTTCTCAGGCTAACTATATTATTCCTGCCATACTCTGTATCTTCATTTTCTTGGCCTTCAGAGAAGATGCATATGTTTCAGAAAACAATTTTGGAGGACTGGTTTTGCTGCTAATACTGTATGGGTGAGTAAAGTTTGATTTCATGTAGTTATCTGTACAAATGTGAATTGTCATATAAACCATTATTTGTCACTTGTTACATGCATGGCTATCTGTTACTAATGGCTTGTCATATACACAGTTGTCTGTACTAATGTAACTTGTACACAGTTGTCTGTACTAATGTAACTTGTACACAGTTGTTTGTACTAATGTAACTTGTACACAGTTGTTTGTACTAATGTAACTTCTACACAGTTGTCTGTACTAATGTAACTTGTACACAGTTGTCTGTACTAATGTAACTTGTACACAGTTATCTGTACTGGTGTAACTTAACAGATACACAGGAATTTCTTACTCATATGACTTACATGTGCAGTTACCCGTGCAAGTGATTTAAATACATAATTTTTTATTATTAATATAACATTTTACACATTTATCTGTATTTGCTTGACTTGTCATATTCAGTTATCTTTAACTAATGTCACTATATAAAGTTATTTGTATTGATGTGACTAAGGCTATTAATTAAGTTGTAAGGGAAGTTTAAACTAGGTTATCTGTTACTAATGTGACTTAAATACACAGTTATCTGTAAAAGTGTGACGTGTGTATACATCGGTTACTAAAAGGTCTTGTCATGTACAGTTATCTGTGCTAGTGTAATTTAAAAACAGTTATTTGTTACTAATGTAACTTATTCACATAATTAGGTATGCTGCTATGACCAGTTGTATACAGTTATCTGTTTTTCATGTAAGTTGTACAGTTATCTGCATTAATATGACTTGTCATATAAACAGTCATCAGTTACTGATGTGATTTATCGTATACACAGTTATATGCAGTTATTTGTGCTAATATTACTTCTCATATAAACAGTCGACTGTTACTTATGTGACTTGTATGCAGAAATCTGTACTAATGTGACTGAGGCCATTAACTTGGCTGGAAGGGAAGTTTTAAATTAGAACTAGACAGTGCAAGGCCAGGAAATGTTAAATGTTAAAAGAATAATAAGAAGAGTAAAGTTTAGCATAGAAAATTGGTATAGAAGTATATTGGTATAGAGTAGGTTTAATTGTTACTATTCTAATACCAGAAGTATAACAAATAAACTAGATGATTAGAGCAGTAGTAGGAATGAATGATTTTGATATAACGGGAATAAGTGAAACATGGTTAAACATAGATTATTTTAATGACAAAAATTTCTTTGAAATACAGGGTTAGAGGCTATTTAATAAGGATAGAATACTAAAGAGATAGAGAGAAGTGGCATATATGTAAAATGTGTGTTAAATCCTGTTTAAATTGCAGATATTAAATATAATAGCAAGGAGACTGAATCTATTTGGGTTTGTTTTAGTGGATATAAAGGGAAAAGGCTTTTAGTGAGAATTTGCTACAGATGAAGTGAGGTTAAGACTTCAACTGTTAATGAGGTCATAATTATGGGTGATTTTAATTTCAGGCATATAGTTTGGGAAATGCTTTGAGTCAGACCATGAAGAAGAAAGGGTTTTTGGAAACTGTTTAATTGGTCAAGGAACCTACTAGAATCAATGCTCTTTTAGATTTGTTGTTAACTTCAAATACAGAAATGATCGAGAGGGTGGAAATTGAAGAACAAGTGATTACTGCTGTATTAGGTTCAATGTTTTCCTGCATATGGAGATAAAGAATAATGATATTTTTTGTTACAAATCTCAAAAAAGCAAATTTTGAAGGAATGCAACAAGACTTATCTGTTGTGAACTGAACAACTAAGTTATTTGGAAACACTGATCATATGGGTGGCTGGAAAATGGCAGAGGGTTGCTGTAAATGGAGCTCAGTCAAACTGGATTAATGTCACAAATAGGGTACCTCAGGACCCAGTCTTAGGACAGTTTGCACTTTTTTATTCACATCAAAGACATGGATGAAAGAATAGTCGATAATTTTTTTTTATATTTGCAGATGATGTTAATGTCTTGATTGTTGCTAGTTGTAAAGAGGATGTTGCTGATTTACAAAAGGATTTATATCATTTATTGAGTTGGGCAAATAAATGGAAGATGGGTTTTAATTATAATAAATGGAAGATAATATTTGTGGGCTGTCATAACTTGAATTAAAAATATAATTTTGATTGGAATAACATTAACACTGGTGATCTTGGTGCAATAATTGATCAGTCCCTAAAACCATCCAAGCAATGTGTTGTTGTTAGTGGTAGGGCAAATAGGATTTTAGGTTGTATCATCAGAAATATTGAATGTAATTCTAAAGCAGTTATAATTTCCTTGTATAGATTACTGATTAGGCCACATATGGAGTATTGTGTTCTATCTTTAGTTCCTTACTTAAGGAAGGACATTGAATTGTTGGAAGGGACTCATTCAGAGGAAGGTTACTACAATGGTGCCTGGGATGGAGGGTTTGTCATATGATGAGAGATTAAGATCTCTGAAACTGTTTCCTCTTGAAAACAGAAGAATTAGAGGGGATCTGATTGGGGTATTTAAGATTGTAAAGGGAACTGATAGTGTTAATGTATCATTGTTTTTCATACTTGACAGTAAGAACAGTAGGACTAGGGGACATACATAAATTTTGGTATGGTAGGAGTCATCTTCAGCTAAGGCAGTTTCATTTTTGTAACAGGATGGTTGGCTGTTGGAATAGATTGCCTTCAAATGTTGTAGAGGCAGTAAATTTAAATTAACTTAAGAAAAAGCTTGATAAGTATATGAATAATAAGGGTTAGATTTAAGATTTCTTTTATAAATTACTCTAGTGGATGGAACAGTCAAGATTAATTTGTAGGATCCACATTGCCCCAAAACCTTATGTTATGTGCAGTCATCTGTTACTAAAGCCTCTTATTGTAATGTACACAGTCATCTGTTACTAAAGCCTCTTATCGTAATGTACACAGTCATCTGTTACTAGAGCCTCTTATCGTAATGTACACAGTCATCTGTTACTAGAGCATCTTATCGTAATGTACACAGTCATCTGTTACTAAAGCCTCTTATCGTAATGTACACAGTCATCTGTTACTAGAGCCTCTTATCGTAATGTACACAGTCATCTGTTACTAAAGCCTCTTATCGTAATGTACACAGTCATCTGTTACTAAAGCCTCTTATCGTAATGTACACGGTCATCTGTTACTAAAGCCTCTTATCGTAATGTACACAGTCATCTGTTACTAGAGCATCTTATCGTAATGTACACAGTCATCTGTTACTAGAGCCTCTTATCGTAATGTACACGGTCATCTGTTACTAGAGCCTCTTATCGTAATGTACACGGTCATCTGTTACTAGAGCATCTTATCGTAATGTACACAGTCATCTGTTACTAGAGCATCTTATCGTAATGTACACAGTCATCTGTTACTAGAGCCTCTTATCGTAATGTACACAGTCATCTGTTACTAGAGCCTCTTATCGTAATGTACACGGTCATCTGTTACTAAAGCCTCTTATCGTAATGTACACAGTCATCTGTTACTAAAGCCTCTTATCGTAATGTACACAGTCATCTGTTACTAAAGCCTCTTATCGTAATGTACACAGTCATCTGTTACTAAAGCCTCTTATCATAATGTACACAGTCATCTGTTACTAAAGCCTCTTATCGTAATGTACACAGTCATCTGTTACTAAAGCCTCTTATCGTAATGTACACAGTCATCTGTTACTAAAGCCTCTTATCGTAATGTACACAGTCATCTGTTACTAAAGCCTCTTATCGTAATGTACACAGTCATCTGTTACTAAAGCCTCTTATCGTAATGTACACAGTCATCTGTTACTAAAGCCTCTTATCATAATGTACACAGTCATCTGTTACTAAAGCCTCTTATCGTAATGTACACAGTCATCTGTTACTAAAGCCTCTTATCGTAATGTACACAGTCATCTGTTACTAAAGCCTCTTATCGTAATGTACACAGTCATCTGTTACTAAAGCCTCTTATCATAATGTACACAGTTATCTGTTACTAACGTCGCTCATCATATACATAGTTATCCATTATTAGAGTAATTTTTATATATGGTTATCTGTTACTAATGTAACATATATACAGTTATCTGAGCTAATGTGGTTTATCATATGTACAGTTATCTGTACAAGTGGATCTTGTCATACACAGTTATTTGTAAGAGAGTGACATGTCATAAAGTATTTTGGTTTTTTACTATGCCAAGAAGATGTGTATTAAATTTAAATAAAACAATGTCAAATTATTTATTACTTTCTGTTACACATTACATTTCTTTATAATCAGATGTCTTTCATTAAAAAATATATAACAATAAGTTTGTTTTTACTTACTGTCACTGATTACATTATTTCATCTATTATTTTGAAAATCCATTTTCTGTTTATTCAGATTTTTCAATTAGAATATTAATAAATGAACTTCAGTGGTAGGTTTTATCAAATATGCAAATAATAATCAGTATACGATACTTGAATGTAATGTGTATTTACTTTCTTAAAGTTGTCATAAAATATACAGAAGAAATGACTGTGTGTCAAGATTTTGCCCTAAAATAATATAGGCTGTGAAAGATAAGTAATATATTATCAATAAAATATGTAATTACAAGCCTTTACTGGCTTTAGCTTCAATTTGTGTGTGTGTGTCTTGTTTACTTGCTTTTCTTTTAAAACAGAAACTAACATGGCTGTATAATAATGTGTCTTCTGCCTCTTGCAGTTGGGCAAGTGTGCCGTTGATGTATCCTGCCTCCTACGTATTTACAGTCCCTAGCTCTGCCTTTGTAGCTTTGGCCTGTCTCAACCTTTTCATTGGAATTGTTACAACCGTGGCAACTTTTGTTTTGGAATTATTTGATGATGAGGTACAGATGTGAGCTTTTTGTTTATTAATTTGCACTTTAAAGTAACTATTTTTTTTAAAGATTGTACTTCTAACAGAGTAACTTCCCTTTCAAGCGATTGTGGTTCTAATATTATAACATTGTTTTGAAGTGGTTCTTGTTGTAATATAGTAACTTCATTTTGAAGTGGTTCTGGTTATAATGTAGTAATTTTCTTTTGAAATGATACTATTTCTAACAAAGCAAAATCATGTACTAGTTCTGGTTATAGTAGAATAACTTCATTTTAAATTGATTTGTATTCCAAGAGTAAAATCATTTACAAGTGGTTGTGGTTATAATAGGATAACTTCATTTAGAAATGGTTCTTGTTATAATAGAGTAACTTTATTTTAAGTTGGTTGTGGTTTCAAGAGAGTAATTTCCATTTAAAGTGTTTCTGGTTCTAGTAGAATAATCTCAGTTTTAAATGGTTGTAACAGAGAAATCTCATTTTGAGGCATTTGTAGTTTCTAACACAGTAACATTATTTTGATGTAATTCTGGTTCTAATAGAGTAACTTCACTTTAAAATGGTTATGGTTCTAACAGAATAATCTCATTCTAACTCTCTCATCATGGACTCAGTCAGTTTGACTAACATTATGACTTCTTTATATTATTTTTAAGTCTTTATAGATTTAATACTTCTAACTTTAGATATAGTTTGAATATCTTTACAAAATTTGGCAGTTTTTTAGAAAACAGTATAAATCTTTTATATACAAACAAAAATCATATTTTTTAATGAAATATTTTTAATAAACTAAATAAAGATTTGTCCATGAATATATTGAGTATTTGTTTTTAATAGTACATGTGAAAAGTAATTTTCATGTTAAGATTAAAAATACTTTTCCCTCATCTCAAAATTCCTTTGTGTAATCTCTAAAACCTCCTAAATACATTTCAAATGTATTTTTTCAGTAAAACTTTGTATTTTATCTGTTATTTTCTCTATCCTATCACAAACTGTGATTGGTTAATTTGATTGACCTTGTAACTGCCAAAAGAAAAAAAGAAATAGATTTAAATTGTCCTTTTTTTCTTTCTAGAATGACTTCCAATAGTAATACGAAACTACATTCTTTATTCTAAGTAGCTTTAAGCTTGTAACAGTATATATCTATTTATACTTAAATTTTACCATTTTCATGGCCTGAGAACCTGTCTAACTACTATCCACACCATTATAAGATATAAATCACTTTGGAGATGTGCAGCTCACATTACACTATTGAATTACACTACCCATGAGCTACTACAAGCTGTTCACATGTGTGTCTTGTGAAACATTTTTATTACGTTATGATTTGTTTTATTTAATCTAATTTTAATTAATCTAAAAATATCCCTGTTTTAGTTAATTTTTTATAATAATAAATAAATAAAGTACTTATCCAATCTTCTTTTCTCTTGCTGTCAATTGTCAAGAACATTTAAGCCTACTTTCTTTTCTTAATAGTATTAATGAACTAAATAATGCACCAAAAAGCATAGACTAATGATGTACAAAAATCAGACAATTTCCTCTAACAATCCCTATTTGTCTGACTTTTTAACTATGTGACAAGAGCTGTTTCAAATTCACCAGAGCTAGCTGTTGTGGTTCCTGTGGGAAACAAAGTTGTATTATAAGTGAAATTGATGCTTATCTGTGCAGAACACAACATAATACAATACATTATTTTATAGATGAAAATCTTGACTTTTTATTGGTTATAGGCATTGTATACTTATACATAATAGAGAACTATTAACAAATCCTGAAAGAGAGAATGTGACAGATGGGTGTGGCAGCATGGATCTGATAATCTATTGGATAGCTTTGTAATCAAACAGAATTGAAAGCTATACAAAATTATGGTTTGTCTGAGTAATGAAGATTTTATAGTGAGTAATTTATGTTTAATTTTGTACTTTCTCAAGGGGTGGTGGGTAAAATTGAGAAGACACCTAGAGAAAATGTTGCATACATCACAGTAGATTAATTCAGGATTTTTTTAAATGTTGCTTTTTAAAATTAGGAACTTAAAACTTGTACACTATTAAAATTTTATTATTAGTTAAGATTTTATGCTATACTAATTGATATACCATTTTGAATGTAAGACATTTAAAGTCTCTGTCGTGCATAATAAAGGATACCAAAGGCAAGAGGGTTAAAGTAGTTGTGGTTCTGATAGAGTAATTTAATTTTGATCTAGTTTTGGCTCCACTAGAATACCTTTTTCTTAATTAGATATGGTTCTAATAGAGTAAACTCACTTTGAAGTGGATATGATTCTAAGTGAATAAAGCCTCTGCTAGTACAGCGGTAAATCTATGGATTTACAACATTAAAATTAGGGGTTCGATTCCCCTCGGTGGACTCAGCAGATGGTTCGTTGTGGCTTTGCTATAAAAAAACATGCACACAAACTCTAAGTGAATAAATTCAAAGTGTTTGATTATAATGAAATAACCTCTCATTGAAGTGGTTACTTCATCAAAACAAAGGTACGCTTTAATAAATTCAGAACCGTGAATTGTGTGTTAGTTTAAGAATTTAAAGCATGTTTTTCATATATTCCATCAAAGACGTTTTTTTCTTAAAAGGTTTAGCAATACTAAAGTTTTTGCAGCTTGTAGATATTGCTGTAACTATGAGAAGAAAAAAAACATTTTAACTGGAGTAGTGCAAAATTACAGCCAGGCTGATGATAGGAAGTTTAATCCAACAGAACTTCACTTGCTTTTAGTAGAAGTTGTCTTGTTGTTGTTTTCCATGTGACTTAATTAACCAGTACGTAAACGGTTTTCATGATAGGATGGGTGATTGCTTTCAAATTAGCAACAATAACAAAAAATATTAAACATGTTTTGATGCTTATGTTATGTAAAAATGATTCATTGTGTTAATGTCTTTCATGAACAACTAACTCCTTGTGTTTACAGGAATTACGAGCAATAGCTGCCATTCTCAAGAAGGTGTTTCTCATATTTCCTCACTACTGTCTTGGTAGAGGATTGATGGATATGTCAACTAACCATTTAGCAGCTGAAACCTTTGCACGATTTGGTATGTCTTGTCATAACAAGAAGAATATAAATATAAGGTATAGTAAGATCTGTAGGCGAGATGTGGTAAGTCTTGTTATCAAGATAATGTCATCACACAGAAAAGAATAAATATTAGGTATAAATGTGTGAACAGTAAGTACAGTAAGACCTGTGGGTTGGATATGGTACAATCATGATCACTCAGAAGAATGGATACATTAGGGACAGTACGATCTGTGGGTTGGATATGGTACAATCATGATCACTCAGAAGAATGGATACATTAGGGACAGTAAGATCTGTGGGTTGGGTTTGATCAACCTTGTCATCACACAGAAGATTGGATATATGAGATGTAGTAAGATTTGTGGGTTGGGAGTAATAAATTTTTGTCTGATTTACAACTTACTGGATTTTGTGTAGTAATATTTATTGACTTACTGGTTTTTGTTTAATATTGTTTATTGTCTTACTGATTATCTAATTTTAATAATTGTGTTGACAAATTTCTGTTTTTTGATTGTAATATTTGTGTGGACTGATCAGTTTTTGTATAGCAATATTAATATTGACTTATAAGTTTGTATGGTAATACACTTTTACTGTGGTATCTAATATATGCTGTATGTCTTCTCACAGTTTTTGTATTACAGCTTTATGTTACAGAATAATAGCTGTTTCTTCTTTTCCAAATTATAATTTTTCTGATGAATTATTAATAATTAGGTCATGAGTCCAAGAAATAGATCAAGATTTAGTGCCAAATATAGATTAAGAATTTTTATTATTATTAACACAGGAATCAACACCTTTCGGGATCCCATGGAGTGGGACTTTTTGGGTCGTAACCTGCTAAGCATGTCCGTCCAAGCTGTTGGTTTTTTCTTCTTGACCATATTGATTCAGTATCGATTTTTTATATCTAAAAGGTGAGCTGTTGTAACAGAATAAGACTTAATTAGTATTATCATTAGTAAAATAATCAATATGAAAGCTGACTACTGGATCTACTAAAGTATGTGTTTGTATAATACAGCATTAAAATATGACGAAAGTATTTCTTTCTAATTTGTCCCCTGCTAGTACAGTGGTACGTCTACAGCATATGGCCCGATGTGGCTTTGCTTAGAGAAGAACACACTTTCTCATTTTAATTATAAGCTTGTTATAACTTATAGTTTCCATTATATATGTCATGAAACCTTAAAAAACATGGGTTTCTAATTTTAATTTTAAACCTAAAATTTGTGATAAAAATTGTGTGAAGTGCAGATATTTTTCTGACATTCCTCTCAGTTTCTCCAATGTAGATTCAAAATCAAGGTTTGTAAAAATGCATTTCAGCTCTATTTCTTATGTTCAACAAGTTACTGCCCAAGAAACCGTACTTTCAGTATTTGAATTTTGTAGTTGGGCTGGATGATGGGAAAACAAGATTCTCTGAAATGCTATTTATACCTACAGTATAATACTGTTTTGGTATTTATATAAGGCCTCTTGAACAATAACTTGTGGGTGACAAGAGGTAGATCTGAAATGCTATTTTCACCATTTGTTTACTTTTAATCAATAATGTACACATTAGTAGGAATGTGAAGAAAAAACTGTAGCTAAAAAGATTTTTATCACAAAGTCACACATACTGACTTCTGATACTTTGCAAACTTTTGGCATTTAAGTTTTTAATTATAAGCTATAGTTTTTCTGATATTCTAGAAGACTTCATTCTCCTGTGTTCAAGATGTCTATGTTAATATCATTAGTATATTGTTTTAAGATTAGTCTGCTAAATGTCACTTTTTCAAATATTTAAATATCTTTTCTTTTTTTTCCTTGTTCATCAGAGAACCCTCCATCGATGAAGAAATAGAAGATGTAGATGATGATGTTGCTGCTGAAAGGAAGAAGGTGTTGAATGGTAGTAGTAAAGATGCTGTGCTAAAAATTGAGAATCTGACAAAGGTAAGACAGTCCAACATTGCTACATAACGTGAAACTTTGTAAGAGTTATGTTAAGAAACTAAATTTTGGGATTACTCCTGTAAAGTTGAAAAAATTTTCAAAAATCACCAATGTTACACATCTTTTGAAATTTCTTAGATTAGAAAGTCAAGGTTTTCATTTATCAAATAATGTATTGCATAATGCTGTGTTTTGAACAAATAATAGTCAGTTTCACTCAGAATACAGACTATGTTCCCATTAAAAACGTAACTAGCTTCTGTGAATTTGTAACAACTCTTGTCACATAGTTAGAAAGCCAGAAAAATTGTGAGAGGTAGGGGTAATTGTCTATATTTTGCATGTTATTAGTCTATGTTCATTGGTGCATTATTCAATTAATTAAAAATTATTTATTCATTACTACCATTAGTATAAAAAAGTAGGGTTAAATATCCTCAACAAGAAGAAGAAAAATAAGATTGGGTAGATAGTTTATTTCGTGTTTGTTCTTTATTTATTGTAAAAGTAACTAAAATGTAAAAATAGGGTTAGGTGAGTCAAGATTAGATTAAGTAAATAATAATAAAAATGTTTTGCGAGTCACACACATGATCAGCTTGTAGTAACTTGTTGGTAATGTAATTTGATAGCATAAAGTGAGCTGAACATGCCATGAGTGATTTACAACTTATAATGGCACAGGTAGTAGATAGACACAGTTCAAATGCCAATAAAAAAATAAAATTTAATTAGAAATAGATGTTAACTGTTACAAGTTTAAAGCTACTTCAGATAAACAAATGAAGTTTATTGTTGCAATTTGAAGTCATTTTAAAAAGAAAAAAGTGTAATTTAGACTTATTACGATTTTTTGGTGGTCACGGGGTCAGTCAAATTAACGGACCCTGTTTGATTTAGGATAAAGGAAATAACAGATAAAATATGAAGTTTTACTGAAAAAACATAAGTTTGAAATGTAATTAGGAGATTTTAGGGATTACATAAAATATGAAACTTTTGAGATGATAAAACTATTTTTAATCATAACATGAAAATTACTTTTCACAAGGGCTATTCAAATCAAATACTCAATATATTCATGGACAAACCTTTATTTTAGTTTATTAAAAATATTTCACTAAAAATATGATTTTTTTGTATGTAAAAGACTTGTACTGTTAACTGAAGGACTGACAAATTTTTTGAAGATATATGCATTATATTTAAAGTTAGAAGTATTAAATCTATAAAAACTTCAAACAAATATAAAGGGGTCACATGGTTGGTCAAATTGACCAAGCCTATGTTGAAAGAGTTAAATGCTTCTCAATGGCTCAGCAGTACATCTGAAAACTTACAGCTCCAAAAACTTCTTTCTAAACCCATGGTGAACATAGCACAAATAGCCTATTTTGTAGCTTTCCCTTAATGACAAACAAGTATATGCATTTCAGTTGCTCTACAAAACTCTTGGCTTGTGACAAGAACAGAATTCAGTGAGTCTTGGTGATCTTTTTATTAGTAACCCTCAATTTGCATTTCTTCATTTTCTCTGACTGCCTTAAGTTTTCAACATTTTCTTTTTTTTCTAAATATCTTGATGTTTCCTTAAATATGTTTATTTTCTTCCAATTTTTTATAAATTATTGTACCCTATCTTCATGGTGTCCTTTTCAACTTATCTTGACCCCAAGCAAAAGTCAGATTGATATTTCTGAGTCTTGTTTAATCCCAGCTCTGAAGCCAGCTAGATCAACACTGTTTGCTTCTAATATGATTGTAGCTAATGCATTTTACGAGGTCTGTTCAAAATATACGCGGACTGTTTGAATTGCGAGGCTCCAGTTGGTTCCAGGGGACTCCGCTTGGTGTCGCTAGGTTTGCACAGATTAGCTGATTACGACACCATTTCCCAATTGCAGATATCTTCATTTGTGTATTAGCTATGCAGTTTTAAGTGAAGTGTGATTTTTTTGTTTGGCGGATTTCAGAATGAATGACCTGAAGGAGCAACGACTTGCTGTGAAATTTTGTGTTAAACTTGGAAAATCTGCGACTGAAACTTTTGCTATGCTTAACACGGCTTACGGTGATGTTGCTATGAAGCGTATGGCATGTTTCAAGTGGCATGAACGTTTTAAGGATGGTCGACAGTCCATTGAAGATGATGAGCGTCCTGGACGTCCTTCCACGTCAACTGACGACCCACACGTCGACAAAATCAACACCCTGGTGCGGGCAAATCGACGTCTGATTGTCAGGGAGCTTGCTGAAGAGTGTGGGATATCAGTTCGATCTTGTTACGAGATTTTGACCGAAAAATTAAAGATGCACCGTGTTGCTGCGAAATTTGTGCCACGCCTGATGACGGACGAAGAAAAAGCCCATCACATCCAGGTTTGTCAGGAACTGCTTGATCGTTCAGAAGAAGATGAAAACTTCTTGTCAAGGATCATAACAGGTGATGAATCATGGGTTTATGGTTATGACATTGAAATGAAGGTCCAATCGTCCCAGTGGATGGGTGAAACATCCCCCAGACCCAAAAAAGCTCGCCAAGTTTGATCCAAGGTCAAGGTGATGCTGACAGTTTTCTTCGATGCTAAGGGTGTTGTTCACCACAAGTACCTCCCCGAAGGCTCCACAATGAACCAGACTTACTACATTGAAGCTCTGAAACTTCTGAGGGAAGCTATCCATTGCAAAAGGCCAGAAATGTGGAGGAGTGGCAACTGGTTTTTCCATCACGACAATGCTCCAGCCCATTCAGCCCTCAGAACTCGTGAGTTTTTGGCCAAACACTCGATCACTGTTCTTCCCCAACCCCCCTACTCACCTGACCTTGCTCCTTGCGATTTTTTTTTGTTCCCCAAACTCAAAAGACCCTTGAAAGGAAGAAGATTTGAGACGATTCCCGAGATTAAAGCAAATGCGACGAAGGAGCTGGAGGACATTACAAAAGAAGCATACCAGGACTGTTTCAACAAGTGGAAACACCACTGGGATAAGTGTGTGCATTGGGGAGGAGAGTACTTTGAAGGGGTCCCAGACCTGTAACTTCTAAATAAAGTACATTTTGTTTTATGACGCCAGTCCGCGTATTTTTTTAACAGACCTCGTACTTGAGCTGATTTTTAGCTAATTCTTGACTGAATTTCTGATTTCTAGAAGAATATGTTATTTTAGTGTTTTTAAATACAGTAGAGAATTTGTAGTTTAATTACAAACTGTAAGATATGTACAGTGTTTGTGATAATACAGTCTGTATAACAGTATTGGATCTGTGCACTTTGCTTTTAGGTGTATAGGACAGGACAACACCCAGCTGTCAATCATTTATGCGTAATAGTAAAACCAGGTGATTGTTTTGGGTTGCTGGGTGTTAATGGTGCAGGAAAGACAACAACCTTCAAGATGTTAACTGGAAGAACTTCCGTTACTTCTGGGAATGCTTTTATTAATGGTTTCAGGTACAGTCCCTAACACTGTTTTAAACAAGTAAGCTTTACTTCTATAAATGTTTAATGACAAATGTATGTGTTTAGAGTTATTTACAAACTTGTACTGGTTTCAAATACAGTACTTATCTCTTCTCACTTAAATAATTATACTCATTCAGTGCTGCCATCTATATCTTCAGAAATTGTTAGGGTTTTCCTAGAAACTGCTTATCTCTCTCTGATTACCCCTGTTTTGTCATTTGTCTTTGGCTGTAGCCTTATACAAATGGTTTCTCTGTTTTGGGGATTTCCTGGGGATGAACAAAGCCTTACCCCAGGTTCACTTACCACCTCCTTATCTCTGAGACGTGTGTATAGCCCCTTATCTTCAATGGTATTTTTTTATTAATATTCCTGAGACTTTTAAATCTCATGGGAAGCCTGTGCAACAGCACACTACACTTTCTTCTTTGATGGATTATTTGTTGCATTCTTAGCCTAGACATTCCCTTGTTACTGTTTCCAATCCATTTCCTTCTTGGCCATTATCTTTTCTTTCATCCAGAGGTTCTTCTTCTCATAATTTTATTTGATGCAGATGGACATGTCACCAACAGTAGTGGTGACTAGTTGGTGGGTTCTTGTCCAGTGGTTGCTTACTTATCAATTTTTTTCACTTCCAAATATCTGTGGGTTATTTAGGTTTTATCCATGTGACTTGTCATATAATTTATCTTCCATTCTCCATTATTTCAGATACCCATATCCTTTCCATTGTCTTGGTATCCTACCATCAGTCAGCATCTGCCTAAAGAAGTAAAAGATCTTCTCTTGCAAGTGGCCTTTCAAACTCTCAGTCATCCTTTCCTCAGGTTTTTATTCCAGGCTGTTTGTAGTACCCAACAAAAAGAGAAACTGGCAGCCTGTGATTGATTTGTTACACCTTAATTTTTTGTTTTTCCCTAATTTATCATGGAATCTTTTGTCACTCTCAGGTGGGTTTTTCTCTGGGTCTGTTGGTTAACAAAGGTGGATGTTGCAAATGTTTACCCATGTATCCTGATATCTTGTCAGTCAAGACACTATCTTCCATTTATTCATCAATTGGTAGTTTATTCATTTCACAATCTGCCCTTCAGGGTTGCTTCAGACTCGTATGTCTTTTGTCAGGTGGTCAATGCATTCACCCAACATTTACATGCTCAAGAGTTGGGCTTTGATCATTGCATGGATGACTAACTTCTGTTAGCTTGTTCCAAATAGGAGTCTGCCATCACACTCATCTACTGCTCCTGGAGGAAACTCATATGGGTTGGTTAATCAAATTCAAAAATCATTCCTCATACTTACGCAATATCCTGTCTATTTGTGTGTTTTTTAGCTTTCAGTTCTTCACTCCCTTACTGCTCCCTCTCTTACAGCTTCAAATGTTCTATTGCTTTTGGGAATGTGGTCTTCCATGTGAGCCTTTATCCTTTTGGGTTGAGCACACAAGAAGTCTCTTCTCTGAACTCTGCATGACCAATTAAATCTTATATTGAATCCATTGGAAGTCATATTTCCCTTTCTCCATCCCATGGAGACAATCTACACTGGTGATTGGACAAGGCTTACATGTCAACTGGTATTCCATTCCTCCATCTTATCTGGATTTATATATCTTCATGGATGCTTCCCTTCAAGGCTGGGATGTGTAGGTTGATCAACAGGAAGTTTCAGTTCAATGGTGTGAAAGATCTTACTACATCAACTGTCTGAAACTTCTGGTTGTACATTGTGCCTTGGATCATTCTCTTTATCTTGCCTAGAATCATCTGGTTTTAGTTTGTTCTATTCACCCTTCCTCTAGAGATGTTTATCAAGGTAAGTTGAATGTTTTCCACCATAAGTCTTTTGGTCAGAGATTTTCACCCACTATACCCATGGTTCCTTATATTACAAACTTCCTCATATGAATATTTGATCAGGGATCTTCTGTTTCTTTGATCTCAGGTTATCTTGCTTGTTCATCCCACATTCTTCATTTTTCCCAGTACCGTAGAGTTTTTACATTTTTTACCCTTTTCCTCTCCTCATATTCCTTCCAGATTACTCCTCCACCTTGGAGTGATTTCCTTCCAGATTGGGATATTAATTTCATTCTTCACTGCCTTATATTGTCTCTGTTTGAACCACTGTTCTCATGCTCAGTTTTCCATTTATCATTTGAGATTTATTTCCTTCTTCTATCATGTGGTCGTTGTAGGTAGGATTTATATGCCATCAGTGTTGCATGTTTATATATCATTCCACAATTATTCTCCTTTATTCAGATTGATTTTTCCTCCATAAAAACTTTAGTGACTTGGGAGGGTAATAACTTCTCACTGATTTAACATCCTTCTATTTCTCACTTTTATTTTCACTCATATCTGGATAGGCTACCATTTCCTGTCCATACTATTTATTATCTTTCCTGCATAGCTTCTTTCTGTGGTATCTGTGCCTGTCTATTCATTGCTTGGCAACTGTCCTCTGTTTGTGATATTTTTTCTTCCACCTTACCCAGTTCGGTTCAGCTTTTAAATTTAATTGGCTTATTCTTGCTTATCGTCTTCTTCCCATGCATTGTTCCAAGTTTCTTCTCATCAGATCAAGCACCTTACCTTTTCCCTGGCATCTCGTCTTTGCTGTCCTTTCAAAGAAATTCTTCATTCATGTATGTGGATTACTCTTTATATGTTCATATCTCACTGTTTGCATTGGATCGCTGTATCTCCATCTTTGAATTATTGTCTTCCACCTACAGCCATACATCATACTTTGGTAAGACTTTGGGTAAGATATCTTTTATATCGATATCTTTTCTTTTTCTTTAGAGTTAAATCAATCAACAAAAGTTCTCACACACATATTACAGGTTCCTGTTTCCTCACACAATTATACTCTTTTTCCTATATCTCTACTGTGGATCATGATGGAGATACTTGCAAATTAATATTGTTCTTCCTCATTCTATTTCTCAATGATTGTATTATACTGAGAATGTTATTGCACTAAAGGCAGTTCCTGTCAATTTGGTTTTGAGTGAGATGGTATACATTACAAATACATCTTTACAATACAAGAAGTCAGGTTCCCAGAGTAGTCAATCAGTTACTCCCATTGCTATCATGTGTTCAATTTATAGATCTGGTGGTATGAGATTTCCTCTGATCTGATGAACTTGAGGTAAAGATAGGATGATCCTTTTTCCTACCCCAACCAGATGGTTAAGTTTTGGATTGTAGTTGATTTTCTGGTGATGTGATCCTCTTTCCTATTCCCACATGGATATTGGTTTCTGGTGGATGAGTTTTTTATTGTAATTGTTGAACTAACATTATGACCCTCTTCCCACATCCCCATGTGGGTGTAAGTTCCTGGTAACCCTGGTTTTGGATGTTTTTGACTTGCTGTGTTCATTACATCATGCCCTAGCCACTCTACACCTGGAGGCACATCCTTTTATTCTCACTCCAAATGGTATACTCTAAGATATTGAGATTACACTATCATGTGGTTCAGATCCCTATCCAATCATTATTCTCTCCCTTTGAATGTGCTCCTCCCAGTTTCTGTCCATGTTTGCAACACCTCTTTCCACACTGGGCAGAGTATACCTGGTACAGAAGAGGTGTTGTTTCCCCCCATGTGATCCTCTACTGCGAGGATCCACTCTTTTAGGATGTCCTTTGGACCCTTTCTGTAGTTGCTTATTTCTTTCCCTTGCACTGGCTCCACCATTCAGTATGAGATTCTAGCTATTCGTGTGAGCAGAGGGAATGTACCATATTGAAAGTTATGATTTTCCTTTACTGAAATGTATTTCCATTAAGTGTGTACCACTTGACACATTTCTCACTGAAAAACCAGTGCTTCTGTTTTTCTGCCAGAACTCAAAGTGATAGTTCAGTGGAAGTAAACGGAGGGAGTCACATGCTGCAGGAGAGTGTGTTGCATGATGATATGCATGTGAGATGATTGATTTTAAGGTAAGGTGGAGCTCAAGGCTTATGGCATGTGAAAATTTTGTTTTACATATAGAAGGCAGCACTGAACAAGAATGGCAAGTTATGTGAGATGAGGTAACTATCAGAACTATACTTTCAGTATAGGAAAATTATAACTTGAGTGAAAGAGTGTATTTTCTGTTTGATGATGATTTAAGATTTTTTTTATTATTTATGATTCTTTAATCGAGTTTACAGTCAACCTTACATGTACTATATCTACTGAACATTTTACCTAACTTAACTCAAGTGAAATGTTGGCATATCACCAAATATTGATCCTTTTATCCATGTATCTAATAGCATCAAAACAGAAGTGGATAAAGCAAGAGAAAATATTGGCTACTGCCCACAGTTTGATGCCTTGGACTCGCTTCTAACTGGTATGGAGCACCTGGAGTTTTATGCTCGGCTTCGTGGCATTCCAGAGAAATATGTTAGAAAAGTAGGTGTTGATACATTTGATCTGTTTTATTACACAAAGCTTTATAGAAAATGCATTTCTAAACTAGTGCTAATTTGGAGATTAAATGTTAAAATGTGTATGTATATTTTCAATAGATTGCCTGCTGGGGAACAAGGAAACTTGGTCTCACTGATTATGCAGATCGATGTGCTGGAACCTACTCTGGTGGGAACAAACGGAAACTTTCAACAGCTATAGCTTTGCTTGGTAACCCATCAGTGGTATTCTTAGTAAGTATTTCATCAGAGATGTGTGATAAGAGAATGATTTTACAGTTTTGATTTAACTTTTATGTTATATGTCTTTATTTATTTAAATAAAAAAGTTGTTTATTTATATATCAATATTATCATATCACATATTCCTATTGTGACTGTAGTAGTAATGTAGAACTTAATCACAGCAGAGAAGGTTATGCTGTAGTGGTATTGTAAGATATGGTAGATTGATTGCGATTTCATACTGAGGCTCTTTGTTTATTATCACTTTTATTAATTATGTATAAATTACTCAATTTTTCCAGGATGAACCAACCACAGGAATGGACCCAAAAGCTAGAAGATTTCTATGGAACTGTATCATTGATATGGTTAAAGAAGGACGTTCTGTAGTTCTTACATCTCATAGGTAAGATCCTTGTAAGAGGTTGCTTTCACAAGCATAACCTTTAAACAGGGCATTTTGATATGTCACATCTAAAGTCTTTGTTAGAGGATGCTGTCACATGTGTAATCTTTTAATGAAATTAGCATAGCATTGGTTAGATCATTAGATAAATATTTCTCAGTATTAAGACATTTTACACATGAACTCACATTATCTCCTTTGCAAATTAAGTTAAATGTAATAGACCTCTTGTATCACCTAACAAGACTGTTTACAAACATGGAGATGTCTTATTTCTCTAACCTACTAGTAACAGCACTTTAAAAACATGAAGATACACTGTTTTTCTAAACTTCAAGTATAGGTTAAGATGTTTTATACACAGTATACTGGTTTTGGGGTGTTAGAGAATATAAGGATTTTTTGGGGGGGAAATTTTTAGTCCTTTTATTTTCATTAACCTTTTTTTAAATATATAATGGGTATCTTTCATTAACCTCTCTTTAAGGAGGTAATTGGTGTCTTTCATTAACCTCTGTTTAAAGATGGAATGGACAACTTCCATTAACCTATGTTTAACCCTTAAATGGCAGCCATGGTCAATTGATGCTACTACCTACAACATTCTCACTGTTTAAGGGTTAAAGATGTAATGAGTATTTTTCAGTATTGTTTGTTTAAAGATGTTATGGGTATTTTTCATTAATGTTTGTTTAATGTGATGGGTAATTCCATTAACCTTTGATTAAAAATGTAATGAGTATGCATCATTAACCTTTGCTTAATGATGTAATGGATATATTTCATTAACCTTTGATTAAATATCTAATGGATATCTTTCAGCATGGAAGAATGTGAGGCTCTTTGCACTAGACTGGCTATAATGGTTAATGGACAATTTCGATGTCTAGGAAGTATTCAGCATTTAAAAAACAAGTAAGTAATTATACGGCTGACTTGTAGTATGCTGAAACATCTGTATTTTCAACCTATGAGAAAGGTAAAGGATGTTACCTATTGTATGTATGTGTCCAAAATAATGTATATTAATTTAAAAAATACTGATTTCTAAAACAATCTGTATCTTTATTTTTTAATCTCATGTCATGGAGATTCATGTTTCTGTGAAAATTGCTGATAAACATTTTATTAAAGGTATGGAGAAGGTTACATGCTGTCTTTACGAGTTGGAGGAGGTTTAAATGGCATTCACCAGGTGGCGTGTTTTATGGAAAAAGCTTTTGGAAACCAAGCAGTTCTCGGGGAACAACATTTGAATCAAATGGAATACTTGTTGGCATCTTCTCTGCCTTTATCAACTGTATTCCACCAGCTGGAAAAAGCTAAAGAACTTTGTAACATAGAAGATTACTCTCTGGCACAAACAACTTTGGACCAGGTAAGTATTAGTAGTCAGGGATAGAAAGTAGTATGACTTAGTCTTTCTTTTCATGTATGTCTTCTGTCTGTATGTATGTATGGTTTCAAAATCATCCAGTTATATGTAAACACTTTGTGCAGGTATTCATTCGTTTTGCAAAGTTGCAGACTGATGTTTCAGAAGAAGAACTACCTAAGCCAGTCATTCCTGCAGTCACTCACACAGAACCCCCTTCTGAAGATAAAGAAAAAAAATGTATGCAACCTTAATACTGTTTCATAACAAAAAAAACTTAAATTAATGGATAAACATGTAAAATATATGATTTAAGTAAATAACTTTTTAAAAGTTATTATTGTTGTCATAGCAGAAAAAACAGTGAAGTACAATTTAAAATAAACTGTAACTTTAGGTAATATAAAAGTACATTATTAATTAATTTAAAAATTTAATGTTAATCAGTACAAAAATGCAATATCAGGTAAATATCAAATACAGTTTAAGGTAATATCAAAATGAAGTATTAGATAATATTAGAATACTTTGATACTTTAGGTAGAGTATTCATGATGAAACTTTGTAGAATGGACGGCAACTGTCTGTTGTGGAGACACAAGTGTATAGGACGATGTTTTGAAAGTCTTCCGCCTTTCTTCTTCAGAACCTGAAGAGTAAAGGTAGAAGACTTTTGAAGTGTCGTCCTCTACAACAGGCCGTTGCCATCCATTCTATAAAGTTTCATATTATAATACATTATTAGATAACATAAAATCATAATATTAGATAATATAAAAAGAGTAAAAATACACGTGTAATATTTTAATGGCCATCTATGCAAGAAATGTTTAATTGATTTGTATATTGTAAGTAGGTAAAAAATAATCTCCTTTCCTGTTTTAATATAGGTGAAGCAACCACTCCACCTGGTGGTTCAGGAGTTGGAGATATTGAGCTTTGCATTTTAAACAATTCTTTGCCACATAGTGAATCTAACATGGAGGCACAGGTTAACGTCTGAATCCTGTACAATCATCCTTTCATAAATTGTTTGTCTACAAGCTGCAGTGAGGTTGTGGAAGGTGTAGCAGTATTAAAAGTTGTTTGTTCTTGACATCAACAATATCTAACTAATTTTAGAATAGACATAAATTATTTATTGGACCTTCACTTTTGAGTCCCCATCAAAACCTTTTTTTTTTTTTTTGTTGTTGTTTCAAAAATGTCTCAAGTAATTAACATACTTATAAACTTAGCATCAAAAACATTTTTGCCCAAATTTTATATTTTTTCTTCTTGTATGCAAAAATATAAAAAAAAATTCAAATTAAAATTAAAAATAAATTTCCTTAACATGTCTATACTTCGTTCTTCAGCTCAGTACCTAACCACATCTGAATTCCTTGTTAATACTAGATTGACTATATTGTAAATATAGAATATTAATGTTCTTCAATCTGCTATTGTAATGTAAAATTAATCTGCTTTGAATTTGTTTTTTACACTGTGATAGTTCCTTGTTAAATTGTTTGAATATCTTGTAGCATTCTGCAATTAAATTTAAATTATGATGTATACATCATGGAAGAGATACTAAATTTAGGAGAGATCAGCATCTTTATAATCTTTCTCTCTCTTTACTTGTAAGATTAAATTTAATATTCACAAGATAGATTATTAAAGACATGGAATTTACCAAAGTGTTTATTTAGTGTATACTTGTATACATTTGTTAAAAACATTTATGTTTCTAACTGAAGTTTCATTTCATTCTTATATGATTGACATGTAAATTTATTTTATTAATATGACAGAAAATCTGAAATGATTGTTTTCGTGACTTGGTTGTAAGCTAACAATTTTGGTTACATATTTTGTTAACATTGTGTAAGTTTAACAGTATTAATCATTGCCATAAATTGGACTAAAATATTTGTATAGAAACATTCTAATTATTTTAATTGGAATTAAAATATAACTTCAGTGATTTTAGGCCCATTTAGACGTGACATTTTGTCATAAGCAGTGTTAATCAGTTTTTACCCTTTTTTTTCCCGTAAGTCAGAGAAACTCCTGTAAATGTTGCAATGTCACTTGCTTAGGATCAAGCTTCCATACTTTATTTTATCACACGGTAATCCACAGTATCTCACTTTGGTAAAACAGTGTAAATAGTTATTTTTCTCTTGTCTCTTTATTAAAATTAGTGAGATTTTTTTCTATTTGTTTATTTTAAGTAACTTATCATATTTTGTGATAATTTCCTTTATCTTTATGCTTGTTAACGTTTTATGATATAAAATAGACATTTTACTCTTATGGAAAAATATTTTCAAAAATTTTAATTTCTAGTCATTAAATATGAGAATTGGAAAATTTTAAAGTGAATTATTAGAAGTTTGGAAGTGTGTTTTCATTATTTTAAAAACTAAGACATTTTAATTTGATTAAAGTAACAGATAGCCAAATATTTTGCTTTTCATATAAAAAGCAGTTCTAATATAATTGATACAGAATGAAGCCCAACTACTGACTTAAGAGTTTGTTGTGTAATATTTCCAATCAAGAGAAAAACAACTAGGTCTATCTAGTTTTGGTACTAGAAAAACCAGTGTCTCATGTTAGAAATTGTTTGGTTCTCATAATAGTATCTGGTCTTATGCTGGTCAGTTTCTTTTCATCTACCAGTTGTCAGTGGAAACACAAGTAAACCAGATGTGTAGCTATTATTTTGAACCATGTATTTTGTAAAGCACTTGTCACTCACAGGAAATTCTGTTAAAAATTCTATTTATTTATCATCTCAACATTATATATACCACACTGTTATGAAATGCAAGTTTCATTACTATTGAAAAAATAATTATTTTAGTAATTACTTTGAAGATATTCTAGATTTTAACAATTAAAACATTAGTGTTTTAAAGTTTCTTTTCATAAATCAAATGCATTACTAATGTTTTTTCATTAAAGGAAGATTCTAGTGCTTGTAGTGAACATATGTTAAAGTTAACAGTTTTAACTTGGTATGGAAAGTTATTTCACAAGAGATGATATTTTTATCTCTTTGTTTCTCTGTAAAGAAAAGGGATAACCACTTAGTTTCATAGTACTGTGATTTTGTTTTAGTGTTTTATGTTGTTAATGATGTCTGTTTTCATCTCCCCTGTGATGGGAAATGACAAAAATTTATTTCAAACCTGCACAAAAAAAGTAGAATAATTGATAATTCGGGTCACATTCAAAATTCCAAAGTTTCCTTTTAATGATGTTTCTGAAAAGATCCTTTTGTAATACCCATAAAAGGAAACTTTATATCTGCTTATAAAAATCGCCAGTCTTTCATTGGCCATAAAAGTTATGAAACTGATTAGTGGAAATGACAACTCTGATCTGTTAATGTATGGCATCACGTTCTAGGTATTTTTTGGCAGTGGTTTTGATTAACATTTTATTGTAATAGTATATATAATATAAGAGAGGGATTTTTTAAAATGTTTTTAAATTGATTCTTTGTAATATTAAGTTGAAAGAAATATAAATTTCTTAAAGATTTTCCAAGAATATAACACTGTACAGTTTTATATTCTGCCTGGCTGATTATTTGTAAGCTGTCCTTTTACTAGTATTATATTTGCATTTTAAACTAATTTCAACTTTTATTTAGTTTTCTGTGATTTCTTTGTTTCATTGTTATAGAAACTTTTTTTTTTTAAAGTTATCAAATCCATAGCTAGGACATCAGCTGAAGAACACATGGCTTAAATAGGTTCATGTAAGAATGTTTGATGTAATAATGCCTTTGTTTTGAAGGATTTGTTTCCTATTGGTTATTAATTATTACCAGAATTTACTGATAATCAATTGTGTAGTAGTTTAAATATCACTGAGTGCTGTTAAAAAAACCCTATTATTCAGAGGTATGGGTTTGTCTTTTAATACCCAGCTGTTCCTAAACTCTTTGGAAATTATTAATTTATTATTGACCTAAAATTTCAAGTTTTACAGATCAATTAACAAACAACTTCTTTTGATAATTGTTTCTATCAGTTTTGTTTTCTAAGAGGTATTAGTTAGAGACTGCATTCAGTAAAGCTCATACCTAGTTTTCAGTTTTAGTGAGCTTTATAGAAGATGACAGTCAGAAGAATCTCCAGTTGTTTTCCTTTTAAAACAGTCTATTAAAGATTTTGTGAAAACCTGTGACATTGAGTTCAGATGGTGGAACTTTCATTTAATAATTGCTTATCTTTTATATTGTTATATTACTTTTTGTTTTCTACTAGAACAATAGAAATTGTGCAGATATTGTCAAGCCAAAGTCTGAAATGCGTGTGCTTTCAATTGTGTTCTTTATAATCATTCATCCATTTCCTTCCCAGCTATTGTAAAACTTTTCTAATGATAACAGTTCAAGAATTTTACTGTGATTACCTGTAGTGATAGTTTTGCAATGCATTGTATCCTGAACGTATTCTGTCTGTTACAGTTTCTCTTACTGACTGGCTGTTTTTTGTTGGTTTTGAGAGTGACAAGTCTACTGTTCAGGGCATACTGTGCTCCTTACTATCTCACTGTTTGTTGTCTACTGTTCAGGGCATACTGTGTTCCTTACTATCTCACTGTTTGTTGTCTACTGTTCAGGGCATACTGTGTTCCTTACTATCTCACTGTTTGTTGTCTACTGTTCAGGGCATACTGTGCTCCTTACTATCTCACTGTTTGTTTGTTGTTGCATTTTTTTTTTGGGGGGGCAGAAGATGACTTATTTAATGTTCAGGATGTAGTGTCCTCTTTATTTCTTTTGGCGGGGGCTAATTTATTTTCAGGGCATACTGTGTTCCAGTGCTGTTTGTGACGTGGTCCATCAGTTCAGATAAAACTGATAATTTTTTTATATTCTTCATCTCTCTTTTAATGAAGTTTTCAAGTCTGCTATTTATTTAAATTATCTATACCATCACTGTATACACTTAGATATGTGTATATATGGAATGGAGTAAAGGCATAACTCCTTTTCTCTTGAATGTATGGGGATGGTATAATAAATTTTAATAATTATATAATGTACAGTGTAATATTACGTAACTCCTTTTAATAATTAGATAGTGTACAGCACAATCTTACACAACTTCTGTACTTTTGTGTATTGGTTTATTTACGTGATATAAAGTAGATGATACTAGGTTAATCTGTCGAAACACCCTCTGTACTTCAGATAGTGGATTTCTGATTGAGTTGTCGTTGCATGACGTAACATAGAACTGATATATTTTCCGGCCATATACGAATACGACGTAAAATTATTTTGTACTAAAAATATTCTCTGAAATATTTCTTCCAGTTAATAAAGAATTGTACATATGTGTGTGTATATCTAACCTAGTGTTTAATTTTGCCAAAAGAGACAACAAGTATCTCTTAACTAGACACTTTTAGAACGTGGTGTCAGAATCTGTGGCTACTCTTAGAAGATGAAATTAGCAGGTTGATGTTTTTGAAGAGATGGTGGTGGCATGTCTGGATACTTTTAAAAAATAATATTGGTGTGGTGTATACTTTTTAAAGGTGATATTAACAAATAAGGATAATTCTAGAATATGATACTGGTAAGTATGAATACTTTCAAAGCATTGTACTAGAGCCTATAAAAAATGTACTAATCATCTCTTTGCTATTATAACTGTGTGAAGTGCTAAGTGTCACACTTGTACAAACCACCTGTTAACTTTTAAAGGTCCTGTTAAAAATTGTTTTGAAGGTTTAAACTGCATGTGTGTTTTTAGAATTACTTGCACAATTTTCTTATTATCTTTGCCACCAGGGAGAAGAGATTACAGGGAGACTGTGTTACTATAGAATTCATCAAGAGGTTTTAGGAATACTTTAAAATTGTTATGCTACATCACATATTAATCCTAATTAATTGTAAAAAGTGTAAAGATTTTGTTCTTGGTAAGTGTTCTTTCTTGATGGTTAAAAGACTTGACTAAAGATGTCACTATTCAGTCAAATTTTCAGAGGCATCATTCTGTAAACACTATACAGTACTATAATCAACATCATCAAACCCTAAAAATGAAATTTTATTTTCAATTAAGTTTGATTTCTGCTCACTTTTGATGACTAAAAGCTTGGCTGCCATTTTCAAGTTAGCTGGCCAATACTGACTTCTGTCTTTCTCTATTCAGACTAATTTTGACTGGAAACCTTGGTATCTTTTAACCCTTTTAGCAGTTTAAGAAAAATGGTGCAGTTCACAGTTTAAAAAGTCAACTCAGCAAAAGAAAGATATATTACCTACTTTGACTTCTCATTGTATATAGAGCTCAATAGTTCAGTTATTAAATCCTGCAAGTAAAATCCTTGGAAACCCCAAAATTATGCCATGTTTAATCGACAAGATAGCAATCCCCTAATTTTGACATGGAAGTCAGTAAAACAGTTACCACATATACCTACTGATAGAATTGGCTTCACTAGTTTATGTGTTATTAGCTGTAAGATATGAAAGCTAGTTGAAACTTCATTATGAAGTACAAGCTTAAAATCAACCCATATTACCATGGTAACAAAAACAGACTTAAAATTAACCTGCATTATTGTGTTAGGAAAGAATCCTAGAACTGTAACTCTTGTTTTTTCAAGAGGTCTCAGTGTGATGGCAGAAGTTATATTAAAGGATTTAAGATCCAATATTTGAAAACTTGTATTAATTTTCTATGGCTTGTAATGTTGTGGGTTTAGATTCAATTTAGAGATTGTGGATACTGTAGAGCCTGCATAGATTATAACATTAGAACTAAACATATACACCTAGTAATGAGCATAGCTAATTAAATATTACTTTCAAAGAATGCATCAGTTGTATACTCTTGCTATTACTAATTTATTAGGCTATAAATCCAATAACATCTCAAGAGGTTTGGTGAGCTCAGGAAAATTAGGTTGTCATAAACCCATGTATCAAGCTAACAATGCAGAATGATTTAATAACAAACATAAATTAAATTAGACTAATAAAACTGTGTGTGTATATATATATATATATATGTACATACACATATACAATTTTAGTATATCTAATTTAATTGAGGTTTGGTGAGCTCAGGAAAAATAGGTTGTCACAAATCCATGTATCAAGCTAACAATGCAGAATGATTTAATAAGAAACATAAATTAAATTACACATAATAGAATTGTATGTGTGGGTGTGTGTATATATATACACAGTAAATATTCTGATTAACATCATGTATGAATGAGCAGTGTGCCAAAAGCTTCATATGTTTATATCATTGCCCAAGTAGGTTAGAGCACTCTGATAAGGACTCTTGTTTCTTTGGTTAAAATGCTGTCACACATGTCTGGGTTTCCTGAGATTACAGACACTTATCTATGAAAAAGAAATGGAAATTGTATCGAGTGGGTAGCGTTTCTGTTAAAGCACATTAAGGGACTTTACATACATGTATATTTAAATGGATTGGTTTCCACCTAATTTTTAAGATGATGTAAGAAAAATCTTCGTGTTGTTATTAGTGAGCATAGAAGGTACAACTGGGGACACATCACTTTCAGTTTTTGGCAAGCACACATTTTCAAACCTTATTTAACAAAACATATCTTTGTTGTTGCTGTTATTTAAAGTACACATTAGCTGTGATGAATAAAGTATTCCTTAAAGGTGTAGAATATTGTTACACTAGAGGGAGCCAATGACTCTTTAACTTCTAAGCTAAAAAGTCTGTATATACCATTCAGAAATTAGTAAAATAGACAAATTTCTAACAGGATCATACCTTATACAGGGTGTTTGGAAAGTCACTGTGCACTTGTATATGTATATGATTACAAGACTGCACAGTGACTTTCCAAACACCCTGTACTTCCTGTAAAAAGTAATAACCATCTAAGTATGGTTCTCACTATTAAGGTACTAGAAATATATGTTTTTTTGTTGTTTTTTTTTGTCTTTTCTTTAAATGAAATATGAATCAAAATAAAAAATATTTGTTTTGGTGTTGAGATTAACATGTTAACTATGAAGTACAGCTAATTGTGGTTTAATGTTACACCTATATTTTAACTTCAAAATATTTAATCCCTCATTTAAGGAAAAATTACCCTCTTTGTAGGACTTACTGTTTTTTGTGATATTAGTATTTTCTAAATATATTATGAACAAGTCTGACCATACTGCTTTCCAAGTGTTAGGAATGTATACCTTTCCAACTATCATGAAAATAGTTATATCTCATCATACTGCTTGCTAGCAATCATGAAACAGGGCAATTTCTGATCATAAACAGCTTTCCAGTTGTCACGAACAAGGCTATATATGATCATAAACTGCTTTTCAGTTGTCATGAACAAAATATACTGATTATACTTTTTCCAACTGTCACGAACAAGGCTGTACGTAGTCATATATATGTTTTCCAGGTGTTATGAACAGGACTATATCTGTACAAATATGTTTTTTAGGTATGAGCAGGACTGTACTTCATCACACTTGTTTTCCAAATATTATGAGTAGAACTATACCCATTATTGTGTTATTGTAAATGGCAAAGAAAATGTTCTAAGAATTGAAAGTCTCCTTAATAATTGTTCATTCTTGTCCAAGTTGATGAAGCAAAGGAGAAATCTAGATTGGTGTGTGTAGCCTGAAAAACTATTTTTGAACAAAAACTTCTGAGAGTTCCAAACAGCACTTATTATGGAATGTTTATCTCTGTACTTCAAAAGCAATGGCCTTCAGCCATTTTTCTCTTAGGTTTCAAAATTAATGCTGTTGTTAATGATCAATATGTCATGAACATGGTTTAGTTTCTTAATTTTTTTTATATGCAGTATTTTTTTTATCATCTACACTTTTGTGTAGTTCAGAAATTTTTGACTATTTAACCCTGTTGGTTTTGACCTACAAATCAAATGTGGAGGAACCATATTATTTCATGATCTATTTTGACGTTTTGGTGAAATGACTTCAAGTGTGAATTAGACATTTTTTTTTTAATTAGTAAGAAGTTTTGTACTAGCACTGTAAAATCATTAGCAATTCAATAAATACATGTAGTTCTATGTTTTGTTGTGTTCATTTAGCAAAATAATGTATGTCATGTAAACACTGCTTATAATGTCATGATTATTACTTTACAAACATGTTTTAAATAAACGACACATTAGGAAATATTTTCAATTTTCAACCATAATACCCTGTTGTAACCAGGGGCATCAAGAGGCAGGTTGGCCCCGGGGACAAGTTACGTCACCAGACCCCTTTTAGAAGTCGTCATAAATTTGTGGGTGTATGAAAAATTTTTCTGGTGGACAGAAGCCAAAAGTATTGAGTTTATATTTTTTTGGATAAAAAGGTACTTTTTGTGGTAAAGTGATTTCCCACAGTACTGTGATTATTCCTTAAGTATATTAAGAAAATGAGAATACATTATTCTTTATCCCATATTTCCATGGTCCCCTGACTGACCCTGGGAGAGTAGCACCATCTCCCCTCCCTCTCTCTCTTGTCAGGTCTGGTTGTAACCAAACATTATTGGACACTGATGTTACAGATCATTGGTCCATGAGATTCCATTATAGATTATTGTATGTATTGGCCTATAATATTTTTAGATACATTATTTAGATAAAAAAGGTAAGATTGTTGGCAAACAATCTAGTGTAAATTACTGTGGTATGAATAACATCTAAATAAAATTTTCTCAACAGAAAAAACTTGCTTGTAACCAGTCATTTCTGAAGCTACTAGAATCTGTGAAAATGTTTCTCTCTACTTCAACTGATTATAACAACTTACATTAATATCTCAGTAATTTTCAGGTTATAAGAGAAGCCTTAGAAACCTATACATTATTTAGAAAACTCAAGAAGCTTTGGATTATAAGGGAAGCCAAAGAATCGATCTTAAAGCTATACATTATAAGATAGCTTTATGAGAGAATTTCAAAAATCTATAGGTTATTTAAAACCACAATAAACTTTTCATTAAAGGAGAACGTTTAGGCTGTAAAAAAACAACAACAAAAGGCTTAAAACTATAAGGTAAAAACCAAGAAACTTTAGGTTATAGTCAGATCAATGAAGTTTTAGGTTATAAAAGAAATCAAAACCTTTATTTTACAGGAGAGACTCAAACATAATTAGGTTATAGGAGAAACTTATGGGAACTTTAGGTTATAGTGAAGTACCAATAGCCTAGGCTATAGAAAAGGCCTAAGAAGCTTTATGGTATTGGAGAAATTGAAGAAACTTTTTAAGTTGTGAGGAAAGCCTTATGTTATAAGAGAATTTTATAAAGCTAAATGATGTACGAGAAACTCAAGAATCCCTAGGTTATTGGATAGGTAGAACGAAGTTGCTTCGAGTTACAAGAGAAATTCACGAGACCTGTGTAAGTTTCGAATTTAAGAAGAAACCCATAAAACTATAGGTTACAGAAGAAACTCGAGAATATTTCATTTATACGAAAAAGTAATAAATCTCAAAGACACAGGGAGACTCGAGATGCTGCGATGAAATAAAATAAATACAAGACGTTTTGGGTTATACGATCAGCGGGATGAAGTTTTAATAATATGTGAAATTCATAAAACTAGTCTACATTGTATTGTAGCGATAGTTTTTGATCGTGTTAATTTGATTATCCACAATGCAACTCATTATATGAAGTCACACAATAGTCAAGGAAAAATTTCGAAAAATTGTACGAAGCTACAAAATTATGTCAAGATCTAGAAATATGAGCCATGGAACTTTTAAAAACTCGACAGGCGAGTTTTCTGTTTAGTTTCGTTTTCCTTGTTCACCGACTTACGGTACAGCTACCAACACCTACCTTTCTCTCTTTTTTTCCCACAAATTTATGCGTGTCTGTAGATGTCGGAATGTTTTTTCATTCCTAAAATGCAAGCCAAGTATTTTTTTCGAATAACCATGAAACTCGACTCTTTTTACTGGAGTAATTTCATGTGGTGATTCTTACTTCAATGAACTAATAATTACTTTTTTTGTTTAGATGAAAAGCCATTTAATGCGTGATCGATAAGAATATCAAGTTGGAAAAAGTATGTGTATCCGATTGATGTTCTTTTTCTTTTTTATGCCATACACTGATTATTTTGTAGTGTAATTTCATACAAATTTCTATGAAATGCGAGTTTTCGAAAGTGAACATTAAACTAATACTGCCCTCTCTAGTGCGTTAAGTCAAACTTACTAACTTTTCGTCGTACAAGTATTTCGTTTTTGTATATACTGCTTGCTAATCGTAATATATCTTCAGGAAGTTGATTTTCGTGCCTGTGAATAATTCACATCATACTATATAATAGTTGAAAAATGCTGTAATTGCAGAAATGTCACTTATTTCGCAGTTTTTTTTACGCTAAATTTATGTATCGAGTAACATTAACTAAATGGCTCAAATAAAAATATGCTAAGTTTGTAATTATTTTTCATATTTTTTACACGTACAGTAGTTGTGAACATAAAATCAATTAATCAACGGTCTATAGTGTGTTCTTCACTTTTATCGTAGCTCTAAAATATGTGAAGCAATTCCAAATAAGTCTAAAAAAGGAAACGTTTTTACACACATGTCGAATAAAGAGTTAGAGCGTCTAACATTGAAAATAAAGTGTTTTTGTTTAGATGCTTTTAAATGTAAATTGCTTTATTAAAATCAACTACCTGGTTATAAAGTATTCAATGTAATAGAAGAAATAAAATATGAAAATAAAGTCGGTGCGCGCTTGTGAAATAAACAATAGGTCGTTACATAAAGTATCAAAACTTCTTGTGGTAAAACGTGGCTTGTTGATTAGTTTAGCTGAAAATAAGTGTAACTTGCAATTTATGATTTTAGAATACGCGACTGTTATAATGACCTACGTATCTTAAAGAATCTTCGTTGCGTAAAATGGCCCGGTATGGCCAGATTGGTTAAGGCGTTCGACTCGTAATCTGAGGGTCGCAGGTTCAAATCACCGTCACACCAAACATGCTCGCCCTTTCAGACGTGGGGGCAATATAAAGTAACGATCAATCCCACTATTCGTTGGTAAAAGAGTAGCTCAAGAGTTGGTGGTGGGTGGTGATGACCAGCTGCCTTCCCTCTAGTCTTACACTGCTAAATTAGAGACGGCTAGCACAGATAGCCCTCTTGTATATCTTTGCGCGAAATTTAATAAAAAAAAAATCGTTGCGTAAAATTACACAATCATTGATAAACTATGTGTATTGGCTGAGCATAGAATGGATGTTTAATTGTATATGAAGTGAAGTGAACTTATTCAGAACGATGTACGAATAAAATTAGACCCTTTGTATATGACGTAAGACGAACTTATTTAAAACATGTTTGGATTAAAGTTATAAAACTACATTATTTACACACGTATACTGTCTGAGATGACCTTAAGTATAACAGATGTGTGGATTAAGCTACATGAGATTTTTATATGCAAAAACGGCTCGTTTGGGTTGAGAAAATATTTTACATAGAAGAGCGAACAACGTTTCGACCTTCTTCGGTCATCGTCAGGTTCACAAAGAAAGAGGTAACTGACCGGAAGCTGACCACATGTTTGAAAGGGGTTGTGTAACTGTGTGTCAAAATGTAGAGGGCGGTATTAGATGTTTGAATATATAATTTTATTTATTTTATCATATTAATATAGGTATAAAGGCGTTCCTTTATATTGGTTTATTTTGGGTTTAAGTTGTTGTATAAGTAAGGCTTCTTTAATTTTGCGTTTGTTTATGTTTGTTTCTTTATTTAGTATTTGAGTGTTTTCTATGGTTATGTTGTGTTTATTTGACTTGCAGTGTTCGAAAACGTGTGAAGGTGACTTTTTATGTTCTTTGAATCTGGTTTCCATTTTTCTACTTGTTTCTCCAATATACTGCCACGACTTGTTGTTTGAAATTCGCTCGAAGCTTCCCTGTGCTAGTCGTTCCTAATTTGAGCATCCAGTGTCTCAGGAGGGAGGTAAGTCTGTGGACCTGAATGCTAAAATTTGGGTTCAATATTTGTGTTGAGCACAATACAGATAACCCATTGTGTAGTTTTGCGTATACGAATAGAGAAATGTACCTTAATTTTAAACTAATAGGTTAAACTGTTAGAGGGTTTGTTTGTTTGTTTGTTTTGAATTTCGCGCGAAGCTAAACAAGGGCTATCCGAGCTAGCCGTCCCTAATTTAGCAATGTAAGACTAGATGGAGTAACAGGGATTCTAACCCGCTACCCTCGGATAACAAGTCGAACGCCTTAACCAACTGGCTATGCCGGGCCTTCCGTTAAAGTTAAACCGCCAACTCTTATATTACATAATGCTTGGATTGGACTTTCGTCAAGGTATGAATTGAAGATTAGCAATGATCTGGTAAAAATAATTTACATCGGCTTTCCAGAGAGTTAAGAGGGAACCTGAAACAACTGCCTAGAGTGGTGCATTCAGTGCTGTATGATTACGTAATATATACTAGAACTATTCATACTGTTCAAAATAAAACAAAAATACAGTTACTAGCGTTGTCATTTTGTGTTTTTTCATTTACAGTTGGATGTTTATTACATTCATTACTCGTCTTCCTAAAGCATATAAATAAATGATAACAAAATAATTTTAAAAGTCAAAATATTAGTTATTTGTTTGTCATTTCTCTCAACTACACGCCGGATTGTCATTAAAGGATCAGCCCGGGTAATTGCTTCATACTAGCTAAACAATTAATTTTTTAAATAAATTTCTAAAAATGCGGTATGTCTCATAGAGTCACTTCGTCTGTGCGGACATCCAATTTAAAAAGTGCATCTTTTATACCAGCGCTTGTTTTAATAGTTATTAAGAAATACAGAAACCAAAATGATAAATAAAATAGATATATATGATAGTAACATTTACAATTTATATGCAAAAACGGCTCGTTTGGGCTGCGAAAACACTTTACATAGAAGAGCGAACAACGTTTCGACCTTCTTCGGTCATCGTCAGGTTCACAAAGAAAGAGGTAACTGACCGGAAGCTGACCACATGTTTGAAAGGGGGTTGTGTAACTGTGTGTCGAAATGTAGAGGGCGGTATTAGATGTTTGAATATATAATTTTATTTATTATATTAATATAGGTATAAAGGCGTTCCTTTATATTGGTTTATTTCCCCTTTCAACCCCCTTTCAAACATGTGGTCAGCTTCCGGTCAGTTACCTCTTTCTTTGTGAACCTGACGATGACCGAAGAAGGTCGAAACGTTGTTCGCTCTTCTATGTAAAGTGTTTTCTCAGCCCAAACGAGCCGTTTTTGCATATAAATTTCTCAACAAGTGGGTTTCTCGTCATCACTGATTATTTACAATTTATAACAGTGCCTGAACCTAAAATAGAAGTGCTTCTTTTTAGGCTTAACTCTTATGTAAGACGCCTAAAACAATTTGAAAATATATTTTTTAAAACGTTCCACGCTATACATGAGTTAACTTTAAAAAATATTTAAAACTTTTCATATTCCAAATTGTGTGAAACATTTTTTTTTTTTTCTGCTGACTTTCTTGAGATGAAATCGTGGCAAAAACCGAGTATAATCTAGTTAAGTCCCGTGCAGAATTAGATGTGATAGAGGTCGTAATTATTTTACGGTTAAAAATATATGATACTGCTTCACTGATTTTGCTTATTGAAATGCAGGTGTGTTTTAAGATAGTTGCATAAAGTTACTCGAAGTTTATCTACACTATATACACCTAATTATGAAGTGATAGACTAATAGGAAGGTAGCTAGTTAACAGCACACACTTCCAATTAGTGAGCTTTTCAAGTCCCACCAGTACGATTTTTTGTGTTGACATGACCCAAACATTGAAACTAACTACTACGCCGCAAAAGAAATTGTCACGTTCTGCTTCGGTTCTTTTTCTGAAATAGCATGTTTATGCGGACTTTCTAACAAAGCGATGACAAACACATATGGGAAGTCATCTTTGTTGACGTCTAAATTGTTTAGGTTTAATGTATACCGTTTCGAAAAATATTGCTTGCGATTCTTTGCGTTCGCTAACTTTTTCATCTTTTATCATACTATGTTAATTCCAAACAGATTCATAATGTTACAAATACACGTACGTTCAAGAAGTCTTGAGAAGAATGAATAAAAATAATTTCAGTCCAAACAGATAATAGTCATAATACACATTTTGAACATTTTGGAACTTTTGTGAAGTTAATGTATTAACTTAAACCAAGAACTATCGGTATGAAAGTTAATTGAAATTTCATTTAGATAAATTTATACTCTGGTAAAGTGTTTCAAATACGAGAACAACCATTAGAATAAATGCAAAAACAAACCAGAATATCTGTGAAGGTTCAGCGTAGACTTGATCAACCTCAGGCGCTAACAACTGGTCTTTGATTTTGTCAGTGTAATTTTATGGATAGATGTCGCTACCTGAATAAATAAACAAGTCACGTGATTGGGAGTAGTTGAGCAGGAAAATAGTTTGGAGGCCATTAGTAGATGCTTGACATTTTGTATTTGGGTTCGCAGTTTAGTTGGCGTATGTTGTTGGATTTTCCACTTGCAAGTTTAATTTGAAGTTGTTCTGTTCACATAATCATTTAATGAAGTTGTAATGTCTTCTTCTGAGCTTCCACCAGATGCTCCTGCTCCACGTTTGTGTCATTTAGTTAAATGGCCAGATTTTGATGGATATGGTTTTAATTTACACGCAGAGAAATCGCGAGCAGGACAGTTTATCGGCAAGGTAGATGTTAACAGTCCTGCTGAATTTGCAGGAATGAAGGAAGGAGATCGCATTATAGAAGTTAATGGGGTAAATATCGCAAATGAAAATCATAAACAAGTTGTTGAAAGGATTAAAGCCATTCCACACGAGACGAGACTGTTAGTGCTCGACGAAGAAGCAGATAAATGGTATAAAGAGAGAAAAATTGTTGTTAGAAATACACAGTCAAACGTGATTCATTGTAAAACACCGAGTAAACAACCTATAAAAGGAAGTGATGAACTTGCAACAGATATAAACGGGGAGAATCACAATGGAACTGACCATGTCAGTGAGGAAGAAAATGATAGCGGAAGTGTAGGACATGAATCTCCTGTGTTGGTAAGTCGTTTCCACTTTTTAATTTTAAACTGAAATGTTTCACCTAAACCATACCCTTTAAAAAATTAAAAGTCTAGGCCGTGCCTCACTGATTTATGCTGTTGAGGATACTGTATATAAGTTATGCTATATATAGTTTGTTATAAACATACAATAACTTCTATTACTTATAATACACTAAAATTCCCACATGTGAAATTTCTTCAGCTCATGTAAATTAGAATAGACGTAAATATACGTTTTGTTTTTATTCCTGTTATTTCTAATATAATTATTGGTAAGATTGACAGCAGGAAACAAGAAAGTTGATACTTAAGAAGAAAGGTTAGTTACAATATGACATACATCTACATTTGAATGGCATATTTGTTATGATGTTATATAAAATAATAAATGTTTAAAATGTTCTTAAAAATATATCAAAAAGTTTTAGAATTGTTTTTATTAAGATCCTATTTCAAGACATAGAGAATAAAATTTATATAAACGTGTTCGTGTGATCTTCGCTGCTTATAGCAGGTTCTTTGAAATATTTTAATTTATTTGTACTAATAAAAGAATTAGTAGAAAAATTTAAATGGTTAAAAATAATTTGGTCATTTAATTTTTTGTCTCTGCTTCTTTCATATCATCACAAGACTTGTGTAGAGAATTTTAAAGAGATCAATTTTAAACACAGTGAACATAAATTTGTTTTAACTTGTTTTGTGAAGAATGTTTTTGACATATTTATAAGTGACTTAACATTGCTAATTAAGATTTGTAATGTTATACAGTTTGTTCATAGGAATTCTGATTGTTATGTAAGTGAAGATTTTTAATTTGTGAATTTCATTTAAATTGTATTATTTAAAAAGTGTGATGGGATGCTCTTAATTGTAACATCAAAATTTGAAGGCCAAGAAGTGATGGTCTACTATGGTTTTGTCCATTTGTTTAATTAAACATCCATCTCCTTATAAACTTTTTTTTAATTATTCAGCAAGTCTTCTCTTGAAATCTAATTTTGTTGTATCTGCCATGCCTTAAGACATTCTATTTCAAGTGCTGAACACTCTGTTAAAAATAAATAAATTACCTTAATTTGTAGCCAACTCATATCCTACCAAGCTTTAAGTTAAACCAACATTGCTTGGTCCTGTGACTCTTACTGTTAAACATAAAAGACAATGCATCAGTCCTAGCTACTACATTTACAATTTTGAACATTTGAGTTATGTCCCCTCTAACCTTTATTTTTTGAAGATAAAATAATTTAAATAACATGATATGACAGCCTTCCATCCCAACAAACATCCTTGTAGTAGTAGCCTCTCTCTGAAACATTTCCAACAGCTGTAGGCCTGTTTTAAGGTAAGGAAGGAAACAAAGGTTGAACTCAGTATTTCAGATGAGATCTACCTAGAGATCTGTATAAAGAAACAATAACATCATTTATCTTGTAGCTATATTCAATATTCTAGGAGATACAACACAAAACTGTATTTGCTGTCTTTCTGGATACAAGTTTGGGAGACTTGTAGATAAAAACAGCATTATGCTTGTCTTCCATAACTTTGAAGAATTCTAATGAAGAACTCTTTTCTAACAAATGCCTATTTGTTCCTGATGGCTCTATTTATAACAGTTTATAGCCCTATTGGATTCCAATGCTTTCCTGGCTTTTGTTATTTAAACTTTTGGAGAGTATTATGTTGCATATATAAAGTTTTATAAAGGCTTTTGTCCAGTCCAGTTAAGGAATTCTGATATTGAAGAAAAAGCTGTAACTTATGGAAGGTAAAAGATAGATTTGAAACATTAATTTTTACACACTTCTGATTTTGAGTTCCAGTGGACAAGTTGAAAAGAATGTGGGGGAAAAAAACTGGATAAAAAGTTTGTTTTACTTGTGTTAAAACCCTAAACTTATAAACTGCTTCCCCCTAAAATCTTTTTATTGAGCATATGTTTTTTCAACATCAAACTCAAGGTCACACATTGTAAAGTTTGAGCTTTGTTTGATTTTTTAATATGTTCAGTTAAGTACATCTGACCTTTTATTAAAATATTTCTGTACGTACTGCTGAAGTATCTATGTAAGAAAACAGATGGTTTGTAGCATTTAATGGTGGACAGGTGATGTTCATGTTGGCCTTGTTGTAATCACAAAGCTATTTTCATGAAGAAACAAACATCCAGGGGATAAATAAAGATAGGTTGTTAACCTTGACAGGAAGTACAACAGAAGTATGGACAAGTGAAGTGTTATCATTTTTAAACTGAATGTGATATCTAATTTTTAAGATATTTTCAAAATCTGGAACAATATGATAAATCAATGCTGGAAAAAAAAATCATTTTCTGGAATGATGAGAAAGGTATAAGGAATATAATATTTAAAACCTGTTAAAGTCAAGGTACATTGTATGAGGTAAAGGTTCATGTTAGTAGGGTTTTTCTGTAATTAACAGTGTGTTTGTCAACATTTAAACATTAGATCCTTCTTGTGTGTACTTAAACATAACAGATATGTACGTGTAAACATTCCTTTAACTTGTATTGGTTTTTGTTTTGTTTTTCTCTGTACTTGGAACCACCTGTGTAGATCCTCCACTGTATAAACAGGTTTGTAAACGACAACAGTATAAAACTGCTAGCAGTGTTCAACCTCGCCATAAAACCTAAAGGAAAGCTTGTTTTCCACTTGGCCAGTTGACTGAGTAGCAAGGTCTGCTGCTATAGCATGTAGATTTTTTAAAAATCATAACAGATTTAATAGCCACTACTTTTCTAGTCGACTACACACAACATTGGCTTGATTATGGTTTGTCTGTACCAGAGTAATATGTTTACTTATTGTTTGGCTCACACACTTATGGCAACATTCAGTTATATGTGAATGCACTAGAAAGATTTCCATTGTTATCAGATAAAAAAAACAAACATCATAGAGACCTTGGTATTGGTAGTCCTGTTTTACTTGTCTTAGAAAGTTTTAAGGTCAAGGTCAGAATATTTCAAATGAGATGTCATTGGGTTTACTGCCAATAATAGTGTTAACAAAGAGGGTGCCTAACTGCCAAAAAGAGTAGATTTTATTCATTATAAGTAATATAGTTAGAACATTATATTTAATTAACCATAGTCATTACTAGGAATATACCTTTAGTTTTGATCTATGTAAGTAACTTTCTTTGATCAGAAGTTAATATTGAGTATTTAATTGACTAGAAAATTAAAGAAGCAAAAGCTGACACATCAGCAAATCACCTAACTCTGCCTGCCAGTATGACAAGCTCGACTTATTGAAACTAGTTTTATGTTGTATTTATTAAACTGTTATATTATGTTACAGTATTTATGAAATTAGTATAACATGATACTATGCATGGTTGTCTACAAATATTGTTCGACTAGTGTAATGATATTGTGTCTGGCTGCATACGTGTATTGTTAGACTAGCATAACGTGGTGGGTATGTAATATTTAGTGTTGAATGATAACAATAGAATAATGTGTTGTAATAGACCTAAGGAATTCTTCATCATATGAATAAATAAACAACAGAAAACTTGTAAAGTTTGTAGCTGACAAGTTTTCTACAGTGCTGTTAAAAGAAAATTGGCATTTGATGTGTAACAGTGATAATGGCTGGTACGTATAAATTTTATAAGTTTTCCTGGTTTGCATGGAATTTAATTATTTGATTGTCTTTTTGTATCTGAGTTACTTCTTTTGTATGTGAAATAATCTGATCTATATTAACATATTTTATATGTACAATTATGATTTACGAGAAACTTTGCACAAAAGACTTAAGAAACTTCTCTGTTTTACTTTAAAATATTGTTCCAAAGTAAGTGTTTCTCATAAATAATGCTCTTGATGAATATCTGGGATGTTGAAATGCTGTAGTGAGGTTGTTGACGCATGATTTTCTACAAGATATTAGTACAGTGTCCATATATCCATGTTTATTAATAATATGTCAGAAAAACTTAGCCAACCATTATGGAGAGCTTGTGGAAAGTGGGTTATAAAATAAGTAAGCAAATACCCTAGAAAAAAACTAAATAGAAGAGCATCTTGTTTTAAACTGAAATCTACACTGTCTGGAAGGATTGGAATGAACAGTTAGTACTTTTCTTTATTGTTGTAAACCAGTTAACATTCCTTAAGGTTCAGCTAACATGGGAGATTTAGGTTAGTCCATGTTAAATTTGGGAGTTTGAGTTGTAATCCGAGGGCTATAGGTTCGAATCCCTATCACATCAAACATACTATCCCTTTCAGCCATGGGGGCATTATTATGTGACAGTCACTCCCACTATTTGTTGGTAAAAGAGTAGTCCCAGAGTTGGCAGTAGGTGGTGATGACTAGCTGCCTTCACTCTAGTCTTATCCTGCTAAATTATGGATGGCTAGTGCAGATATCTCTTGTGTAGCTTTGTATGAAATTCAAAAACAAACAAACAATCTTAAATTCACGTATGGAAATAATAATGTAAAATAAGATTTCTGAGGTTAAGAGTCTGGTTAGTTGTTATTTACAGTTATAAATATTCTGACCATTAACTATAAACAAAAGTGTAGTAGGTCAGCACTTGCTTAACCAATTACAAAAACGTTTTTGTTTCTCTCAAACTTTGTAGTCAGTTGCTAATAATTACAATTATCAATTTGTTTTTATACTACTATATCTAGCTAGATATTCAGCTGCCAACAGTTAACAGTTGAATTTATTAGGCCTTTGTGTAACTAGCTATATTTGAATCTCTATACTTGTGAAAAGTTAACAGAATCCTTATACAGAAAACTGTATTATATCCATTAGAATAAGGAACTGTGTTATATCTACTGAAATAAGAACCATGTGCCTTTTGCTCTAGACTACAGATCTTTTTACTGTGACCAGTGCATATGTAGACATGCATGTTAATTTACTGACACTGCACGTGAACTGTGATTTTATTATTTCGGAACTCAACACATAAAATTCATTACCTTATAGTTAAAGGAAGAGAATAGGACTTAGTCATGTAAAATATCATGTTAACAACAGCAGAATAATTTTTAAATTTGATAAGACAAAGTGAACTGAATGTTGACCTTAATGTTCTAATATTACAAATGTTGCATTACAGTTTTTCAATAATGTTGTCTTTAAAATAATATCAAAACTATGATAAGCTAATATTTGGGAAAACAAAATCACCAGTTTCAAAATAATTGAATTTCAGATCTACAGTTATAATATGTTTATATACCATCATTACAGCCTATAGTTATTTATAATTGATAGCCAAAGAACCTAAGTTGTACACTTTCTGAAACTATTTTACTTTTACACCAGGTTTCACTGTGGTGCATTTTTTACATAAATATTTTTGAATGCCCTAGAGCTTGGAGGGATTTCCCTTGGCTGATCTTCAAATTCACAATTAAAAGTAGGTGTACTTAGACACACATATATTAAACAGGAATTACCTTGGGCTTTCATCCAGGTCTTAATAATATTTGGTGTTTTTCATTCTACAGGTGCTTGTGATGGTGAGTGATAGAGTGCAGTATTTAATTATTGTTTAGGCAGGGTATTCATGATTAGTACACTGGAACAAACCACCTGTTGTAGAAAGACTGAAAGTATAGAGGACAATGTTTCAGAAGTCTTATATTTCTCAGTTACTTGTTCAGCATTTGTATTCGTCTCATGTTACTGTACATGTTGTACAGGTTTTGGTTTCCTTACATGATATAATGTACATATGTAAGTATTCTTTGCTAAGTGAAAGGATTTAATATTTAACTTCAATGTGATGTTTTTTTGTAGCAAACTGAAGGAGAAGATTTGAAACCATCAGCAACTGAACCAGAAGCAGAGATTAATTATCAGTCAGCTGATGTCGAACGAGAATCACCAGATGCTATAGAGATGAAGGAAGAGGTTTGATATCTCTACTTGATGTTGTGTTGTTGTTTTTTTCTATTAACGTCTACATAACCTAGTTTTCATGTAAGGTTCCTTAACACTCTCGTGTCCAGGTGAATTGAGTCCACCTCAAAATCAAATTTTCACCACTGCATTGACAAAATAAAGAAGTGTGTGATCATTGTTTCCACATTAAACTTTAGTTAAAGTTGATTGAACAGAAAAGTTTTATTTCTTCTTATACACATCTTTATTGATTTCAGTTTGCTGCCAGCAACACCATTAGTTGTTAAATTTCCTGAATTGTTATTTACTTCCATGGAAAAGATTTATAACTTATGTAGTAAACATTCTGATTAACAGTAAGTAATGGTATGATCATAACTGTGGCTTGGTTTAAAAAAAAGTAAAAAATAATGATTGTACACAAGGGATCATAAACGTAGTGAAGACCCCCTGCTAGTACAGCGCTAAGTCTACGGATTTACAATGCTAAAATCAGGGGTTCAGTTCCCCTCAATGAGCTCAGCACATAGCCCAATGTGGATTTTCTATAAAAAAAACAACACACTAAACATAGTGAAACTGTGTGCATTGTTTTCAGAACAAAAAAAAGATACAATATACCATTTGATAAAATAAAATTTTGTAGGAAAGTTACGAGTGGTAAGCATTTTTAACTTTCTTAAAATATATTGGATCAAAACAACAAAATTTGAACATTACATATAAAAATATTTTTTGTTGCAAAAGCTAAAAAATCTTTCATTATGAAGTTTTATGATATTTTATCCAGTATTTTGTTTTCTCATTGTAATAAAAAAACATGCAACAGGTATTTCAAAACACTAATGTATCATCATTAAAGAGGTAATTCATTGCAACAGCACAGCACGTGTGTGTGTTTTTTGTTCTTTTTTGAAGTTAGAAAATACTAAATGAAACTGTTAAAACTCGTGTAAAGTAACCTGGATTTGTAAGAAAGGAATTAGAAATTTAGTTTCTTTTGTAATATTTATTTTAATGTACCACAAGTAGAATAGTTTGTGTATCTCTAAATCCTCGCTGCACTATAGGCTTTACTGTACATGAAGAAGTGATTTACTTAGTAAAGATGGCACCACTTGTTCTTGTGTAAAGTTGATTGTTGTCCAACTGCTATTACTGTTCTATTGTTATCTTCATCTAAGTGTTTCCATTTGATAGCCAGTGTTGAAACACCTGTTTTAAGTATGGCGTGACAATAGATAGTAGTGTGAACGGTGTTGAACAGTTTGAAAACTGGAACTGCAAGAATTTTACTTCCAGTGTCTTAATTTTTGTCCAGTCTGCATTTTGAACTTATTAGTGATTTTAAAACATTATACTCTCAACGTGCAAGTGTTTTTGCTGAAATGTAACACGGCTTACCTTTCCATCATCTACTTACATTTCAAGAATAATGCTCTGCTGTTGATAATCTGTCGTAACAACCAACGATAGCACTTACTCTAGATATAGTTGAGGTGTGAAACTAACCGCTTTTGAAAAATATTTATTAGTAGTGTGTGGCAACTTGCAGCAACCTGTAACAACTGACACTAGATGTTTTTCAGGTGTGAAACTGCTTTTGACTAATGTTAGTTTTAAGTAATACATATGTTGACCCATTCTTTCAAAAACAAATACAATTCTCAGCTGAAGGAGCTATATTTAATTGAGGGTACAAATGGTGAAAGTGAATTCACTTTCAATTCTAAATGTGCTGCTGTTCAAGGATTGTATGTGAAAGGTGTTTTATAAGAATTGGTAACTATTTCCCCTCATTTCTTCAGTTTCTGAAATAGAGACATCACTAGAAAAGTATTAAAATCATTTGTAATCTACAACTAGCAGGAAGTTAGTAGTAGAAAAAACATAGTTTGAAAATCTTGAATTTGTGTAAACCATTCAATGAGGCATGTATTGTTTGGGTGTGATGGTCACCTTTTCATCACACGACCTGATGGGGAGAGTAAACCTCAGCTCCAGATTCGGAAACGGAATGACTCTTGTTGTGTATCTCGTTTTTGTGGTCAAGTTTTAACACTTTTCCATTAAGAATTTTGTAATTTAATTTGTGTAAAAATTAATAAAGCTTCAGTGTAGAAACTTGTTCTTATATTCTGGACGTAACTTAGTGGTGAAATAATGTTTTAAACTTGCTTGTTTCTGAAAATGTTCATTATGTTAATTATGAATCTGTTTAAAAAGCTCAAGTTGATAATTTGCATCTTTTAACAATATCTGTTTGTTTTTTTTACTTTAAACAGATAATAAATCCTAATCATGTAAATCTGTGGAAGGACTGTACTATTTAGTCTACAATAATTTGTTTTTGTGTTTCTTTGATAGAACAAAATCTCTCCAGCCTCAACACCTAAAAGTCAAGATAGTGGATCTAGGCAGAGGAGCGTCGACTCCGCTTCTGATTCTCCTCAATCCACCAGAAGTGCCCAAAGTCAGAACGAGCAGCCTGAAACAAAAATGAAGGCATCTTCTGAAGACTTGAACCTGAACATGAGTGCCTCGGAGATGAGGCAGATACTGAGTGCTCGGAGGAAGCGTGACCCGAGAAAGGAACAAATGGATATGCGTGAGAAATACCACATTATACAACAGATGTAATGGGTCAGAGAGCCTAAAACATCTCCATGATTGGCATGAAAACCTGTTATCTTAAGTTTAGTCTGTTACTAATCACAGAAATGTTTAAAATTTTTATGAGCAGTTGTTTATATCCTTATTTTACCACAATATTTTAGTTATTCCAGGAAATTTAAAAATTAAAGTTTAGAGTAACTTGTAGGAATAAATGTTGACACATTCAGTCAGTAGTTATATCTTTAGAAACTGCAACATCGGAACATTAAATTAACTCCTTTAATAAATTGGTGCATTTGTTGAAGAGCAGATTGTGCCTTATTTCCTATTAAAGTTGTAACATTCCATTGGTAGAAGTTGTATAAAAGTATTGTATGTATAGAAAGTTTTATATCAGTTTTCACCTGCAGTGTCCATTTTCTAACATAAATTTCTAATGAAATTTTGGTACTCTTAAGATTTTAAAAAATTTAAGAAAAGCAGTGGAAAATATATTTTATTATGAACGATTTTTTTAGACAACAATACTTTATACTTTAAAAATGAATCATGGTGAAAAACACATCTTGTAGTTGTGTTTAGAATAAGGATTTTGTTTTGCACTGTGTGTTTTTAAGTCAGCTGTTTTGTGGGTGGTCTCTGTGAAAGTGATTTCATTTAGAAGCATCGAACATAGTGGCTTGTTTATCATTCTTACTTGATGTATCTGATTTAATAAACTAGAAAATGTTTGTTGCAAATATCACTGTAAATGATAACTTAAGAAGAAAACGTAGCGTTGGTGGTGGGTAAGATGGCTTAATAACCGTCCAGGAAATTAAGCATTTATATTGTGGATTAGCAGTCAATATAAAATGGTGTACCCATCTTCAATGAAAAGCAGTAACTTCACCACTTTAAACACTAAGTAAGGGGTAAATGCATGATGGTAACTACAAAAATTGAGTAATGTGTAATGGTAAAATGTGCATCTTACATTAGATGAAACCAAGGTGTAGGAGTACACAAGAACTGACACTTTGAATGAACAAAATGTATTTTGTTTATAGTTTGTTCTTTTTGCTACGTGGTTGCTAATTGCATTATTTCAAATTGCCCATTCAAAGATTAAAAAAAAAAAAGTAAATGAATGTTTCTGGAAGTTAATAATGTGACAAAAATACTGCTGTTTGTGGTATAATTTATAAATAACTAAACATTTTGTGCAATAAAAATACAGTTAACTACAACTTGAAGGGTGAAACCATTTTTACCGCAGTACATTCAGTTCTGTTTAAGTAACGATCGTGTTAAATAAAAGTAATCGTTTTGAAAACTGTTGTTTATTTGTTATTGCTGTCCATTCTTCACAGAAATTAAATGTTTTGTTTCGCAGTTCATAGACTTGTACACACAGTGTTTCGATAAACTTGTAGTTTCAAATTTGTTAAAATGTTTTGTTTGTTTAAAATTCCATGAGCTTTATCCACGTAACTCTTCCTTCTTGAACTGGGATATTTTTTATAAATGGTATTTTGTAACGTTTGTTTTCACAATAAAAATATTAAAAAAGTCTGTGTTGCTCTGTGTTTACACCTTTCTTACAATCTATGCACTCGGTATTAACGTTACTAAACCGTAGTGGGTGTGAATTACCTATTAGGCCTTACCCGGTGATAAGCTTATTAGAAAATTGTGTAATAACTTTGCACATTACACGCCCTCTTATATTTATAATACGAAAAGAAAAGTAAAAAAAAAAAACGCGATTTAACTTTACCTTACAAACTTAGTTTGTTGTTTGTCAAATAAAAGTATAATATGCAAAAGCACCACAAAAATATGTAAATTATATTCAACACGTAAAATAAGAAAAGCTATTACAAATAACAATCACGTGGATTTCACAACCGCCTCAAGAAAGTTGAGAAAGCAGAGTAACTAATATAGTTTTTCTGGCTACTTCAGTCTATTTTTAAAGGTAAAAACACACAAACAACGCTTGTTTGGAGCTATAGTCAGATTAGACTGAGTGCGTGTATCCCTTTTAAAAATAATCTTCGTGTGGTACAAAACGACTATTGTTCGTGTATTGCTATTTGTCAAATTAAAGTATACTATGCAAAACCACCACAAAAATATGTAAATTATATTCAACATGTAAAATAAAAAGAGTTATTACAAACACCAATCACGTGATTACCACGGATTTCACAACCGCCTCTAGAAAGTTGAGAAAGCAAAGTAAATAATATAGTTTTTCCGGCTACTTCAGTCTATTTTTAAAGGTAAAAACACACAAACAACGCTTGTTTGGAGCTATAGTCAGGTTAGACTGAGTGCGTGTATTCCTTTTAAAAATAGTCTTCGTGTGGTACAAAACGATCATTATTCGTGTATTATTGACTGAAAAATGCACTCGGTTTAACTACGGTTGAAGCTCTATATGCAGAGTGAACTTGTGATTAGTTTGATAACCATTACCGCTACCTGTGTGTGATAAAGCTATTCTCTTAAACAGTTATGCTAGCGAACTGTCTGGTTTTGAAAGCTAAGCAGGCAAGAAAACTGTAAAACTTGATTCGTGGAAGTTGTATTATCTGATAAGCAAGGTTGCGGGTTCCATCCCCGTCCAGTCTTAGTTTGTGAGGAAAATCATAATTTTACGAGACTGTTTGTAATAGCGGTAGTATTATTTGTATGTTTGTAACAAAGCGAATACAGTTACCTTTTGCGACAGCGCGTGACAATAGTCTACAAAGTATGTTTTAAAACCAAGGCACTTCCCACTTACGGAAGCAAACTCCGGCTTTAGGAACGAACAACATTTGCTATTGTTCGTGTAAAAGTGTTACATGCAGAACCACCACAGGAATATATGAATTATATTCAACGTGCAAAATAAGTTTGTTTGTTTTTGTTTTTTGGAATTTCGCACAAAGCTACTCGAGGGCTATCTGTGCTAGTCGTCCCTAATTTAGCAGTGTAAGACTAGAGGGAAGGCAGCTAGCCATCACCACCCACCGCCAACTCTTGGGCTACTATTTTACCAACGAATAGTGGGATTGACCATCACATTATAATGCCCCCACGTCTAAAAGGGCGAGCATGTTTGGTGTGACGGTGATTTGAACCTGCGACCCTCAGATTACGAGTCGCACGCCTTACGCGCTAGGCCATGCCGGGCCTGCAAAATAAGAAAAACAATAACGAACGCGAAATAATAGCAATTTTTGTATTCGGTATGATAAATACAAAAACAACTATATTACCTTTGGTTTAATCTGGTAAATACAAAATAAAACCATGTTACCTGTAGTAAATATGAAAAACAAGTGTATTGTATGTGGTTTAATGTAGTTACAAATTACTAAAGCTGCATCATTCAAATAATTTCCAAAAATTTCATGATAACGTTTTGTTTTGTTTTGTTTGTAATTCCTCAGTTAGAAAGATGCACTTGATGTTCGTTTTTTCAAAATAGGACTTTTATTTTCATGAAAACTTTATAGGCTTAAACTTTGATTTATTATCAAATTATCAAATCAAGTTCCGACTACCCTCGATTTTACTTTACTTCTGAAGAAATGATAAAGAATAAAAGGGCTTGAAAAAAGGTGGACTTTCATTCAAAATTCCTAAACCTAGAAGAAAGTTATGACGTTTTTTTTCCAAGTTTATTCCATCTTTAGGCTTGCCCCTATATTGGATAAAAGTAAATTGATTACCCAGTGGACTTACGACTCTAGAAACCAGATTTCGAAACCCATAATGGGCAGAACACAGATAGTCCTTTCTGTAGCTTTGTACTTAATTACAAACAAACAATGCGATTAACTGAACATTATAACACTCCACGGCTGAAAGGGCGAACATGTTTGGTGTGAGGGGGATCTGAACCTGCGATCTGCAGATTATATGTCAAGTGCCCCAACAATTTGTCCATGCCGGGTCGCACTGGTTGTACCTTTCTAAAAGTGGACATGTTTCAACAAAATTCCATATATGTCACCAATATTCGGGATAGCCTCAATTTTATTCTCTTTCTGAATAAATGGATTTTCAATTAAAATTCCTAAACTTAAAATTCCATTACATTTTTTCCAAATTTAATACACCTTTAAGTTTACCCCTATGTTGGATAACAGAAAACTGTTTTTTTTTTAGATTTGGAAACAGTATTTTTCATTAAAAGCACTATTATATTTCCTGAGAAATAAACGCAATCGAAAGTTTTACTTTATTTCCGAAGGAAATAAAAATAATGATTGCAGAGGTGGGTTGTTGTTTTGAATTAAGCACAAGCTATACAATGAGCTATCTGTGTTCTGCACACCACGGGTATCGAAAACCGGTTTTTAGCGTTGTAAGTCCGCATGTATAACGCTGAGCCACTTTCAGAAGTAGGAATTTTAAATCAAAAGCGCTAAACCAAGAAATTCATTAAGTCTTTTTTTTTTTTCAAACTTAGTCCCCCAATTTTGTTATGGACAGGAGAAAATTGTTTTTTAACTTTGGAACCGATAAAATGTTTTTTCCCCCATTAAAGTCTTAGAGTTTCAATCTTCATTTATTAGGGATATTGCACACCTAATTTTCCGTTAAAATAAAGTATTTTACGAGTTTCAAATAAGTTAATTATTCATGAAATTAGGAAAGTTATATCTAGTATTTTTCAAGAATTAAATGGTTCGTTTGTTTTGAATTACGCGCAAAGCTACTCAAGGGCTATCTGCGATAACCGTCCTTAATTTAGCAGTGTAAGACTGGAGGGAAGGCAGCTAGTCATCACCACCCACCGCCAACTCTTGAGCTAAAAATTAGGTGGATAGAATTTATATACTTTGGCTAGAAATATGCACAAAATGTATGTTTTTTAAAGCGGACTTCTTGTCTTCAAAACTCCACAGATTTAGGCCTTGATTTGTGATCAATATTTCGGCTACCCTAGATTTTACTTTACTTTTCTAATAGAAAGAAATACTAAAAAGCGCTTCAAGAAGACAGGTTTACAACCATATTTCCTAACCCTAGAACGTCATTATATCTTCTTTCCAAATTTAATTCACATTTACGTTTGTTTCCTATGTTGAAAAAGAGAAAAACTTTTAGGTTTAGAAACGATATATTTTTAAAATTAAAATCCTAGTGTTAAAGTCTTGAGTATCTCTACGAAATAAATGTAATCGAATATTTCAATACGCAATTTTGTGTTTGCTTCGAAAAGATGTTTCATCAAAATTGCCAAGAATGTTTTTTCATATCGTGAAAATTTATTTATTTATTACATTATTCGAATGTTAACACACACTTCATGTAGGATTTTAAAAATGAAACTGCATTTGTCATGAATATTTCGACTAACCTTGATTTTACTTAATTTTGAAGAACTTACAAACGATAAAATCTAGGTAATTGCCGTTTTTTTCCAGATTTAAATTTTTCTTTATTGTGTGGCCCGACACGGCCAGGTAGGTTAAGGCGTTCGACTCGTAACCTCAGGATCGCGGGTTCGAATCCTCGTCGCACCAAACCGGCTCGCCCTTTCAGTCGTGGGGTCGTTATAATGTTACTGTCAATCCCACTGTTCATTGGTGAAATAGTAGCCCAAGAGTTGGCGGTGGGTGGTGATGACTAGTTGCCTTCCCTATAGTCTTGCACTGATAAATTAGGGACGGCTAGCGCAGATAGCCCTCGTGTAGCTTTGCGCGAAATTCAAAAAACAAATAATCTTTACTGTGATTAAGATAATTTTTTTTTTTTTACCTTTGGAAACAGTACAATATTTTCCTAGTTTTTAATTTTCTTAAAACAACAGAACTGAAGATTTGACAGTTACGCATTAAAATACGTACATATGTTTTACACGTCTAAAAACTTATTTTAATGAATAATATTCTTTTTTAAAATTTACGAGAAAGTTGTTTCCCGTCATTCGATTTAAAAAATGCACTTTATGTACACTTTACAAAATGGACATATTTTGACCAAAACCTCCCCAGATTTAAACCTTGAATTATTTACAATTTTCCCGCTAGCTTCGATTTTACGTTACTTCTGAAGAAGTCGACAAAACAAAAATATTCTAAAGAAGGCTAGTGTGTGTATTAAAATGTAAAGTACAAACAAATGCTTCACCTTCTTACCTCATCTTCAGGTTAGTACAGAGATTTTGCAAACTGAGTTTTCCAAAAGTATTATCTTTAAAATAATATCAAAACATCGATAGGCTGATATTTGGAAAAACAAAATCACCAGTTTCAAGATAATTTCAGGTCTGCAGTTACAATATGTTTATATACCATCATTACAGCCTATAGTTACTTATAAACTATTTTACTCTTACACCAGGTTGCACTGTGGTGCATTTTTAACATAAATATTTTTGAATGCCCTAGAGCTTGCAGGGATTTCCTGTGGCTGATTTTCCAATTCACAATTAAAAGTAGGTGTACTTAGACACACATATATTAAACTGGAATTTCCTTGGCCTTTCATCCAGGTCTTAATAATATTTGGTGTTTTTCATTCTACAGGTGCTTGTGATGGTGAGTGATAGGAGTGCAGTATTTAATTATTGTTTAGGCAGGGTATTCATGATGAGTACACTGGAATAGGAACAAACCACCTGTTGTAGAAAGACTGAAAGTATAGAGGACAATGTTTCAGAAGTCTTCTATTTCTTGGTTACTTGTTCAGTATTTGTATTCGTCTCATGTTACTGTACATGTTTAACAGTTTTGGTTTTCTAACAAAATATAATGTACATGTGTAGGTATCCTTTGGTATTAACATATACATTAGATACTTAACTCTTTCGTGTCCAGATGGATTTAGTCCACCTCAAATTATAGAAAAGTGTAAAATCATTTTCCCACACATTAAAGAAATCTTTAGTTAAAGTTGATTCAACAAAACAAAGTTTTATTTATTTTAGTATACAAACAAATTTTCATTTTGTATTGATTTGAATTTCCTCCCAACAAAATCATTAGTTGTTGAAAACTTCCCAAAACTGTCTTCTGATCATAATATAGTAAAGACTTATAGCTTGTGTATTAAATTAAAAATTCTCATTAAGGAAAAACAAATCTAGAAGGACAGTATCCAAATTTAATCCAACTTTAACCTTTCTGTTCCACTGTCAAAGTATCAAGATTAATGCCAATTGAATTTTGAAATCAAAGCCATATAGTGAATACGGATTTGGTGACAACAGACTAGGATATTACACTCTTTCATGAACCTTCTAAATCCTACACATTTTTTGTAAGTGTCCTACAGCTGCTATTATGTTGAAGGGTTGGACAAAATTTTGTGAGCATTGTAAAATATTTAAAATCTATTTTGTATCAGAACAGTTTACTAACTGCTACTTTTATCACAACTTTATACTTTCTGTGTTTGAGTAATATGAGATAGTGCACACTTAGCTAGCAAACATCACACATCCTCTTTAGATAGTGTTAGAATGTTTTCCTATGCAAGTTACAAATGACACAGATATTGCTCTGAAGTATATAAAAAAGATGAATATTGGAATTTTTCAAAATATATCTTTTTTAACTGAAATAACTCAAAATTTCGTAACTACAGAAGGTAAAAGTCATTTACTGTATATCTACAGAAGAAAAAAAACATATTATTCTATAACTACAGAAGAGAAATTATTCCTTAGCTGCAGAAAGAAAACAAAAACCGTTGAAATTAAAACTGAACATTTTTTACATTTTTATTGTGTATCATGAAAACATTTATCATTATCAACATTATTACTGTTCTTCAGACAGGTTCCACCATCTCTATGCTAAAAGCTTATTTTATAAATCATAAATGAGATAATTTATATATTAAACAAACACAATACACTTCCTCTTTGAAGCAATTTCTGGAAGTAAATAAATATCTCCTTTTCAAATTAAGATATTCAAATTTTTTCTTGTATATTCATTAAAATTACAGATAAAATAAGAGAAAGTCTGTTATATGATCAACCCTGTGCTAAAGTTAGACAAATAAACAAATGCTTACAAAAGTTGAATTTTTTTTTCTAAATTTGATCACTCATAAATGTGGTTCATAAAATTTGAGAGAATAACAAAACAAATGGGACTTCATTAACACAGTTTTCAAGTGTTTCTCTACAGGGTGATCTCCAGCATTTCTTAATTTGAGATACACAACTGATCACATTGCTGTCAAAGCACACGAACGTCAAGTTAACTCTGCTATCAATCCAAACTTATTTAAAATTACAAGAACAGCATGTAGAACACATCCTGTACATTTCATTGAAGTTCTGATGGTTCCAGTTTTTTTAATACTGTACACTGTTGCTAAGGTAAATATAATACTATAAACTGTTGCTAAGGCAAAGGTAATGCCATGCACTATTTTTATGGTAGAAGTAATATCATGTAGTGTTGCTGAGGTAAAGATAATAGCATGTACTGCTATTAAGGTAAATATATTACCATAAATTATTACTAATGTAAAGTTAACACCGTGTACTGTAGCTATGGTAAATGTAGTTGTATTTCTACTGTAATGATTAAGTTTAATACTAGCACAGTTTTTGAATTCTCTTTCATGTTTTTAATCTCTTACACATAAGTTTAGTATAGCTTGTCTTTCTACAATGTTCTGGTTATGTTGCAAATGTTTTATATTAAACTTTATAAATAATGTGTTTATTACGAGTCACAAAACAATTGAAACAATTCAAAATGTCACTAAACATATTGGTTAATCTCTTCTGTGTTCTTCAAGCCAGTTATAAGATAAAATTCCTGTTGGTTTTATCAACCTTTGAGACAACAGTCAATAATTACTGTAACTTACAAAATTATTTCTAATTTGTCAGGAGAAGTTCAGAGTGAATAGACATACACCTGTATAAAAAAAATTGTACCACTTTTTAAATGTCTTGAACAGAGGTATGTCTATATGTGTGAACCATACTAATGTATGTAAAACATATGCTGCTGTAAGCTGCACTCGGGTTAATCATTTCCATGCAATAGGTTCTAACACTTGTAACTTCCCTTGTTTAGCATCTTATGTTAGTGGCAGCAAACCATCTCATGAAAAGTGCTAGAAACATCAAAGTTGTGATTTTGAAAGTGCATAACATGGCTTATTAGTTAATTTAACAGCAACCATGACAATTTTTTCTCCCTCATGAAAGACGCACCTGGCAGTATTCCTTTTACACTATATAATCCATTAGAGATACCTGTTTGATCCAATTCAACAGACCAGAAAAATGTATAAATTCATTGGGAAATCAATCTTCATCATATGAAGTCTATGCGTTTACCAAAAAATTTGTTTTTTACAGAAACCATTATTAGCTAACACAAAAAAGTTTTGATCAGTTGAAGACTTATAACACGTGATTGTAACAGTAACAGAACAGTTCTCACATTTACAAATTTTGTCACCCAAGCTGAGAAATAACCAAACAAAACTCAAATATTTACTGTGATTTAAGTTTGTTTAGTCAAGACCAAAGTAGGGTTGCTGGACAAGAGTGTTCAAATTCCCAAGCTTCTAACTTGAACTGATGTTACTTAGTTCTAAAGTCAGTTCATTAGAAAACTGACGGGGCCCACAAACTTAAAGTTTCTGTCACCTTGGTTTTAAGTCTGTACAGCCGAAGACATTGCCCGTAACTGGACACACGAGCGAGTTTTTTGCACACTGTGGGTGAATGATGATGTTATTTGGATACCAAGCAAATGAAGCTTCAGTGAAAGGACGTTTACACACTCCACATAACCTGTCAGAGAAAAATAACAACAGTCACACAATATTTATGACTACAACACTTTATGATTTTGAACAATGTTACCTAGATTCATATCAACTTAAAACACTTCATGATTCTAAATATACTATTTCAGCTAGTTTCTTATATTAGTATAAAAACTGAATGTATTACCTTACCTGGTTTCATATCTAAGTATAACACTGAACACATTATCTTGACTACTTTCATATTCCAGTATAACACTGAACACAGTATCTTAGCTACTTTCATATTCCAGTATAACACTGAACACAGTATCTTAGCTACTTTCATATTCTAGTATAACACTGAACACATTATCTCAGCAGATTTTATATCCTAGTATAACACTGAACACAGTATCTTAGCTACTTTCACATTCTAGTATAACACTGAACACATTATCTCAGCTGCTTTCATAACCTAGTGTAACACTGAACACATTATCTCAGCTACTTTCACATTCTAGTATAACACTGAACACAGTATCTCAGCTACTTTCACATTCTAGTATAACACTGAACACAGTATCTTAGCTACTTTCACATTCTAGTATAACACTGAACACAGTATCTTAGCTACTTTCACATTCTAGTATAACACTGAACACAGTATCTTAGCTACTTTCACATTCTAGTATAACACTGAACACATTATCTCAGCTGCTTTCATAACCTAGTGTAACACTGAACACATTATCTCAGCTACTTTCACATTCTAGTATAACACTGAACACAGTATCTCAGTTGCTTTCATATTCTAGTATAACACTGAACACAGTATCTCAGCTACTTTCACATTCTAGTATAACAGTGAACACAGTATCTTAGCTACTTTCACATTCTAGTATAACACTGAACACATTATCTCAGCTGCTTTCATAACCTAGTGTAACAGTGAACACATTATCTCAGCTACTTTCACATTCTAGTATAACACTGAACACAGTATCTCAGTTGCTTTCATATTCTAGTATAACACTGAACACAGTATCTCAGTTGCTTTCACATTCTAGTATAACACTGAACACAGTATCTCAGCTACTTTCACATTCTAGTATAACACTGAACACAGTATCTCAGTTGCTTTCATATTCTAGTATAACACTGAACAAAGTATCTCAGTTGCTTTCACATTCTAGTATAACACTGAACACATTATCTCAGCTACTTTCACATTCTAGTATAACACTGAACACAGTATCTCAGTTGCTTTCATATTCTAGTATAACACTGAACACAGTATCTCAGTTGCTTCACATTCTAGTATAACACTGAACACAGTATCTCAGCTACTTTCACATTCTAGTATAACACTGAACACAGTATCTCAGTTGCTTTCACATTCTAGTATAACACTGAACACAGTATCTCAGCTACTTTCACATTCTAGTATAACACTGAACACAGTATCTCAGTTGCTTTCATATTCTAGTATAACACTGAACACAGTATCTCAGTTGCTTTCATATTCTAGTATAACACTGAACACAGTATCTCAGTTGCTTTCATATTCTAGTATAACACTGAACACAGTATCTCAGTTGCTTTCATATTCTAGTATAACACTGAACATTATCTTAGCTACTTTCACATTCTAGTATAACACTGAACACATTATCTCAGCTGCTTCATATCCTAGTGTAACACTGAACACAGTATCTTAGCTACTTTCACATTCTAGTATAACACTGAACACCGTATCTTAGCTACTTTCACATTCTAGTATAACACTGAACACATTATCACAGCTGCTTTCATATCCTAGTGTAACACTGAACACAGTATCTTAGCTACTTTCACATTCTAGTATAACACTGAACACCGTATCTTAGCTACTTTCACATTCTAGTATAACACTGAACACATTATCACAGCTGCTTTCATATCCTAGTGTAACACTGAACACAGTATCTTAGCTACTTTCACATTCTAGTATAACACTGAACACCGTATCTTAGCTACTTTCATATTCTAGTATAACACTGAACACATTATCACAGCTGCTTTCATATTCTAGTATAACACTGAACACAGTATCTCAGCTACTTTCACATTCTGGTATAACACTGAACATTATCTTAGCTACTTTCATATTCTGGTATAACACTGAACATTATCTTAATTGCTTTCATTTACTAGTATAACACTAAATACATTAGTTTAGTTACTTTCATATATTTGTATAACACTGAACACCAGTTATACATCTCAGTTGCAGTGAAAGTGTTAAAAGCAGTGCATATTTATTTGTTTCTAGTTGGAATGGACGTGCATACCAAGTTTCAAAAGAAGTCTTAATGATACACATAGCTCCTTGAAACCTGACCATTTAACAAATATGTACAGTATATAATTCTCCTTCAACCTTATAGATACAAATTAGAAGTATCTTTTGGAACAGAACCGTGACAGTGTTATAGTCATTTGTCACCGACCATATGGAAAAAGGTAACACATCATGTTTAACTTTACCTTTTGCAATTAATTAACTAAATGACCATGCTTGCTTATTTCAATTATCATAGTGTCCAGTTTCCAGGCTGGTCACTAAGTAAAAAGCTCAATTGTTTGTTATATAGGAAATACTCAGTAAAATATACTTTTCTTTGTAATTTAAACTTTCTCGTTATCTTCCAACTTTTCTGTTCAATGTTGATTTTTCAGTAACAAAAAGTCTTATTTCAAACTTTGATGGACAAAATGTTTGATAAAATAAAATAAAATTGTAATGATTGTGGGGCAGAACAATTTCTGTTCAAAAGAACTGTTCATTATTTTAGTTATATCTTCTGAGAATTAAGATGAATAAAGAATGAGATGATACCTGTCATCTGTCAAGACAACAACATCCTGTTCCATGTGGACCTTGGAGAAGCGGGTTTGCAAGTTTTCTCCACGAGCGAGAGCACTTTCAATTCGAGTGGTACAAAGTCTATGGAGAGAAGTTCTTAAGGCCTTATTCAAGAACTGATCAACAATAGCTACTGACCACTCTTCAGGTATGAGCTGGAGGACCTAGAATCAAGATAAGCAAATTATATCCTGAGAATAACAAACTCTAACGTCTTATTTAACAACAGTATACTGCCTCTTCAATAACAAATGTCTTACTTAACGAGTCTTGTCTTATTGGTAACAAATGTCTTATTTAAATTTTGTCTTCTCAATAACACGAATCATTTAACAAGTGTCTAGTCTTATGAATAATAAATGTTTTGCTTTGCTTCTTTCTTGTCTCGATCATTTATCTTTTCAATAACAAATGTCTTTCTTAACTTCTGTCTTGTCTCTTCAATAATACATCTTGGTTAGCTTCTATCTTGCCTTTTCAATAATACATCTTGGTTAACTTCTGTCTTGTCTCTTCAATAATACGTCTTACTTAACTTCTGTCTTGTCTCTTCAATAATACATTTTGGTTAACTTCTGTCTTGTCTCTTCAATAATACATTTTGGTCAACTTCTGTCTTGTCTCTTCAATAATACATTTTGGTCAACTTCTGTCTTGTCTCTTCAATAATACATTTTGGTCAACTTCTGTCTTGTCTCTTCAATAATACATTTTGGTCAACTTCTGTCTTGTCTCTTCAATAATACATCTTGGTTAACTTTATCTTGTCTCTTCAATAATACATCTTGGTTAACTTCTGTCTTGTCTCTTCAATAATACGTCTTACTTAACTTCTGTCTTGTCTCTTCAATAATACATCTTACTTAACTTCTGTCTTGTCTTCTCAATAATAAGTCTTACTGAACTTGTCTTCTCCATAACAAATGTATCACACTTAACACACTACTAATGGATCACGAGTTTACTTGTGTTTGATGCAGTGTCTTTGTGTGCCAGTTATTAAAATGTTGAGTTTTAAATTAGTCAAATACATTTTATTCTGTCTGTAACTCAACTATATTTTTTATTATTTATTTGAAACTTATAATAAGAGTATGTACATGAAGGCCCCTGATGTTATTTAACATTTTGTATATAAAGAGGAAAAACAACAAAAATTGGGTATGTATTGTATTTCACTTCTTTTCTTGTGAGCAGTACAAACACTAAGTTCAGGTAGAACATTTATTTTCTCATGTAGATGAAATTAACACAGGATTATGCTTGCTTCACATTACCAGACAGTCTTCCTGGGGTATCATTATGTGAGGTTCTCCTTGTACCTTCATATAATGGACTGGGTTCATTCCCCTACACTTACAGTGATCCTCTTTACCTTTGTCAGTGGTCCATTACCTTACCACAGAAAGAAGGAATTGTTTTTTTTTCTGTTGATTCAGGACTTTGTAGACTATATACAAATTGAAAAGGTCACAGTTTATTAGGTAAAGTGTTATCTTTTTTGTTCATTTCACTGTTTTTCTAAGAACGTAGTATAACAGGTACTTTGCATGATTAACACCAATCAGGTTTTTTTATTTCTTCTCCAGTTATTTTTTTTCCTGTGGTACTAACGAATGAGACATGGATGGTTGAAATCATTTCTCACTTCTCTCTTGTCTTTTCATGTGAAAAACTGATGACATCTTATGTTTCTCCGCAGTTTGATTGTGGTAGGGGCTCATTTCCTGACAAAACATTTCATGTAAGTCATCACCAAACTTTAAACTTGTCATGGCATCAATACTTTTGGGCTTGGATGGAGTTATAGTTGACCCCTGGATTTGCCTCAAACATTTCCAAGTTTGATGGAATGTCTGTTTTTTATCAATTATCATAATGGGAATACAAATCAATAATAGGAACATCCTTAGAATCATCACCTTCTAATTCAGAATCAGTTGAAAGAATAACAACATATCTTTGCAGGTCTAACAACATCACTGTAGTTAGTCACTGTCAGGATGACCCACAAACATATCCACATCAGAATCTTAACCTTCACTTGAAAGATCTGACAAGTTATTATTAAATAGTTCAGTAGCTGTCTTATCTTCACTCAACATGTTTTCTGCAAGAAGCCATTAATAAAAGTACAGGTATTATAAGCAAAAATCAGAAAAATAATAACTGTCCTCAACAAAATAACACATGTCAGACTCATCTACAGTGTATTAACAACAGTGATTTGTCTTCTCTACAACAAATATATAATTTCTGTCTTGTCTTCTCCATGACAAATGTCTTACTTAAAAATTGTATCTTGTTTTATTGATGCCAAATGTCCTTCTTAACTTCTATGTCTTGTCTTTTTTATAACGAATTTCCTATTTAACTTCTATGTCTTGTTTTTTTAAAAAGAAGTGTATTAGTCAACTTCTGTCTTGTCTTTTCAATAACAAATGTCTTAAATTTTGTTTTCTCAAAAACACATCTTATTTAACAAGTGTCTTATTGACAAGAAATGTTTTACTTAAGTTATGTTTTGTTTTATCGATAACAAATATTTTTCTTAACTTCTATATTCACAGTAACAAATGTTTCACTTATCTCTGTACCCACAGTCATCTTTTAATGTGCATGTCATGAGGTTTGAGTGTCTTACATTCAAAACTTCATTGAGCTATTTTTTGTTCATGTTGTATCAATTAGTACAGCATAAAATATTTGCTAATAATCCATAAGTTTTAAGTTCTTATTTCTATAATGCAATATTTAAAAAAAATCCTGTGTGACACAATACATTTTCTTTGTATTTTATCCACTATTCCTCCAAAAAGTATGAAGTTAAATGTAAATTTAAAATTATCACCATAAAATCGCCACAGTTCAGCCAAACCATATTTTTTAAAGCTTTCAATTTTGTTTGATTACAGACCTATCAGACCACTGCTTCTACACCCACCTGTTACATCCTATCTTACAGGATTTGTTAATATATATGTAAAAACGGGTCGTTTGGGTTGAGAAATTTTTTTTTTTTTACGTAGAGGAGTGAACAACGTTTCGACCTTCTTCGGTCATCGTCAGGTTCACAAAGAAAGAGAGAAGTAACTGACCATATGTTTGAAAGGGGGTTGTGTTGGACATTCCGACACTCATTACACACTTTTTACATATATATTTCTCTACAAGTGGGTTTCCTCGACATCACTGAGGATTTGTTAATAGTTCTTTTTTATGTTTAAGTATACACCACCTATAACCAACAGAAAAATTAAGATTTTCATCTATAAAATGACATACTCTATTATGTTATGTTCTGACTAGATAAGTGTCAACTTCACTTGCAGTATAGGCTTAGTTTCCATGGAAAATGTAGTGACAAGCTTGGAAGTTGTAATGTCTCTTGTCACATACTTGGAAAGCCAGAAAAAGTGCAATCATTAAAGGACATTGGTTGTTGCATGTTATATGTTTTTTGGTGCATTATTTAATTAAATAAAAATTATTTAATGCACTATTATCATTACTATAACAGATTAGGGTTAAGTGTCATAGACAATGAACAAAAAAAGAATAGTATTTTATTTCTCATTTTTCATGTTTATTTATTATTATAAAAGTAACTAAGTTGTAAAAATAGGGATATCTTCAGGCTAGTTAAAATAATTAATATCACAATAAAAATATTTCACAAGGTATGCACCCAAGCAGTTTGGAGTAACTTGTGGGTAAGGTAGTTCAATAATGTAACATGAGCTACATGTTCTCCAAGTGATATACAACTTATTATGACATGAATAGTAGTTAGACACAATTCAAATAGCAATCAAAAGGACAATAAAACAATACAATTTAACTATACAGAGATGTATACTGTTAAAGGACAATAAAACAATACAATTTAACTATATAGAGATGTATACTGTTACAAGTTTAAAGCTACTTAGGATAAACAAATTTAGTTTCATGTTACATTTGAAGTCATTTTAGAAAGAAAAAAAAGTAATTTAAGTTTGTTTCAAGGTTGTTGTTTTTTTTTTGTTTTTTTTTTGGGGGGTGATTGTGAGGTCAGTCAAATTGACCAACCTGGTATAGAATTAGGGTAGAGATAATAACAGATACAATATAAAGTTTAACAAACATTTGAAATGTATTTAGGTTTTAGAGATTACACAAATTAAATATGGAATTTTTGAGATCACTAAAAGAAGTTGTAGTCTTAATTTGAAAATCACTTTGCACATGGACTATACACAACAAATACTTGATATATTCTCACTAACAAATGTCTAACTTATTAACAGTATCAATAAGATATTTTAGTTAACAACAGTGTCTTGTCTTATCAATAAGATACTTTAGTTAACAACAGTGTCATGTCTTATCAATAACATACTTTAGTTAACAACAGTGTCATGTCTTATCAATAAGATACTTTAGTTAACAATAGTGTCATGTCTTATCAATAAGATACTTTAGTTAACAACAGTGTCATGTCTTATCAATAAGATACTTTAGTTAACAACAGTGTCATGTCTTACTTAACAATGGTTTTACTTTTTCTGTAGCATATTCTACCACAAATTTTAACTGTTGTTATTACTTTCATCACAAGTAATAACAGCAGCAAATAACTGTCTTACATTTACAACATCTATTCTACAATACTTAGCTGTCTTGCTTAACAGTATCAAACTCTTGGACTGTTCTGTTAAATAGCTGTCTTATCTTAATAACATCAAACTGATACTTCACTATTTAAAACATGTCTTAGTTTAACAGAATCAAACTTTGCTTCATCACCATGAAACAAGTCTTACTTTAAAGATTCTATAGCATTTAAGAGTTTTCTTAACTTTACAATATCAAACTGATACTTTGCTATTTAAAACATGTCTCAGTTTAACAGAATCAAACTTTGCTTTGTCACCATGTAACAAGTCTTACTTTAAAGATTCTATAGCATTTAAAATGGTTTTCTTACCTTTACAGCATCAAACTCTGCCTCTTCACTGTTTAACAGTTGAACTGCTGGGGCTAACAATTCTTCTCTATGTTTCTCACTGGTTTCAAAGATTCACCAGAATTTTATTTTACAAACTTTAAATTCACATTTGTGATTGATATAACAAGAAAAATGTAAGAATTGTAATAATCACAACTAGTCTGATCAGAAAATGACATATTTATGGTATTTCTTATTTCAAAGTGATGTAACTTTTTAAGCTGGTCTTAACAGAACTTAGTGTAGACTACAAATACAGAAAATAATTTGAAATTATTAAAAAAAACGTTTCACCAACAGAAGAAATAACACCACAATATATTAACTATAAAATAATTTTATAAAACATTCAAACTAACAAACCATTCATTTACTTTTACAATTTCCTCTTCTCTAACTCACAAACCAATAAATTTTCAACAATTAGATATTTTTTATGCATTTAAAATAAAAGTTTTGAATAGCAATCTACAACCCAGTTCAGTTACTGTTATGTCTTTACATCTGAGTATCCCTGTATCTTTGTACCATCAATGTATCTGAGGGTTCTTGTATTTTTGTATTATTTGTAATTATTTTAAAAGTCAGAAATTCACTCTATAAACAGTGAGCTCATACAAATATAAATAAATAGTTTTCAAACTATTGATTATATTAATTATTAATAGGTAATTGAATCAGCACCATAAAACAATAATAAATATTGCATTACAATTGTCTTTTTGTAAGAGTGCAGGTTGGGAGTTTAAACAGGAGAAATGTTAGGGTAGTTTCATTTCTACCTCAAGAAATTGAAAGGTAACTGACTTCCAATGACTGGCTATAGATGGTGAAAGCCAAGATATTGTGGGTGCAAGCAATCATCTTCATAGCATTATTTGGTTTTTCATCATAGCTCATTAGATAAATATCAACATTTGGGTGTTAATGTCTGATAGACTGGATTGATAACAGTAATGCAATATGAACGTTTTTTAATTACAGGGTACACAGTTCCTATTCTTCATCACTAAAGGCTGCTATAGGTTGAACTCAGTTTTAAGTAGTGACTGCACTGGATGGAGAAAATAATAAAATGTTTTACATCTTACATTTCTATATTTGAAATTTGTTATTACACATTCTAAGTTCTATAAAATAGGGAAATAAAAACAACACTTCCCTGATTTACAGTTCCCTTCCCTTCCTTGTATAAATACTAATTTAGATGTCTTTCAAATTTATTATTACACATTCTAAGTTCTATAAAATAGGGAAATAAAAACAACACTTCCATGATTTACAGTTCCCTTCCCTTCCTTGTATAAATACTAATTTAGATGTCTTTCAAATATATTATTACACATTATAAGTTCTATAAAATAGGGAAATAAAAAACAACACTTCCATGATTTACAGTTCCCTTCCTTGTATAAATACTAATTTAGATGTCTTTCAAATTTATTATTACACATTCTAAGTTCCATAAAATAGCGAAATAAAAACAACACTTCCCTGATTTACAGTTCCCTTCCCTTCCTTGTATAAATACTAATTTAGACGTCTTTCAAATTTATTATTACACATTTTAAGTTCCATAAAATAGGGAAATAAAAACAACACTTCCCTGATTTACAGTTCCCTTCCCTTCCTTGTATAAATACTAATTTAGATGTCTTTCAAATTTATTATTACACATTTTAAGTTCCACAAAGTAGGAAAAAAACAAACATTTCCATGATTTACAATTCCCTTCCCTTCCTTGTATAAATACTAGTTTCGACACCTTTCAAATATGATTTGTACTTATGCATGTTAAGGTTAGCAGAACTAGGAATATAAAAATACTTTCAGTGTCATAAGGCACTTACTCTAAATTCGGATCAAGGTATACTCCCAAGAGTGTGTGGAACAGCCTATGTCGCGTCTTTCTCTCTTTACCTTCCGACAGCTGCAGACAATAATTCTCAGCTCCAGAGTAATCCTCAAGCTTATGCACCAAAATACGAAGAGCTTTTTCATGTTCTTCAAGCTGAATGTAAATTAAAAAACAAACCATTCACAACTAAACTATAATTATTAAGACAAACTAACTGTGAAAACAATATCCCACTTGCAGGCACATTACACAAGATATACTGTATAGAAAAATTACAAAATTTGTAATGCTACATGATATAGACAATATTTACATTTACACAAGAGTACTAATAGGACAGTTTATACCTTTTATACATAATACATTGTACTGACACAACAGTTCTTACTTTTTACACATACACACGTATTGACAATATGATACCTTTTACACGTACAGATTAGTGACATAACAATGTTTGCCTTTTTACATATAAATGACATTGATATGACAGTGCTTACTTCTTATGCATACAGATGGTATTCATATAATAATGTTTACTTTCTACCCATACACATGACACTGACTAAAGAATGTTTACCTTCTACACACACACATGATAGATATAAGAATGTTTACCTTCTATACATATAGATGGCACTGAGATAACAATACTTTTCACATAAAAATGACACAAAATGTTTATTTTTCCACATAAAGATGGTACTAACATAACAATGTTTATCTTTTACACATAAAGATGGTATTGACATATAAATGCTTACCGTTTACACAAAAATGGTACTGACATGGCAACTCTTACCTTTTACACATAAAAATGGTACTGACGTAACTATTACCTTTCCATATAATATTGCACATTCATCATGAAGATTATTCTCCAGAGCTTTTCCTAAGAGAAGTTGGACACGATACGTAGATGAAAAATAAAGTAGATGTTGCAATTTCTTCCTGAAAAACAACAACAAAAACCTAATGGAATTCATGTTAAAGAATAGCAAGAACAAATGTTAGAATTTTTGATACAACATGAGCATAGAAACTGAAGTATTTAGAAATACATGCTTACAGACTTACCGAGACACATTGGCAATGAAACAATAATGACCACTTATATTAAGCTGCTCTTAACCTAAGCAAAGTTCTGCACTTGAACATACAACATAAAACAACACTGACCATTACCCTATGGCTAGTTTTAACAAAAATGATTAAGTTCTATTGCTTGACTAAATAAACTGACCACTATCCTTGGATTGACCATTCTGTAACTAATCTATTGCAAATCTTAGCTTCTCTATTTTCATTTTTGTGACTTAGTTAATGTGTAAAAAAAATTTGTATTAGATTATACAAAACATCTCTCATATATATATATATATATTCTATAAATTTTGATTATAAAAATAAATTTGACAAAAGATCCATGTTCAGATAAGCTAATGGTTATTGTTTGTTTACTGTTTTAAAAGTAAACATTAACTGAGACATAACCTGATTATCTAACCTTACCTGGCATCAGTGACTTTTATAGGGTCAATACTTTGTACTTTTCTTAACCTCAAAATATTTTCAAGGTATAGAACAGCTAAGTGTGTGTGATATTTTTCTTTCTGGAAGAAAAAAAAGCTTTTGTTCAAACATCAACACATAACACAAGATGATTGGAGAAAAGCAGCAGTTTGCATCAACACATAACACAAGATGATTGGAGAAAAGCAGCAGTTTGCATCAACACATAACACAAGATGATTGGAGAAAAGCAGCAGTTTGCATCAACACATAACACAAGATGATTGGAGAAAAGCAGCAGTTTGCATCAACACATAACACAAGATGATTGGAGAAAAGCAGCAGTTTGCATCAACACATAACACAAGATGATTGGAGAAAAGCAGCAGTTTGCATCAACACATAACACAAGATGATTGGAGAAAAGCAGCAGTTTGCATCAACACATAACACTAGATTACTGGAGAAAAGCAGCAGTTTGCATCAACACATAACACTAGATTACTGGAGAAAAGCAGCAGTTTGCATCAACACATAACACAAGATTACTGGAGAAAAGCAGCAGTTTGCATCAACACATAACACTAGATGATTGGAGAAAAGCAGCAGTTTGCATCAACACATAACACTAGATGATTGGAGAAAAGCAGCAGTTTGCATCAACACATAACACAAGATTACTGGAGAAAAGCAGCAGTTTGCATCAACACATAACACAAGATGATTGGAGAAAAGCAGCAGTTTGCATCAACACATAACACAAGATTACTGGAGAAAAGCAGCAGTTTGCATCAACACATAACACTAGATGATTGGAGAAAAGCAGCAGTTTGCATCAACACATAACACAAGATGATTGGAGAAAAGCAGCAGTTTGCATCAACACATAACACTAGATGATTGGAGAAAAGCAGCAGTTTGCATCAACACATAACACAAGATGATTGGAGAAAAGCAGCAGTTTGCATCAACACATAACACTAGATGATTGGAGAAAAGCAGCAGTTTGCATCAACACATAACACTAGATGATTGGAGAAAAGCAGCAGTTTGCATCAACACATAACACTAGATGATTGGAGAAAAGCTTGATTGATTGATTTAGTGTTTTATGGCACAAAGCAGCGAGGCTATCTGTGCCAGATATTCGGTTAAAATGTAAAAAAAATAATAAATAAATAAATGTAGTAATAGACATAAATGGAAATGAAGGTAAAACAAAAAAGTATAAAACCAATGTTGACACCTAGTCTACAATGTTAAGATAGAAGGCAGAGTATAAGAAGTTGTAAGGTATTTACTCTAGCAAAAAGGTAATGATCATAACCCGCCAGGAAGACTAACAGATAAGTTCAAGAACCACCGTCAGTCACCTGAAGTTGGTATTTCCAGTCCTGGTTCCGGGTTATGTGTCATAGCAACCAGTATCAAAATGTAAAATAATAGAAGTTTTAAAAGACATATAGTAAAATTGTATTAATGAGTAGCCAAATGTCCAGTGAAAAGATAAAAGTCAAGTAAATGGAGTAAAATTTGTAAAAGTAATTGAAGATAAAAGCAAAACAGCAATTAAAACAGAAAATGGTGTAAAAACCAATGTTGACATCCAGTCAACAAAGTTGTAAAGAACTACCTGCAGCAGAATGGTAATGATCATAACCCGCCAGGAAGACTAACAGGTAAGTATAAAAACCACCATCAGTCACCTGAAGTTGGTCTTTCCAGTCCTGGTTCCAGGTTATGAGTCAATATGGCCAGTACTAAAAAGTTAAGTAGTGAAAGTGTGAAATGATATGCAGCAAAAGTATAATAACAACTCGCCAGGATGACTAACGAGTAGTTCAAATGGATAGTTCAAACAGTAGCGTTAGTCACCTGAAGTTGGCCTTTCCAGTCCTGGTGTCGAGTTATTTAATGTTCTGGCCATTGTCCAATGTCAAATTGAAGGAGAGAGATTAAAACTGTAAAAAAGGAACCACAATTAAAAGGTGTAATGAATAAATATGCAACACTTAAATGAGATTAAAAGATTAATGGCCATTAAAAAATTAAAACATTATCAAGGTGGACATAGTCACCATCACCAATAACTCTGTCCAATGTTACAGACTGACCCTGGGAAAAAATATGTTTAAAATATTGCCGTCGTTGAGAATTGTAACGATGGCAAGAAAGTAAAATGTGGCTGATAGTGATTTGAGTGTTACACAAACTACACATTGGTGCATCAATTCCAGATAAAAGAAAATGATGAGTTAAAAAACTGTGACCAATGAGTAGCCTCGTGAGAACAACTTCCTCCTTCCAAACTTTACGGAAGCTAGATGGCCAAAGTCCAATTTTGGGTTTGATTTGAAAAAGTTTGTTGTCACGTTGCTCACTCCAAGTGGACTGCCAGCTGGCACGGAGCCGAGCCTTGAAGACAACACCATAGTCCATGTAAGGAATAGGCATAGGAGTGATGGTGCTGAAGCAGACATATTTAGCTGCCATGTTTGCAAGCTCGTTCCCGCGAATACCAACATGGCCTGGTATCCAGAAAAACTGGATTGAAGTAGCTGCTAATGATAAATGGGCCAGTCGGTTTCGAATATCAGCGAGAATAGGATGTAAGCTAACGTGTAGCGATTCCAAGGCAAGTATAGAACTCAGCGAATCAGTATAAATAGTGCAGTTGGAGTACTGCTCAGCTGCAATATGATCCAGGGCAAGAGTTCAGCAGTAAACACAGAAGCTGTAGAAGGGATTCTGCGTGCAACTACTGACCCATAGCAAACCAAAGCAGAGCCCACTGAATTACCTGATTTGGAACCATCTGTATAAATGGGAACTGAATGATTGTTTGAAAGATATTCATTGAATAAAAGACGGTACTTCCAATCTGGAGTATCTGCCTTTTTTAGGTGACTGAAGTCACCTAAAGGTCACATTTGGAGGCTGTAATAAGCCATGGTGGGATGGGCCAACCTCTGGAATCTGCAATGTTATCCAAGGACAGACCCAATTCATCCAATTGCGCCCGGATGCAAAGGCCAAACGGAGCAATGACAGATCGTCTGTTCTGAAAAAGTACTACCCACTGAGGAAGGAAAACACATTTCCAGGTGGGATGCTTTGGTAAGGAATGAAGTTTCGAAGTATATTGTAAAGATAGTTGTAAACGGTGAAGGTGTAGAGAAGGTTCATGAGATTCAATGTATATACTGGAGAAAAGCAGCAGTTTGTATTTGAAAAATAAAAATTAATAACAAAATTAATTATTTCTAATAGGACTTCAAAGTGTTTCAGTTAAACCTTCTAGTATGACATAATTACCACCAAAAAAGTAACACTTCAGACAAGATGGTCAACATCAAAAGCATCTTACATTATTTGTGTACAGTGCAGATGATATTAGTCTACTAGTAGAGTTCATACACTCTTTATATTAGAGCTATTTGTACTTAAGACTCAATTCTTGCAATGCAAAATTAAACTTCCCAACCAGAGAAAACCTCAATCGCTACAGGTCCCACGAGACGTTTCTCAGTGGTCAACATGAATATCTGATTCTAGTGACCAAATTATTGTTCACCTGTTTACTACTTTCTTTCAAAAGATGATGATTATTTTACGTGAAATTATTTTACTGAAACTAAAACTTTGGGCATCTCCCATGACCATAAAATTATTTCTCCAGAATATTCAGTGTTGAAATTATCAGAACTTTTCTCCAATTTTCAAGGAACTAGAACAAATTATAAATTCACAGGAAGATAGTAAAAGTAAAATTAAGCACTTACAAATTTTACGTAAAATTAGCTGATGGTTTCAACCTAAAGCTTGTATTCTGTAAAGGGCCAGCAAAAGAATAGGCTAATTACATACAGACATTTTGAAATACTGTCATGGAACATACATGTAAACAGTTACTAAACACAGTTTCATATCAGAGAACACACATGTACACAGTTACTAAACACAGTTTCATATGAGGGAACATACATATAAACAGTTATTAAACAGTTTTATACCACCAGAGATCTCATTTAATTGTTAGAATGGATTAGGACATGTCTACAGATCACATGTAACATTAAGAATGGATTAGGGTATGACTATAGATCACATGTAACACTAAGAATGGATTAGGATATGACTATAGATCTCGTGTAACACTAAGAATGGATTAGCATATGACTACAGATCACATGTAACATTAAGAATGGATTAGAATATGACTACAGATCACATGTAACATTAAGAATGGATTATGGTATGACTATAGATCACATGTAACACTAAGAATGGATTAGAATATGACTACAGATCACATGTAACATTAAGAATGGATTAGGGTATGACTATAGATCACATGTAACACTAAGAATGGATTAGGACATGACTACAGATCACATGTAACATTAAGAATGGATTAGGATATGACTACAGATCACATGTAACACTAAGAATGGACTAGCATATGACTACAGATCACATGTAACATTAAGAATGGATTAGGGTATGACTATAGATCACATGTAACACTAAGAATGGATTAGGACATGACTACAGATCACATGTAACATTAAGAATGGATTAGGGTATGACTATAGATCACATGTAACACTAAGAATGGATTAAGATATGACTATAGATCTCGTGTAACACTAAGAATGGATTAGCATATGACTACAGATCACATGTAACATTAAGAATGGATTAAGATATGACTATAGATCTCATGTAACACTAAGAATGGATTAGAATATGACTACAGATCACATGTAACATTAAGAATGGATTAGGGTATGACTATAGATCACATGTAACACTAAGAATGGATTAGGACATGACTACAGATCACATGTAACATTAAGAATGGATTAGGGTATGACTATAGATCACATGTAACACTAAGAATGGATTAGGATATGACTACAGATCACATGTAACACTAAGAATGGATTAGAATATGACTACAGATCACATGTAACATTAAGAATGGATTAGGGTATGACTACAGATCAAGTGTAACACTAAGAATGGATTAGAATATGACTACAGATCAAGTGTAACACTAAGAATGGATTAGGACACAACTACAGATCACATGTAACATTAAGAATGGATTAGGATATGACTATAGATCTCGTGTAACACTAAGAATGGATTAGAATATGACTACAGATCACATGTAACATTAAAAATGGATTAGGGTATGACTATAGATCACATGTAACACTAAGAATGGATTAGAATATGACTACAGATCACATGTAACATTAAGAATGGATTAGGACATGACTACAGATCACATGTAACATTAAGAATGGATTAGGACATGACTATAGATCACATGTAACTCTAAGAATGGATTAGAATATGACTACAGATCAAGTGTAACACTAAGAATGGATTAGAATATGACTACAGATCACATGTAACACTAAGAATGGATTAGAATATGACTACAGATCACATGTAACATTAAGAATGGATTAGGGTATGACTATAGATCACATGTAACACTAAGAATGGATTAGAATATGACTACAGATCACATGTAACATTAAGAATGGATTAGGACATGACTATAGATCACATGTAACACTAAGAATGGATTAGAATATGACTACAGATCAAGTGTAACACTAAGAATGGATTAGAATATGACTACAGATCACATGTAACACTAAGAATGGATTAGAATATGACTACAGATCACATGTAACATTAAGAATGGATTAGGGTATGACTATAGATCACATGTAACACTAAGAATGGATTAGAATATGACTACAGATCACATGTAACATTAAGAATGGATTAGGGTATGACTATAGATCACATGTAACACTAAGAATGGATTAGAATATGACTACAGATCACATGTAACACTAAGAATGGATTAGAATATGACTACAGATCAAGTGTAACACTAAGAATGGATTAGAATATGGCTACAGATCACATGTAACACTAAGAATGGATTAGGACATGTCTACAGATCACATGTAACATTAAGAATGGATTAGGGTATGACTATAGATCACATGTAACACTAAGAATGGATTAGAATATGACTACAGATCACATGTAACATTAAGAATGGATTAGGGTATGACTATAGATCACATGTAACACTAAGAATGGATTAGAATATGACTACAGATCACATGTAACATTAAGAATGGATTAGGGTATGACTATAGATCACATGTAACATTAAGAATGGATTAGGATATGACTATAGATCAAGTGTAACACTAAGAATGGATTAGAATATGACTACATATCAAGTGTAACACTAAGAATGGATTAGGACACAACTACAGATCACATGTAACATTAAGAATGGATTAGGATATGACTATAGATCTCGTGTAACACTAAGAATGGATTAGAATATGACTACAGATCACATGTAACATTAAAAATGGATTAGGGTATGACTATAGATCACATGTAACACTAAGAATGGATTAGAATATGACTACAGATCACATGTAACATTAAGAATGGATTAGGACATGACTATAGATCACATGTAACTCTAAGAATGGATTAGAATATGACTACAGATCAAGTGTAACACTAAGAATGGATTAGAATATGACTACAGATCACATGTAACACTAAGAATGGATTAGAATATGACTACAGATCACATGTAACATTAAGAATGGATTATGGTATGACTATAGATCACATGTAACACTAAGAATGGATTAGAATATGACTACAGATCACATGTAACATTAAGAATGGATTAGGACATGACTATAGATCACATGTAACACTAAAAATGGATTAGAATATGACTACAGATCACATGTAACACTAAGAATGGATTAGAATATGACTACAGATCAAGTGTAACACTAAGAATGGATTAGAATATGACTACAGATCACATGTAACACTAAGAATGGATTAGGACATGTCTACAGATCACATGTAACATTAAGAATGGATTAGGGTATGACTATAGATCACATGTAACACTAAGAATGGATTAGAATATGACTACAGATCACATGTAACATTAAGAATGGATTAGGGTATGACTATAGATCACATGTAACACTAAGAATGGATTAGAATATGACTACAGATCACATGTAACATTAAGAATGGATTAGGGTATGACTATAGATCACATGTAACATTAAGAATGGATTAGGACATGTCTACAGATCACATGTAACATTAAGAATGGATTAGGGTATGACTATAGATCACATGTAACACTAAGAATGGATTAGGACATGTCTACAGATCACATGTAACATTAAGAATGGATTAGGGTATGACTATAGATCACATGTAACACTAAGAATGGATTAGAATATGACTACAGATCAAGTGTAACACTAAGAATGGATTAGAATATGACTGCAGATCACATGTAACACTAAGAATGGATTAGAATATGACTACAGATCACATGTAACACTAAGAATGGATTAGAATATGACTACAGATCACATGTAACATTAAGAATGGATTAGGGTATGACTATAGATCACATGCAACACTAAGAATGGATTAGAATATGACTACAGATCAAGTGTAACACTAAGAATGGATTAGAATATGACTACAGATCACATGTAACACTAAGAATGGATTAGAATATGACTACAGATCACATGTAACATTAAGAATGGATTAGGGTATGACTATAGATCACATGTAACACTAAGAATGGATTAGAATATGACTACAGATCAAGTGTAACACTAAGAATGGATTAGAATATGACTACAGATCACATGTAACACTAAGAATGGATTAGAATATGACTACAGATCACATATAACACTAAGAATGGATTAGAATATGACTACAGATCACATGTAACACTAAGAATGGATTAGAATATGACTACAGATCACATGTAACACTAAGAATGGATTAGAATATGACTACAGATCACATGTAACACTAAGAATGGATTAGAATATGACTACAGATCACATGTAACATTAAGAATGGATTAGGGTATGACTATAGATCACATGTAACACTAAGAATGGATTAGAATATGACTACAGATCAAGTGTAACACTAAGAATGGATTAGAATATGACTACAGATCACATGTAACACTAAGAATGGATTAGAATATGACTACAGATCACATGTAATACTAAAAATGGATTAGAATATGACTACAGATCAAGTGTAACACTAAGAATGGATTAGGACATGACTACAGATCACATATAACTGCTAGAATGGATTAGGACATGTATACAGATCAAGTGTAACACTAAAAATGGATTAGGGTAAGACTGCAGATAACATTTATACACAAGAGTGAATTATAAAAGTAACTTCAACATCAGTATTTCTGTAATTTCCACACACTTCATTAAGAAACATGTTACTGAGCAACATACAAATTGATAATTATTGATTTCTCAAAAATCTACTTCAGATGTAGCTGGAACTTTGTTTTAAATACAAACCTCTAATTTTCTTTGAAACACTAAGTATTCCAGAAAGAGGACCAGGGCAACAGGATACCGATGAAGAAAGTCAATAACTACATCAGGACGCATATGTTCTGTTGCTGGGTCATCACTAGGCCTTTCAGTAAATATCTGCATAGCACAGAAACATTAATCAGTTGATTTAGTGTTTTGTTACAAAGTTCTATCAACTCCCTCAGTATGAGCACAGTCAGTTTAATCAATCACATAACCTCTTTGTGCTTATTTAGTCTATAGTTTTGATACCACTAGCTTTTAAATATAGTATATATGTATATATATTCACAAAATTATATTTTTTGGTGAAGTATTTTTGGTAAATTAAAAAGGATTTGGCCATGAATACGTCAAGATGTGTTTTACTAATCCATGTGCAAAATGATTTTCATGTTAATTAAAAACAATTCATCTTAAAAATCTCAAAGATCAGTTGTGCAATTACTAAAACTTCCTAATTATACTTCCAATGTTTATTTTCAGTATAAACTTTACCTGTCACTTGTTATTTTTTCTACCCTAAATCCACACAAGGTTGGTCTATTTGACTGAGCTCATTGTCACCAAAAAAGAAAATCAAAATATATCTAAATTATCCTTTTTTTTCTTTCTAGGATTATTTCAAATCATTATGTGACACTACATGTGTTTATCCTAAATAGCTTTAAACTCATAACATCTATTAATACATTAACTTTATTATTTTATTACACTTTTAACCATGTCTAACTGCTACCATTTATGTTGTTATAACTTGTAAATAACATGGAAAAAGCAGACAATTCCCCATAACTATCACAATTGTTCTGGCTTTCTAACTATGCAACAAGAATCATTAAAAGTTCATCCAAGCTAGTTGTTATTTTTCTTGTTGGAACAAAGCTTGTACTAACTGACAAAATAATTCTATATTTAGAAAACTAAGTAATATAAAACATCACTTGAAAGATGAAAATCTTGGCTTTCTATTGGTTATACATAATATAGTATTAAGAGTAAGAGAGAACTATTAATAAATCCTGAATAAGATGATGTGGCAGGTGGGTGTGACAAAAATAGTCTAATTTTCTATTTGATGAAACTGTAACAACCTGATTGAAAGCTATTAAAATTATGGTTTGTCTGAGCAATGACAATTTTATATTGAGTACTTTATATAATATTTCGTTCTTATTGAAGGGATGGTGAATAAAATGCGTTACCTTTCTCATACTGGGATAAAATCAGGATTTCTCTTATAAAATTAAGAACTTAAAACTTATGTTCTATTAAAATATGAATTATTAGTTACAAAGTTATGCTGTACTAATTGGTATAACACAAAGATAAAGTTCTTTAAGTTTTGAATGTAAGTTACTAAAATCTCCTAATATGTGTAAGTAAAGGATGCCCATTAAACAGAGTAATGAGATATGTTTCTGCTAGAAATCACTGTCACAAACAGTTATGACACAAATGTTTCTGTTACAAAGTCCTGAGAAAGCATTTGTTACAAAGTACTGTCATACAGAATAATGATACAGACGTTTCTGTTACAAAGTAACATTACACACAGTAATGATACACATATTTCTGTTACAAAGCACTTTATAAAGAGTGTTTTCTCCTGCATAAACAGTACCTAGTTAAATGAAATGAACTGCTACTTCAGCATAAAAAATAAAGATATCAGGAAGCCAGAGAAGAATCTTTTACCTTTATTGCTAGATTTTGGTCCCTTTCCATCACAAAGTCCACATATTTCCAAATTAGTTTATGGTCTTGAAGGCTATATGATTTAAAAAATGATTAATTTCTTCTTTCTGTGTTTATGATCTCCTACTGTTACATCAAAGTGTTTATTTTGACTAACGTACACAGCAAACTATTTCATTCACTAGATACAACACAATAATTCTAATGATATTTTCAATGAGCAGATCTTACCTGTAAAATTGTTTAATTGCTTACACTAAATATAAACAAAAAATACAATGTTTCTTGATGCATAAAATTGACACACACTTTCTTATACTTTAGAACATCACATATTTAATTCAAATTAAAAACACATTCTTACTCATACAAAAATACATTAAAATTAGATTTGGGCAATAAGCAGAATTTGCTCATCACTTAACTCTTTCTTTATGAGGTTGGTCACATTGACCAACCTTGTAACCAAATAGTAACCATCACAGCATCCAAACAATAGCATTTTTATGTATTTTCATTGAATATGCCAAGTTTTTAGTAAACATTATAAGCATTCTATATATGCAAAATCCCCTTTTAAAAAATTAAGTATTTTATACAGAATTAAAGTGTTGACTGCTCTAAATGCAAAGTGATTTTTCATTTAGTATTAAAAATACTTTATCTGAAAGCTTTCAGGTTTCATTTGTACAATTTCTAAAACCTCCTACATAAATATTAATTTTTTTTCTTGTAAAATTATATTTTATTCTGTTCCTACTTTTTGCTAATATTATAAGGACTCAGTCAATTCAACTAACTTTGTAACCACCATAAAAAATATACTAATTATAAATTACTCTTTTTCTTTCTAGAATGATTGCAGGAAACTATAATTGTTTAACTTAACTAGCTTTAAGCTTGTAATACTTTTACTTTGCATCTATTTACACTAATTTTTATTGCCCTTTGAACACGTCTAACTAATAATTCCACTACAAAAGTTGTAAATCTCTTAGCTAGCATGTAGTTTATGTTACCATATTAAATAACATAACACATTAGTTGCTTGCAAGCACACCCCATGAAGAAATATTAATTACTTTACTTAATGCAACTTTATATAGCAAGTATCTAATTTTCAGATTTTAGTTACTTTTATAATGACAAATTAAAAACATAAGTATAATACCTACTTCTAATCTCTGTCAGTTGCTGATGAAATTTTAGCCTAGTCTGTTTTTGTTTTAAATGATGTTACTAGTACTCTAAGTAATTATTTATTCAAATAATTTAAAAATAATGTGTACAAAGCAGACGATATCGTATAACTATCATAATTTAACCTGCTTTCTAACTTAGGCAAGCAAACCTTAAAATAATCCTTTAAAGTTTCTTGAGGTGAACACAGAGAGAAACTTTCAAATTGAATAAGAAATAAACAATGCTGTGCACTGAAAACACCATAATATATCATTTGACAGACAAAACTCTGCCTTTCTATAGGTTATAAATAATGTAATATAAAACGTCAGAGAACTATTGGCAAGTAGGTCTGTGTTTCTAGTTTATAAATAAATAAGATTGAAGGCTACAAGAACTTAAGTTTTGGCTTTTTAATATTTATGCTATAATAAGTTACTAGCATTAACTTCTCTGTTTTGGAAAGGGATGGTTGGTAAATCAGAGAAGGGAGAAAACCCAGAAAACAGGTGCCATGTTCAAATACAAGGGGAGATTGAGAATGTTTTTTTGTATTTCCTTATAAACTTAACAACCTTTACATAATGTTAACATTTTGTTTATTAGCTACATTTTAATTTCAAAATTTATTAGTATAACATTGACGTTAAAGTCAATGAATTAAATTTTGAATGAAAGTATAAAAGATCACACTGTGACCAACCTGTAACAAAATTATTAATTGTCAGGCTCATTAATCGATTAGATTCAATTAATAGATTATTCTCTTACGAGACCTGGTTAGTTGGAGTAATCCTAAATAATAATAATAATAATCAGTGACATTAATTTCAGTTAGTTAATTATTTTCTTCAGTTATTAAACTGACATATTAAGCTGTACAATCATGAATTAATCCAAAATAATAATGAAAAATCATAACTAAAATATTCTGAATACATGGAACAATTGAAAAAGTAATTACTGATAAACTAATTTTGATTAGTAGCTTATTTTTATAAAATTAATCAATATGATTTTAATTAATTGATTATTTAACATAAAACTAATAATTTCTTACAGGTAATCAATTATATTAATTAATAGCCCAGCTCTGACTAACTTATATTAATTTTCTGGTAGATTTTGTTTCACTTCTAAATTAATTAATTTATCGTTCATGATTCTCATCTATATTATAAACCATAGGTTCCTGACAGAAAACAGAGCAGGTAATAAAAGCTCCAACTGCAACGTAAGAGACCAGAAAAGAGGAAGTCAATAACAGTTAACAAGATTACCAACTCCAACATATGAGTATAAAAGAGGAAATCAACCATAGATAACAAGAGTACCAATAAAATAGGAGGAGTCAACAAGAGTGCCAAGAGAAAAGAAGGAGTCAACAACAGTCAACAAGAGTGCCAATAGAAAAGAGGGAGTCAACAACAGTCAACAAGAGTGCCAATAGAAAAGAGGGAGTCAACAACAGTCAACAAGAGTGCCAATAGAAAAGAGGGAGTCAACAACAGTCAACAAGAGTGTCAACAGAAAAGAGAGAGTCAACAGTGGTTAATAAGCATACCAACAGAAAGGAGGGAGTCAACAAATGAAGTTAATGAAAGAACCTACTCCAACACAAAAGAGCAAAATAAGAGAATTAACTTACTACGTACTTATCGCAGGGTGAATTTTTAAGAAACAAGCTTGATAAAGGTATAAGGTTCCATTCTTCATGATTAAGGAAACCAAATTTCAAAGTTTATTAACAAAGTTAAAGTGTTACACTGTTGTATAAATTAATGACAAGTAACTATTATTAAGTATTCTTTACTTGAATAACAGTGACAACATACTTACCAAGCTAGAATTTTGACTAGATATTGAAGTCCTGGAAAGCAACTGTCTGTATATTCACCTGCCACAAGTCTATAAACAACATAAATATTACAGAGCAGAAGACAATACATCATGTATGCTAAATTACCAGACAGTAATTATGTAATAAATTAATATAACAACAAAATACATGTAAACCAATGAAATGATAAACATAATGGCAAAATAGACATAAAACAATGAAATAACAGTTTATCAAAAGCAAGGTAGATATCAAACAATGACATAATACCTTAACACAACAGATATGCAGAAATCAAACAATAACATAATATCTTAACACAACAGGTATGCAGAAATCAAACAATAACATAATAGTTTAACACAACAGGTACGCAGAAATAAAACAATAAAAATATCTTAACACAACAGGTATGCAGAAATCAAACAATAACATAATATCTTAACACAACAGGTATGCAGAAATCAAACAATAACATAATAGTTTAACACAACAGGTATGCAGAAATCAAACAGTAACATAATATCTTAACACAACAGGTATGCAGAAATCAAATAATAACATAATATCTTAACACAACAGGTATGCAGAAATCAAACAATAACATAATAGTTTAACACAACAGGTATGCAGAAATCAAACAATAACATAATAGTTTAACACAACAGGTATGCAGAAATAAAACAATAACATAATAGTTTAACACAACAGGTATGCAGAAATAAAACAATAACATAATAGTTTAACACAACAGGTATGCAGAAATCAAATAATAACATAATATCTTAACACAACAGGTATGCATAAATCAAACAATAACATAATAGTTTAACACAACAGGTATGCAGAAATCAAACAATAACATAATATCTTAACACAAGAGGTATGCAGAAATCACACAATAACATAATAGTTTAACACAACAGGTATGCAGAAATCAAACAGTAACATAATAGTTTAACACAATAGGTATGTAGATATCAAACAATGGAGTAACAGTTTAACACCACAGATATGCAGACATCAAACAATGAAACAGCAATTTTAAAACAATAGTACAGTAAGCATGAAGCTAATGTACTACAATTTATTTAGTGAAGTGCAAAACAGAAAGTATTAACTAACTTGCTCCAAATTTGTAGGGCCTTTTCCAGATCTCCCCGAGTCTTGTGAAATAAAGCCAACCCATGGTAGTGATGGTGACGAAAGAGATAATCAGCTCCTTCTACAGGATCACATCCATTGTCTCCACTGCTGACTAGAGTGATCAACTTCTCTGTATTCAATTCAGCATAGAGTTTCAGTAAAGCAGTGTCTACTTCCTGTTGAGGTACAATGTTCAATTTTTTCAAAACACAAGCATATCACTTGTTCAATATGCAAATTTTGCTTTAATACTAGACTGATGATGATGAAATTCAATTTTTCTGTACTTAGAAGAAACCAACTAAAAAAACAGTTGTGTTTGACACATTAATAGTGAAAGGGCACTTAACTGAACTATTCATGTATTAATAATTTTCACTTCCAAGCATTGTTTACTATTAAAATATGTTCATGAGAAAACGCCGCATGAGCTATACAACAATGTGATGTGAAAATAACTATTGAAACAAATAAATGTTCTGTTATTACACTATGAGTATCAATAAAAAAGTAAACTAGCTAAAGATATAAGCATGGATTCTGAATAGATGATTTGGAAACACAAGGTCACGTAAAGCAATTTTGAGACACCTACCAACTTGAAACCAATTCCAGGTTTACTTTGGATTTCTTCTAGAAAATTCATCAAGAAAATTTTACACTGTTCTAGTTTTTCTGGAGAATTATGGCAAAGTTGTTCAACATCTGCAATGTCATGCAGCGGTGGAATACATCGAACAAAACCAGATGATGCAGGGAGCAGACCAGGATATATACTTATCAGCTGTTTAGAAGAAACCCAATATATAAACAGAATTAAAACAAAAATATAAAAACCTACAACTTCTGATTATTAAAACAAAGTCATATGATGCATGAATCACATTATGATAACTATACATCAAATGTACAGAAGAAACTAAATTAAGACAGAAACCTACAGTATTAAAGTTAAGTCAGAAATTAACATAATCAAAGAGCAAAATATCTGTACAGTAAAACTTTAATTATTATCCATTTTCAGAGTTGTCCACTTTAGTAAGTCACAGTTAACAAGCCTAATATGCCTGTCGGACGTGTAATGTTATTCGGGAAACTAAATATAAACACAACATAAAATAATATTAGACGACAAAAAACATCCTTAATTTTTTGTTTTACTTAACATTGTTTTTATTAATTAGTTATGATTTAGATCGGCTTTCTTTTTGTTAAAGGTAGATTTACCTCTCGAACATCCAGTAACCCTTTTAGAAACAGTTCTTTGGCCTCTTCAAACAAATAAAGAGAGAATTGAATAAATCCAGCCTGTTGTTGAATTCTGAGGAATGTCTGAAATTTTAAAAATTCCATAGTGGTTACGTAACTTAAGATTTCTATACTCTTGACATTATTACATAATAGTAAAACTAAAATTATTTACTGTCTGGATAAATTTCTTTATAATTTGTGTTATTTATCAAAGGCGAGTTGAATTGGAAATACAGTGAATTTTTCAAATCAAAGTGACCACTAATCTGAAATTAAAATGGTAAAAAACAAATTTTTCTGAAACTTGATGGTCCTAAAGAAATAATATAATTTTCTCCAGTGTTACTTGTTATCACAGACCTTATGTTTTGATATTATGTTGTTGTTGTTTTTTATAAATATAAAAGATTCGGTTCCTACTTTAGCTCCTTGGTAAAGAACCATGTAGTACAGTGTTAGCAACACCAACATACCTACCTTTTGAAACTGAGTCTCCGTTACATTGCCTTTATTACTGTATCTTGCCAGTTCTAATGCTTCAGCTACTTTTCTGTCTGCAAGAAGGGCCTGAACCTATAACAGTTAAAAGATACTCACAGTAATACTCATCACCAAATAGTTAAACATTCAGGAGAACTATTTAACTTTTAATTCTGCAGTTCATAATGTGTGGTTGTGTCTTTACTGAACTGGCTGAGTTTTTATTGTAAAATTTACTGTATGAGGTCCTTTTTACTGAACCAGTCAAGATTTTGTTGTGCATGGCTATGTTTTTACTGAACTGGCTGAGTTTTATTGTGTGTGTGGTTGTGATTTTATATCAACTGAACTGTTGGGTTCTAACATTCAGCAACCAATGAACATATCTAAAATGCAATTTTATAGTCTCTGGTTAAGATTCATACTACAATTATTATATCAACAAAGTGTACAAAAATATTTATACTAAAACAAGTTTCTTTACCAGCCATAAAAAACATGGATTCTAACTGATCTTCACAGCGATTCTGGCAGCACGTTACACTTTATGAAATATGTTTCCTACTTTTGCTTACTCTAAGGGATTCAGTTATTGATTTCCCCTTCAAGTTAGCAAGTCCTAAAAAAATCATAAAATCAAGTTTTCTGTACATCTAAGTATCAGCTTCACCTTCAACTTGGCAATTCCTAGTAATATTAAACTTTTCATACATCTAATTATCGACATCACCTTTCACTTAGTGAGCCCTAGCAAAGCAAAATCAAGTTTTCTTTACATCGTCTTGAACGTACTACATGAGCTGTCTATTCACATGCTAAAAAGTAATAACTTTAACAGCTTTTAAAACATTAGCAACAAATTAGTTACTGAAGTGAAGTATTTTTAATAAAATAAGATAAAGATTTGTCCATGAACATACTGAGTATTTTTTTAGTAGTCCACATGAAATGTAATTTTCATGTTAAGATTAAAAATAGATTTCCTTATCTCAAAAATCTCCAATTTCCTTTGTGTAATCCCCAAAATTTCCTAAATGTATTTCAAACGTTTTTGAAATATTAGCTAATATTTTATCCTATTCTAATTAGTATAACGTAAACAAAAAGTAGTTTTACAAAATTTTGAACATAAGACACTAAAACTTTGTGTTGTGTGCAGTACAGAATACCCAGGCAATAGGATTAACAGATAACTATTATCTACCTGTTTCTCCTACAGTACAGGATATATATTTACAAATACTATATTAATAATTATCTATTCCTTATCTGTTTCTCCTACAGTACAGAATGTATATTTACTAATACAGTAAAACCTGTCTAGGGTGGAATAGCATGGGATCGAGTAAAATTTCTGGTTTAGACAGTGAACATGCATTTTCTTAATTATATATAATTTTTGAGCAGAACATTATACTTGCTTGACTCAAGAGAAGTAAGATGTTTGTGAATAAAGCTATTATATTGTTCATACTATATTTATTAGAATAAGAACAAAAATAGACATTCAAAATATACATAAGTACACAAAATCTTAATCAAATTTATTTACAGAAAGTGTCCAATTTCAACTGTTTCATTTTATAATGGACTTTCTCATGCACTTAAAAGAGAACATCAATTATACAGACTTTTCATGAAAGTTTATTTCCCCTTCATTTTTGCATACAACTTGATAGCATTAACATAACTTAACACTTGTTATGAAGTAGGAATTTCTATTTCCTCACTATCTTTTCCATTTTGTTCATCTTCTGAATCTTTCACACTGTTATCATCTTGCAATTCTATTATAGATTATAAATCAGTTTCTGTTAAAACATTCTTGTCAATGTTCACAAAACTTTCAACATTCACAGAATCATCTGCATCAATCTTCTCATTTGAGTTTGGATTTTATTATGATCGTTATAAAAAACAACTTTAAAAAAATGAGGGTATTGAGTAAATTTTCTCTAAATTTTAAAATTATGGAAGATAGGATTTTTTGTTTTCGTGAGAATTATTTAAAGAGTAGAATTTCGCACTTAAAAGACAGGTAAATTTCTACAAATCACGAATGTAATTTAACTGCAAAAATTATGACGGCAGAAAAATAGAACAGAATATATTTAGCCAATACTTACTGTAAAAAAAATTCCGATAATTTATTAATATATATATAAATTATTAACTAAACAAGAAGTTATTAATATTTAAAGGAATTATTAGTTAAATAAGATATTAATATTTAATCAAAAAAGTTTTTTTCGCCTTACTCAGGTTCTAATCCTACTTGTTGATAGATGAGGTAGATGAAAGATAGTTTTCTATCCGCATTACGCAGGTTCCAACATATAGAGGGCCTTTTATACAAGAAATCTTAAGATAATACTGCAAAATTTTGATATTTCCAGCTGGTACAGGTTTCCGCCCTATATAGTTTCTGGCTTATACAGGTTTTACTGTACTATATTGATAGCTATCCATTCTGTACCTGTTTGTCTTACAGTAATTAATGTATACTTATTACTACTGTATTAATAACTATCTATCACATACATTTTTCTCTTAGGTTATAGACAAATAATTACTAATACTGTATTAACAACTATCTTTCTCCACCTGTTTCTCCCAAGGTACAGGCACTAAGGTATAGATCATGTGAGATCCAGCTATGAGAAGTTTCCCTTCAAAGTTATCCATACATCTGCCTCCTCTGAAGAACAGTCTTTGTTTGGGAAGCTGATCCAGGATACTAACATACAGATTTTATAATATGTATTAATAACTTTCACCAACAAGATAAATTATGCAACATTCTTTACTTAAATATTCTACTAACAATATGTAAATGGTAAACATCACTATGTGTCTCACTTTCTTATTGAAAGAATATTCTGCATAATGTTATGTGTCTCACTTTCTTGTTGGTAAGATGTTTTACATGACATTATGTAAACATCACTATGCTGGATGCCACACTTGGTAAAATATTCAACATAATATTATGAAAACATTATTTGGCTAAGTTTCATGCTTATTAGTAAAATATTCAACATAGTGTTATGTAAACAATACTTGGCTAAGTGTCACACTTACTGGTAAAATATTCAATATAGCATCATGTAAATACTGCTTGGCTAAGTGTCACATTTATTGGCAAAATATTTAATAAAGCATTGTATAAATATTACTTGGCTAAGTGTCACACTTACTGGTAAAATATTCAACAGTATTATATAAACATTACTTGGCTAAGTGTCACACTTATTAGTAAAGTATTCAACATGGTATTTTATAAACATTACTTGGCTAAGTGACATACTTATTAGTAAAATATTCAACATAGTATTATGTAAATGGTACTTGGCTAGGTGTCACACTAATTGGTAAAATGTTCAATATAACATCACATAAATGTCACTTGGCTGCATGTAACACTTCCTTAATGGCAAAATATTCTACATAACATTATGTAAGCACCACATTACTACAATGTCACATTTATCTTAATCATAAAGTACATGTAGGTTTGACATTTTACTTTAGGTTCTGAAAATTTAAATGCCTTACCTATATACAGTTAGGTGCTGGGTTCCCAAACAAAGAATATAAGGATGTGTATATGCTGCTGCTACTACAGAACTGTCCCATGGTAGAGGAGGTCTTTCTGATATGCCAGCCACTGTAACAAACATTCCTAGACCACTAGGGCCACTTAGAAGAAATTCTTCCTGTACAAATACAAGCAAACCCTGATCCAAACTACATTCATTGGCAAGTACACTGTGTAACACAGATGTTTAATTTAACAAGCAGACATTGAACTAAACTAGTTAACTAGTTACCTTCACTGACAAATACTATGTAACACAGATGTTTAATTTAACAAGCAGACATTGATCCAAACTACATTCATTGAAAAATACTGTGTGACAAGAAGTTTAACTTAAGTATTAATTTAATTTAAAATATCTGAAGATAAAGCACAAGTTAAGTTTGTAGCTTAAATTAGTTTATTGTAGACCACACGCCATGTCATCCACAGGTAACATGGTAAACAGATTACAGCAACACTATTTTGTTTATATATATTGCCAATTTGAAGCACACCTTCTCTAGTGTAATCAATATATAGTGAGTTTTTAAAAAACAACAACAGGGATTTCTGTACTTTAACCAGAGATATCATAACTCAAGAACCACATCAAAAGCATGAAACTATTATTACAGATACTACATCAAGGCACAAGTTGTTTGTACTAATAACAGAAATTTGAAGTTACTGAAATATGATTTATATTGAAAAAACATTTAAAACTTTTATCATAAACTTCAAACATCTTCAATTATAACAGAAGCTAGTTGATTTCACAAGTATTTTTATGTTCTACATTAACAATGAGTTAAAAATCACAGTTGCTTCTTACCCTCGTGATTCGTTTTACAAGTGGTGTTGTTAAGTCACTCTCATATGGGAAAAGGTGCTGGCTGAAACTGTTCCAACAGTCAGCTATCACATACTGAGAACTGAGAGCTGCACACACGTACTGACCATCCATTGCCTTGAAACACAAATCAAGCAGTTCTTTAATACAGATCACCAGTTTTGTAGATAACATAAGGAAGTGCAAATGAAAAGCGGTTGTTTGACTCTCTGAACATGGAGTTGATCTATATGATTAACCACGTCACCTTTTTGTACTCATTTATTCTTTGTATATATAATCACAAAATTTGGCAGTATATCACATAAAATTATAAGAAATATATTGATAATTATATTTTTTGGTAAAGTATTTTTAATAAAATAAAGATTTGTCTATGAATATATTAAGTATTTTTTTAATAGTCATTGTGCTATTAATATTTTCATTTTAAGACTAAAAATACTTTTCTGTATTTCGAAACTCTCAAGTTTCCTTTGTGTAATCTCTAAGTCTTCCCAAATACATTTCAAACATTTTTTCTCAGTAAAACTTGATAATGTATATGCTATTTTCTCTAACCTAACCCAAACTGGATTGGTCAATCACCAAAAAAAAAATCTAAATAAGTTTAAGTTACCATTTTTTCTTTCTTTACTGACTTCATATTGTAGTATGAAACCATATTATTTTATCCCTATTAGCTCTAAGTTTGTAACAGTATACATCTGTTTATAATTAAACTTCATTTTATTTCACTTTGAACCAAGACTAACTACTGTCTGTGCACTTAAATATTGTGTAAATTACTTGCAAAACATGCAGCTCATGTTAGGTTATCATTACATTAACCACGAAATACTACAACCAGTACAAGCATCTCATGTGTACGCCTCGTGAAACATTTTATTATTACTACTTTACTTAATCTAATCTTAAATAACATAATAATATCCTCATTTTTACATAAGTTGCTTTTATAATTATATGTAAAGAATAAACATGATAAACAAGAAATATAATAATTATCAAAGCTTTTTTTAGCTCTCAGTTGTCAAAGAGAGTTGATCCTAATTTTTTATACTGCTCATAGTATTGCAATTAATTTTTATTTAATTAAATAATGCTTCAAACAAAACAGATTAATAAGTAGAAAACTTCCTTACTTCTCAAAACTTTCTGGTTTTCTAACTCTGTAACAAGAGTTGATACAAATTCATTAAAGCTAGTCATTAATTTTTATTTAATTAAATGATGCTGATCAAACAATACAAGATTCAGTTGTTCAGGACATTATATAACATATCATTTGATAGATGAAAAGTTTGAGTTAGTATTGGTTATTAATACATACTTTATTGTAAGAGTGAATGCAAATTCAAACAATGTGAACAGTTTGAGTTCTATTGGTTTAAGTAATACATACTTCAGTGTAAGAGTGAATGATTAACAAATTATAAACGAGATGTGAAAAGTTTGAGTTCCTATTGGTTATAAGTAATACATACTTCATTGTAAGAGTGAATGATTAACAAATTATAAACGAGATGTGAAAAGCTTGAGTTCCTATTGGTTATAAGTAATACATATTCATTAAGATGAATACAAATTGTAAACTTCCTTAAAGCTTGAAAACTTTCTGGTTTTCTAACTCATTGTAACAAGAATGATACAAATTTCATGTGAAAAGCTTGAGTTCTATTGGTTATAAGTAATACATACTTCAGTGTAAGAGTGAATGATTAACAAATTATAAACAGAAATGTAATGCTTGAGTTCCTATTGGTTATAAGTAATACATACTTCATTGTAAGAGTGAATGATTAACAAATTATAAACGAGATGTGAAAAGCTTGAGTTCCTATTGGTTATAAGTAATACATACTTCATTGTAAGAGTGAATGATTAACAAATTATAAACGAGATGTGAAAAGCTTGAGTTCCTATTGGTTATAAGTAATACATACTTCATTGTAAGAGTGAATGATTAACAAATTATAAACGAGATGTGAAAAGCTTGAGTTCCTATTGGTTATAAGTAATACATACTTCATTGTAAGAGTGAATGATTAACAAATTATAAACGAGATGTGAAAAGCTTGAGTTCCTATTGGTTATAAGTAATACATACTTCATTGTAAGAGTGAATGATTAACAAATTATAAACGAGATGTGAAAAGCTTGAGTTCCTATTGGTTATAAGTAATACATACTTCATTGTAAGAGTGAATGATTAACAAATTATAAACGAGATGTGAAAAGCTTGAGTTCCTATTGGTTATAAGTAATACATACTTCATTGTAAGAGTGAATGATTAACAAATTATAAACGAGATGTGAAAAGCTTGAGTTCCTATTGGTTATAAGTAATACATACTTCATTGTAAGAGTGAATGATTAACAAATTATAAACGAGATGTGAAAAGCTTGAGTTCCTATTGGTTATAAGTAATACATACTTCATTGTAAGAGTGAATGATTAACAAATTATAAACGAGATGTGAAAAGCTTGAGTTCCTATTGGTTATAAGTAATACATACTTCAGTGTAAGAGTGAATGATTAACAAATTGTAAACGAGAAGATGTGAAAAGCTTGAATTCCTATTGGTTATAAGTAATACATACTTCAGTGTAAGAGTGAATGATTAACAAATTATAAACGAGATGTGAAAAGCTTGAATTCCTATTGGTTATAAGTAATACACACTTCATTGTAAGAGTGAATGATTAACAAATTATAAACGAGATGTGAAAAGCTTGAGTTCCTATTGGTTATAAGTAATACATACTTCATTGTAAGAGTGAATGATTAAGAAATTGTAAACAAGAAGATGTGACAGGTATGTGTAGCATGAGGGGTCCAATTTTTTATTTAATAGCTCTGTAACCATAAAAGTTGAAGACAATAATAAATGTGTTTTATCTGACCAATGACAATTTTAGATACAGTAATTTATGTTTAATTTCACACTCTTTCAAGGGGTTGTGGGGAAATTAGGGATGATGACGTGTTAAGAGAACGTGTCATGTGTCACACTAGGCAAAATTTAAGATTTAAAAAAAAATATTGCCTCATGAAATTAATACTTTAAAACTTATATATATTATTAAAATATGAATTACTAGCTAAGATTTCATGCTATTCTTTGTAGTATAACATAAACAAAAATAGTTTAATAAAGGTTTGAATATCAGACACTAAAACTTTATGCTACGTGTAGTAAAAAATACCTGGGTTGGTAGGGTTAATACAAATCACTGGTTTAGTAGTTAACAGAAGGAAGAAGTGTGAAACAAAAACAAGAAGTTCTTCAATATAGTTCAATGGTTTAGTAGTTAACCCTTTCACAACAGGTCAGGATTCAAAGGCCATGTTATTGTGTTTGTTGACTTGCATTCAAAACTCTATTGAACTACTATTTTATAAATTTATGTTGATAAGTTTGGAATAAAATTGTAGATTATAATTTAAACTTTAATTATTCATACGAGTTAATTTCTTTATTTAAAAGTAAATATCAAAAGAACTCAAATATAGATTTTAGTGAGTCACATGGCATGTTGAATGCAGTGCTGTTTAAAATAAGGTTTGTGATGTCAAAATACTAAGTCTATAATTTTGTATAAATTAGAAACTAAAATTACTAATATTGACAAGCTATAATACGAAATAAATACCTTATATCTTTTTATTTTACTGAGATATGACTTATGTACTGAATCAAACATGGTGGCCGCATTCAACGCTTTCCATTTTTTTGAAATATTTCCTCACATACACTTACTACAGTACATGACGTGAATAACCAATCAACATATTAGAACATCCCCAAATAGAAGTTTTAGCACCATTTTAATCTTTGAAAAGGCTTACATGTTTTTTGATCCAAGTTTTTAAGGAGGTAGGTTGTGTCTTTAGTCTGCTCGAAGTTTCATATTTTACAAAATATTAAAAAAACCTTAGTTACTAAGCTTAATAAATTATAATGGAATTTATGGTATCAGTGTAGTTATTCATGATTTTTTTATTATTATTCAACTGTATATTTAAAACCTAAATAAAAAATTGTTTGATATCCTCTGTGTGCAAAATTTTAAAAGGCTTAGCAACCTATGTCTAGCAACAACCGAGTAAAAAGGTCATAGTGAGAAGAAATAATTGCTTGCTTTACCTTCTTGATTTATTTTAAGAAAAATAAGTTTAATAACTTATTTGTAAATAGTAATAATCTATATATATTGTACTATAATGGAACTCTTGCTTGAATGACACTGGAAGAACATTTTTATTACACAATGGCCAACCCCCAACTTCATGAACTTTATCCTGTGTGCATGTAGATTTGCAATAGGGGTCACAATTTTCCCATTTTACCTCTGTTTCTTGTCATGGAGATTTTTATTTTTCTCCATTCTCCGGATTCAGATATGACTTCATGAATACATCACAAGCAGATGTAATGCACTGGTGCCATCTATATAAATATAATAGTAGTGTCTGTTGTACGTACATGAGAATACTTCACAGGGTATGGATGGATCTTCACCAAAATGGGTATAGAGGTTTATTAGGTCCATGGGGAAATACACACAAATTTTCAATGTTGCAGGTTTTTTGTTTTTTTCAATACTACACCCATGTTGAGAGATCTTCACCAAATTTGGCATGAAGGTGTATTGGGTTCATGAGGAGATACATTCAAATTTACAATTTCATATTTTGTTTTGCTGTTTTAATGGGTGTTTTGTTTGTTTCTTTTTAATTATATATAAAAGAAACAACTTTTCATGTTCTAAAATATTCTTTCATTAATCACGAATTTACGTAATTTACGTCTAGGGTACAGGTGCCCCAACTAGCATATATAATGTATAATAATTGAAATGTGACTGTATATTGCAAAATACTAGTCCACTAAAAACACAGCAAAGACAGGGAAGATAAAAGGTCAGTTTTATATTATTGGATACATGACATGAGTGCATGTGCACCATGTCAATGCAAGCTATGTAGACATGACTTGAAGGAGAGTATAATAATAAATATGTTCATGTGTAGCATTACGAGACTTAGCTACTTAAGACTAAACATTCGTATTTTTGTGTTATAATATGTAGTGTCATTCTGGTAAGAAAAAAACCATAATTTATATTTATTTCCTAATTTTTTTATGATGGTTACAAGGTTGGTCAATTGACAGATCCCACATAATTAGGGTATAGAAAATAACATGAATTATAAAGTATTACTGAAAATAAATATTTGAAATGTAATTAGGAGATTTTAGAGATTCAGCAAATAACATTTGAGATTTTTAGAACAAAGAATAGTTTTTTTAATTAAACACATCACTTGCATTGACTAGTAACAAAACAGACAATTTTAACAAACAAATCTTTAGTTAGAATAACTCAATAGAAAATCTGATTTTTTTTATTCAAAATACTTGTAATTTTTACTAAAATCTACAAAATTTTGTGAAGATACACAAGGTGCATCAAAATTTATAATGCAAATACTTAATGTGTGCAAGTGTGTAGACAAACTTGAATATATTATGCTGAACTTGTTGCAAAAGGGGTTAACAGAAGGAAGTGTGAACAAAAATTACCAGTTCTTTAATACAAATCACTGATTTTAGTAGTTAACATAAGGAAGAAGTTTGAAACAAAAATTACCAGTTCTTTGATACAAATCACTGATTTTAGTAGTTAACATAAGGAAGAAGTGTGAAACAAAAATTACCAGTTCTTTGATACAAATCACTGATTTTAGTAGTTAACATAAGGAAGAAGTTTGAAACAAAAATTACCAGTTCTTTGATACAAATCACTGATTTTAGTAGTTAACATAAGGAAGAAGTGTGAAACAAAAATTACCAGTTCTTTGATACAAATCACTGATTTTAGTAGTTAACATAAGGAAGAAGTGTGAAACAAAAGTAAACAGTTCACTGGTTAAGTAGTTAACAGAAGAAAGAAGTGTGAAACAAAAGTAAACTGCACTGGTTAAGTAGTTAACAGAAGGAAGGAGTGTGAAACAAAAGTAAACAGTTCACTGGTTTAGTAGTTAACAGAAGGAAGGAGTGTGAAACAAAAGTAAACTGCACTAGTTTAGTAGTTAACATAAGGAAGAAGTGTGAAACAAAAGTAAACAGTTCACTGGTTAAGTAGTTAACAGGAGAAAGGAGTGTGAAACAAAAGTAAACAGTTCACTTGTTTAGTAATTAACAGAAGAAAGAAGTGTGAAACAAAAGTAAACTGCACTGGTTAAGTAGTTAACAGAAGGAAGGAGTGTGAAACAAAAGTAAACAGTTCACTGGTTTAGTAGTTAACAGAAGGAAGGAGTGTGAAACAAAAGTAAACTGCACTAGTTTAGTAGTTAACATAAGGAAGAAGTGTGAAACAAAAGTAAACAGTTCACTGGTTAAGTAGTTAACAGAAGGAAGGAGTGTGAAACAAAAGTAAACAGTTCACTGGTTTAGTAGTTAACAGGAGAAAGGAGTGTGAAACAAAAGTAAACAGTTCACTGGTTTAGTAGTTAACAGAAGGAAGAAGTGTGAAACAAAAGTAAACAGTTCACTGGTTTAGTAGTTAACAAAAGGAAGAAGTGTGAAACAAAACATATTTAATACTGACAATGGCTATGGATGATGGAAACTAGACATACTGGTAGCCACTAATGTTTTAATAAAGCATTAATAGCATCACTTTCAACAAAGGTTTCTAAAATAAAAATATAACATAAAGAGCAATTTGTTTTACACACTTAAATTGGCTTAACCAAATTTAGTTGGATATTTGACAAAAGAGTGAATATAAAAATGTTCATAACTAAAAATAGAAGTTACACTTTGTTAATGAGGCAGAATGATTATTGACCAAACTTACTATAGTTAATGCTGTTTCAGGTAAGGTAACATCTTTAATGTGGGACAGTTTGTCTTCGGTCAAGCTATACAACTGAAGTTGTCGTTTTCTAGCAACACAAAGCTGAAAACATGTGAAACATTTTGAAAACGAAAACTGCGTATCAAACAACTAAAACAAAGTTTTCATTCATTTAACCCCATGAAATTATAACTGTATGATTAAAAGTACTTTTTAACATTAGTAACATGAAACATACAAAAAGTAACCAGTATATTTTTAAGATTATAAACTGAGCTCAATAGCTGTCTAAAGTTGTTAGCTTGAAATCATTTATTTATCTGTACAAAATTTCAGGACTGCAAAAATTCACACATAACCTTAAGTGTGATAGCTTGAAACAAAATTAGAGATGCAACAAATTTGGTTTTAATATTCAAAATAATTTTTAATTAACTTTATATTATGAAGATTATTAGTTATGCTGGCTGAGTAGCAAAGATTTAGGAATGATCTATATTTCCTAAACTGATTGAACATCTAAGATATTATTGGGATTATATACAAAAATATTGTTTGACAAATCAATCTAACTACTCTAGGTTTTGCTTTTCTCATGCTTTATGGCATTAAGTACAGAATGTTGTAAGAACTGGCTTCATCACTTGATAAACTTTGTTTTAATTATGGTTCTTTCATATACAGTTAGCTTTCTTTTAATGAAAAGTTTTGTAATAACAACAAAAATTCATCTTCTTAAAAATCCCAGGTTTAATCAGAAAAAGTTTTGTGAAATTAAAAAATCATTTTCAAACTTACTTCAATAACAAAGGGATTGTTGCCACCAGGGTTCTCATTTAAGCAAAAACAAGACACTGATTTAACTTTTGATGGATAGTTCTGAGGCTGTTACAAAAAAATGAACAGTTAATGTAACTCATTGACCTGTAGCATTTTAAATCTGTTTGAAAGTACATTCTTACTCATGAGCTGTGGTAAAATATAGTACAATAAACACTTAAATAATTTTTCTGTAATAAATGGTATGTTACAAAAATAAGTTCTGTATGTTTGATCAAAAGGAATTTTCACAAGAGTACCTATTAGTGTGTAAGACTATAAAACTTGTTTTGAATTTTACAATCTACTAACACTATATATATATATATATATATATATATATATACCTTTAGGGTCACGGGTGGGGTCAAAGCGCACATCATGGCCTTTTAAAAAGTTACATTCAAAATGTAATTAAACAGCTTTACTATCAATGTACATCAGTAAACGTGATATAAAAATAACTTTATAATTAAAGTTTTAATACACATTTAAATTTCTTAATTTCAAAGGGAAATAATTAAACAAATTCTCAGTTTTCACTTCTCTGTATCACAGGATATTCATTTACTTTAAATTACCCATTATATATTTCATTTCAACCCCTATACAAGTTTGGCAGAAATTACAGTTATAGTATAAAACTACTAAGCCATAACGTAGCCTTATAGTCTCCAAGCCTTTTTCTTTACCAAGATATACAAAAGAATTTCAAACCTACACATTAAATTTCTCCTATCACATTCTATATTTCACAAAATGTTGGTAACCTCTCCAATACTTGTTACTGGATTACTTACAACCAACAGAAAAAAAAAAAGATTCAAATTTATTGAATTATTTTTATGGCCAGTTCATTTAGCTAACAGATCTTGAATATTAAACCTTGCTTTCTGCATTTTCTATTGGGAAGTTTGCTTTGACCAGCTAATGAAATTTTTGTAACCTATTCATAGCTCAGTTAGAAAGTCAGTTAAATTATAGTAGTTCTAATACATGTTTTTTGTACACAATAACACTTTGTATTCTAGGTTATAAATTTGAAAAAAACAAAACAAAACAGAACTTCCTTAACAGTAAGTAGTAGGAGCACCGACAAATGAGTGCCAACTTATTGGGTAAGATAAAAAAAAAAAAATAATTACATCCACACACTCATATTATATTGCAAGGCATGACTAAGTAATCAAGTCAATACTGTATGCTGATAATTTGCTCTTTTGCTTACATAAAGGTATCCCATTGAGATATATAATTTTTGGCATATTCTGAAAGAAACTATTTAAGTGCAGCTGTGTTTAAGCCACATTTTAAAAGAATATTATTTTTATTCTATACATAAGTAGTATGTAATTGTCTGTTATGATACACAGTCACTCTAGAAAGACAAAAAAAGATAACTTAGATATATTTTATATTCTTCAACTTTTCAGTTTTCAGAGCTTAACTCACACTGACAAGTAAAAATACTTGACTGAAAATTGTGATTTTTTTTTGTATGCAGTAAATTTTTCACATCTACTAAAAGCTTGTCAAATTCTGAAGATGTATATACTAAATTCAAAATTATAGTAGGTACAGGGTCAATTTAATGGAGACTGACCCCATGGACATAAGAATACACAGAGGTTGAGTACACTATATTAAAATTATTTTGGAACCTTACTACATTTATCTCACTATCATACACATTGACAATAGACTTGTAATAAAGTTTCCATTGCAAAAGGCTTAGATGTAAGGCTGTCACATTCACAGCAAACCATCCCTCTCCAATAGCTTTCCATATACCACCTTGTGTACAAGGGTGGGGATTCCAAAGCTGTTTTTTTGAGATATCTGTTATCACAGAACTCCATAGGTGGTGCTTCCTATGGCTTGACTGGTTTTGTTCACATAAGGAATAGTGTGAATACCAGTTTCACTCTTCAGCTTTTTGAGAAAATGCAACATTTAAATGGATATATCATGAAACCAGCTGATGTAGATGTGACTTGAGCTGCTTTTCCAGATAGATTCTTCATTATTTTTCCATACTACCACCTACAATATGTTGGCAATGTTTGCCACTGATCTTTGTGTTTGTGGATTCTTAGTTGTTAGAAAATGCTGCATTCTGCTTAGAAAGGTTGGGGTGCCAATTACTGCGGGTTTCTTTCTCCATGATCCTGGTGCCTCAGGCTGATTCATATTCCTTTGTTTTCCAATGTTAAGTATGAGGGATATTTCCATCTTGAAATATCTAAGTTTCTAATTTGATAACATATTTATGACTTTGATGTATCAATATTTTGAATCTGAAAGGGCTGTTAGAAACCCTTCCAAAAAAGGCCCTATGAAATATCAAATATTGTCAAACATTCCACTGCAACTTAATATTGATTGTAGCTGTAATATGACTCACTGATTTGTATATTCAAAACTGCTTTAATATAAAGTACTCAACTCTCAGTAGTTTTGGTTAAGCCTTACATTAGTAAACTAACATGGAATGAATTTTACCATCTCCTCTAAGACTGTCATGTTAATTTTGATTCACATTAGTGTTTTCAGTCAGATTATACTGGATCACCAATATTACTAAGTTTGGAACAAAAAGTTATGATTTACATGGATCTTAAGTTTCATAAAAGAACTGATAATCATTACCTAACTAAACATTTCATTCTTACCTCTAGATCTGGCATGTCTGTGAACACCAGGTTGCCATCACATAAACAAATCACCCTATCCAATGCTGAACAAGCTTTTATCTGAACTACTGGTTTTTTCTGTAAACATATTTACACAGCTTTATTTGGTTGAAGAGATAAAATATTTGGCAATACTATATATTTGCAAATACTTCATGAAACAGAACGTTAAACACTTAGTGAAACAATATCCAGTTTAAAAAAAAAAGCTACACAAGGGCTATCTGCACCAGCTGTCCCTAATTTAACAGTGTAAGAGTGTTAACTCTTGAGCTACTCTTTTACCAATGAATAGTGGGATTAACTATCACATTATAACACCGATCTGGCTGAAAGGGAGAGAATGTTTTGTGCAATGGGAAACTGTTAATGAAACACATCCAGGTAAATATACTAAAACACATGGTAAAGAGAAAGTTAAATCATTTACAGAAAAACATGATAAATTTCACAATTCATTTTAATTCCTTGTGTTCCAGTAAATCTTCTACAACTTAGGCTAACAACTTATGTAATCACACAGCCTGAAGATTTTTATACAATAATTACAAGTTTTAAAATCAAGATAAACTAAGTGGAAATAAATGACTGAGTTAACGAAGATATTCATAAAAATAATTCTAAGACCAAATGACCCATCTGTCATTGAGTGTTGTTACAACCTGAAACCATGTCATTACAGTTTAAATTATCAGTATATCTGAAAAATGTTTACAGATTTCAAAATACCAGTGACAGGACATATCTGTCAACCCACATCAGTGGTAAGACATGTTTATGTTCGATTTCAAAATACCAGTGACAGGACACATCTGTCAATCCACATCAGTGGTAAGACATGTTTATAGTACCGCCTCTTTCACCCAACTCTTAGATTCCCAGTCTTATGGAGTAAGAGGATTGATTTCCATTCTTATATTACACCCAGAGTTCAAAGTGTGAAGTGTGTTTTCGTAGTATTGTCCCTCATGCCCAATACTTTCAAATTCCCATCTCAATATGCCAACCACTTGGCTCATCAGTTACCTGACACATCTGTATAATTCTACTAGTAACCTGATCAGCTTCTGTATATCCATTCAGTTTTTCACTTAAGCAAAACATTTAAGAAAAATAAAAAGAATTTTTCATCATATAAGAAACCTTTTCTATTTTATAACCCACTATGGCTATAGAGAATGTAACTTACATATCCCAGGTATCTCTGTCGCAGTTTCGTGTAAGAAAATAAAGTTCTCCCCTCTCCATCGTGAACTTCTTCTAATGTATACTGAATAACAAAACTGTTGGGAAAAAATTTAATATTAAAAAAAATACATTTGTGATGAATCATAAATCTTGGCAATAATGAGTTATTAAAGTTTAGATTATCATGTTTAAAAAGATGCTAATAAGTGGTGATGGAAAATTTCAAAGTTTTAAAAGTTTAAGACTACTATTTTTAAAAATACTAATAAGTTGCAGTGGAACAAACCATAATAGTACGAATCATTTTTCTACAAGTTATCTAGCTTCAATCAAACATACTTTCATAGTTGTCTCAGCTGAAATTTCTAATGATTTTCATATATCAATTTTGTTAACTGGATTACAGAATGATAGACATATCTAACTAATAAACACAAACTATGAACAGTGTAATAATGTATACTCTAGCTGTAAACTTTGGTTATAAAAGTACAATTACAAAAGAGTTTTCAACCTAGAGTATACTAACTGTAACCTTTTACAGGGTATGTTAGGTGAGAGTATGAAAGGAAGGGCTTTCAACCCAGAGTCTACAAACACTGTTTTACAGGCTAGATTAGCTGAGGATAGGAAATTACGAGTTTTCAACCCAGAGTATTCTAATATAACATTTTACATGGTAAGTTAGGTGGACATGCCAAATTAAAAGTTTTCAATCTAAAGTTTACTAATGTAATATTTCACATGGTAGGTTAGGTGAACTTACCAAAAGAATTGTTTCACTCATCAGTCTTTGAAATAATGTTTTACTTGGTAGGTTTGGTTAAGTAGAAAAAAAAATAGTTTTCAACCCACAGTATACTAATATAATGTTTTACAGGGTAAGTTATGAGGGTCAGTCATGCAAGAGATTTTACCTTGCAGACTATTTTTAATATAAAGCTTTAGAGAGTAAAACGTGTGAAGGTGGGAAAGGAAAACGTTTTTGGTAGAGTGTCATCATGCTGTTCAGAAGTAATCTGGAATAATGAAAGAGATTAAACAGTACACTGGATGATCTGTGAGATCATATTTAAACCCACAGCAAGGATCTTAGTTTTCTGCCAGTTACTGCAGAAAGAATTGCATCAATAACTGCACTCTGAATTAAGTATTTGAATCATCTAATTAATATGCACTGTGAATTAGCTTACCATTTAGTTCAGTTACTCATCCACTATAAATACCTCAATAGATATAGTTTGCCATTTAGTTCAGTTTCTCATGTACTGTAAACACCTTGATAGAAACACTTTAACATTTAGTTCACAGTTGCTCCTTAAACAGCAAGGCATATACAAAAATAGTATAAACTAAGCCTACACAGACATACTTGGTGAACACTAATACTAAATAACTAGAATAGCTGTCCTCATTCAATTATCATGTATACACATTTTTAAGACAAACAGCCACACAGTTAAACTGTTTATATTTTTATCATTTCAAACTTGTCTATGTTTAGTTATGCTGCTTAAAACACAAGTCACAACTGTTTATATTTTTTACCATTTCAAACTTGTCTGTGTTTAGTTATTCCACCTAAAACACAAGTCACAACTGTGTTTATATATTTTTATCATTTCAAACTTGTCTGTGTTTAGTTATTCCACCTAAAACACAAATCACAACTGTTTATATTTTTTATCATTTCAAACTTGTCTGTGTTTAGTTATTCCACCTAAAACACAAGTCACAACTGTGTTTATATTTTTTATCATTTCAAATTGTCTGTGTTTAGTTATTCCACCTAAAACAGAAGTCACAACTGTGTTTATATTTTTTATCATTTCAAATTGTCTGTGTTTAGTTATTCCACCTAAAACACAAGACACAACTGTGTTTATATTTTTTACCATCTCAAACTTGTCTGTGTTTTGTTATTCCACCTAAAATACAAGACACAACTGTGTTTATATTTTTCATCATTTCAAATTGTCTGTGTTTAGTTATTCCACCTAAAACAGAAGTCACAACTGTGTTTTATATTTAAACAGAAGTCACAACTGTTTATATTTTTTACCATCTCAAACTTGTCTGTGTTTAGTTATTCCACCTAAAATACAAGACACAACTGTGTTTATATTTTTTATCATTTCAAATTGTCTGTGTTTAGTTATTCCACCTAAAACAGAAGTCACAACTGTGTTTATATTTTTTATCATTTCAAATTGTCTGTGTTTAGTTATTCCACCTAAAACACAAGACACAACTGTGTTTATATTTTTTACCATCTCAAACTTGTCTGTGTTTAGTTATTCCACCTAAAATACAAGACACAACTGTGTTTATATTTTTTATCATTTCAAATTGTCTGTGTTTAGTTATTCCACCTAAAACACAAGTCACAACTGTGTTTTATGTTCTCATTTACAAATAATGATTAATTAATTTTTTTTTTAAGGTAGAAATAAATATTTTTGAAGTTGGAAAGTATATAGTCTTGACTACATAAACTGTAGAAAGAAAAACTACATTACTCACCTGTCTCTTATACCTACATACAAGTACTTTCCACAACATTCCAAACATTCAATCTGAAAAGAAAAACAAAACACACCAATAATAATTATTTGAAAAAAAAATTCATCCAGGGAGAAAAACAAACAAAAAACAGAAAATAACCCATTCTCAACCTAAACGCTTATGTTTTCCTAACATGTAGCAAACATACTGAAATAACAGTAGTTGTAAAACTATTATTCTAGAGAACAAAAAAATATGTAATATGTTTACATTATAAATGTCACTGCTGAATTTCTATCAGTTTGTCTTTTTTTTATATGATTTATAGACAAAACTGGCAACTAGTGCAGTCACAATAATAGTTTCAAAAGAAACATGTCAGTGTACGAGATCCCCCTTCAAAATATATATAAAAATGAAACTCTTTATTCAACAATGTAAAATATGAACATCTAAGGAGAAAGTAAATATACTGATTTTACTTTTAGATGCTTCACTAAAAAATTAAGAAATTTGATAATGTGAACAATTATAGAAAACCTAAATCAAATTTTATAGATTTTATTAAACCAAATCTAGAAACTATTTAGCATACTTTCCTGAGTCTCATGGAATTTGGTTAAGTATGTTCAGTGTGAGAAAGAAAACAAATCATATCAAATCAGTGTTAGCCTTTCACAAACTCCACCCCACAAAAGATTAAGAAATTCGTCACTGCAACTAATATTACAACTCTCGGACACGTAGGCATTTTATGTTAACAATACTTAATAACTAATACTTGAAATTCTGAAAAGAAAATTTTGGATATGCTTCATACGTGAAAGGACTATTAATAATTTTATTCCACAAATAAGGTACAACTGAAATGCTATTCTATACTGTTTTTTGTAAATTAATAATACAGTATTAAGTAACAAGAGTTACTTGTACAGAGTAAAAAAACTGGGTTTCCAATGGCATAACAGAACTGGTATTGTATAAATGTCCTTATACACTGTTCTTACTGGAAGTTTATAGTGGGCAAGTTAAAAATAATGCTTTAATTCATTATCAGTCTAATACTAAATAACATAGAACACATCCCTAATAAATGATATGATTAACCAGCTAAAGCAGTCTAGCTCTCAAACTTATTAAGCTATAAATTAGGAATTTAAATAAAATTTGACTAAAAGTTATGATTTTTCAATACTGAAAATGTATTTCCAATATGTACTTCCTGCTACTCACAAGATTAGCTACTATTGCATAGTGCTGCCCTCTATATGCAAACTTTTTTTTTCATGCATGCCACAAGTCTACTGTTCTTCCCTGGTGGAATAAAATGATTCTAACACGCAAATCCTCCTGCATCACTTCTCCGCAAATTTGAGCATGACAAACTCACGAGGCTCCCTCTACATGCCTCTAACAAACTATCACTTGAAATTTTGGTAGAAAATGCAAAAACCAACTGAAAGTAAGTAGGAGGAGTGGGAAGTACATTTTCAATACAGGAAAATTATAACTCCTAATATAGTACTTCCCTCCTCTTAAAATATTACTTAGAAGCTTACATTGATTAGGTGAAGGGACTGATGCAAAGGAAAGACAGAAGCACCCTTTGAAAGCAAACAAAGGATACCTCTAGAAATGAGTATCAGATCCAAAGATCTGACAAGGGGAACCACACTATTTCTGACTACGTATACACTTCGCCCATCTGTAAAGCACGTATTAGATAAGAATGGCAAAAGAGAGGAATACATCCAAGAAGAATAGAACTGTGGTATGGTAGTAATCCAAACCCTGAAATATGCATGTAACCTAATCCCACGAAGTATGAGAGTGGGTAAATCAATGAATGTGACTTTTGGTGAAGAGTGACTAGGGTGCAACAGATTGTACTTGGTAAGTCAACTACATCCAAAACCTATGTCACTGGAAACTGACATCTGTGCAGTGAAATAATGAGAGTTGTACTGCCTTCACCTCAAGTTCAAGAGACCAGAAAGAATCTAGAATCACTCTGACTCCAGAACATGACATGCATTAGCTTTGATATGTGGATTCAAGAACCTGACATCCAATATTGAAAAGATGTCTATATAATAGAAGTCAACTCTTCCAATGGCAAAACTGACCAGAACCAATCTAAAAGGCAATAACATCCTTGGAATAGGATACACAGTGGATAGCAGAAAGTGATCCACAAAACAAGGGAATAATCAAGGGAGGAATACAAACAATCCTAAACACATGTGAGGACTTATGTTGATTAGTTCCACTCTAAATTCAAAACTCAGCCACAGGGTACTGACATCTATGCAGAGGTAAGTGATGACTCCCAATTAGAGAGGTGAACGGCAGTTTGATGTTTCACTCCTTTCTGATTGTATAATGCATAGTGAAGGATATCACATCTACACCCACATAACTACACTTCCCTACTCTGCACTGAACGGTTATAGTCATCTTGTGTGGAACCCATTCAGGAGGATGTCTCCAAGACTGACCACTCCAGTGACTTGGAACTGAAAAGTGGTAAGGACTCTCACACTTCAATAGAAGAAAGGAAATTGAAAATACAGTGAAGAGCCCAGGGGAACATCATCACCTGAGACAATGCAATAGGTGACCACAAAACCCTATTCTGGGAAACAGACCATACAGATTTATTCAATACAAGGAATGGCAATGATGAGCAGTCATCTACTTCTGCCTTACCCCAAGCACAGTCCATGGGTGGTATGGTCCAAAACAGACAAGTTTATGAAGGAATTACATTGTGAGGTTATTCATGTACAAGTAATCTTATGAAACATCCCATCTCAATGGTTAGAAATATGAAGTCATGGAAGTTAAAACATGAGTCAACATGGCTACAGAGTGCAGATTACTAAATAAATAATAACTGGTCAGGCACCACTCACCACAGAGTGGGAGCCACACAAAGAATGTTTGAAAATAGACCTTCCCAGTCAAAATTACACAGAAGCTTGAAGAACGGCAACAAGTGGAGGATGAAAACGTGAAAAGAAAAAAAAATTATATGGTGTAAATAATAGAAGATGAATGTATTAGGTGAAGTCCACATGCCCATTTGTAGGATTTTCTCCAATGTCTAACAACGATGAGATGAGGTATTGAATCTGATGAGAAGACACCCTGAACAAATTCTAGTGGGAAGATGAAAAGGAGGAATATGCCAATTTAATTAAATGTTGAACCCAAATGGTGAGGGTAGAAAGGGACAAAGGAAGACTGACAAGTGATAAATAGTGAGGAATGGATACCACATAAGGAAACTGTTTGGGCAATTTAGCAAAAAATGGTACAAACTGTACATAGGAGTCTATCTAGGTTGGAATGAGGGTAGAGATAAGAAGAAATAGAAGGAAAAGAAACAGGGGAAAAGAAGGAGTTACCTTCCCCAGCCACTGATGTCATTGGGAGAAAAGAACAATCCAGATAAAGGAGAACACAGGAGCATACATGAAACATCAGTGACAAACAAATCAGACCTTTAATGTCCATAGAATGAGAAGAGAAGGAAATTTGTTTAAACGAAATGTGAAACATGAAACATGAGGAAATATGTTCAAATAGAGGTAAAGTGAGGGAATGAAAGACCCCATTAATGTCCAGACTAGGTGATTTAGGGGGAGAGACAAATCCTAAAGAAACACATTAATACAGTAAGGATAGGGGAAACAAAAACTCAATAGTATTGAGAAACAATGATAGGTATGTGTTAAGACAGCCTAATAACCCAAGACCAAAGACAGCAAAGACCCCTGCTTCAAAAGCCACATGAAAAACACAGTCATGCAAACCACAACAGGTCAGTCAGCAGGAACACCCCAAGTAGAGGACCAACTGTGAAACACCTTCCAGTTGTACCGATATACCTCCACTGAAAAAAGTTACTCAATGGGCAAAACCTGTTCTCCTTTACTAGGACTGGATAAATACTCCACACCTTGAAGATGAAAGATATGAATAACAGGATGTAGAACTGGTGACCAAGGTTGACAAAGAAGGGAGAACAACAAAGAAAGGGGTACTGGAAAGAAAAGTTAGTTGGTGTAATCACAGAAACCATGGTTAAGATGGCCAATAAGGGAGCAATTCAAATGACTCAACACAAAGTAGTATGGATAAGAAAAATCACCTGATGAAGTAGTCAGATACAAGTATAAACAAATTTGTGGGATCAATTCTGGTTGAAGGCTTCAACAGCCAGAGCCCAAGGATAAGGTACAAGGGTAATTTATGATTGAAGACTGTGGAAAATGCACCTATGTGTTGAAAACCTCACATATTGCAGCACTACCAGAACATGAAGGAATCTAAAGACTACTACATTGAATAAATTTTGTCAGAGCAGGAAAGATGATCCACTACGAGATTCAAAGCACCCAAAGACTGACATGAAATGAGATTAATGGAGTGCATGTGGGCCCAATAAAGGAGATCCAATAAACAAAAACACAGAGATCTTAACTGGATGCCCCCTTGGTGATCGATATGTGCTACCACTGTACAATGGTTGGAATGAATCATCATGAGACAATGTCTGGTGAGAGAAAGGAAATGATTCAAAATCCAACAGACTGTGAGAAACACAAGGGCATTGTTCATGTAGAGAACAATGACCCAAAGTCTTTTGGAGGTTAATCCCACTCCAGCTCTGAAGGGATGAATCTGTGAACAAATGTAAATCTGGAAGAGGAGGAGGGAGTGGGACACTCACTAACATGTGGTTCTTGTCCAAGCACCAAAACAGATTGTCAAACAAGGTATAAGGAAAGGTAATGGGAGCTACCAAGGGATTCTGAGCAAGGTTCCACCAATCATGAAGATCCCACTGAAAAGATCATATACGTGCACAACCAAGGAGGATGAGTGATGAGCAAAGGAGCCTACAAATATGGCTAGCTAACTCCAATTTATAATAAGCAAGAAGCTAGTTGTCCATATAATGATGGAATTGTAGCCCTAGAGCATGAAGATGATGAGCAAACACTCTGACCACCAAACAGAAGACATAAGGAATGGAAGCAAGCTCAAAGAGTAGGGCACAAAATTGGTAAACCACCCTGTAATTGATAAACTGAAGATATTGACAAAACTGTGATGAGATAGATATGTGTGAATAAGCACTGGTGATGTCCATCTTAGTCATCCACAAGCTCAAAGAAAATATCCACCATGGAGTGAGAAATGACTCCATGGTAAAATGGTGCAGTTCAATGAATTATAAAAGTGAGACAAATAAATTAAAGGCTTCCAGTCTCTGATTTTGTTGCAAGCAACAAAGAGTCAAGTATGGTGAACAGGTTTGATGGACTACTGAGATAGCAGGTCCTGAACTGCTTCTGACAGATACTAACCAATCATCAGATTTTGAGGCACAGGGAATGAAACAGGTATATGAGACATAAGAAGTGGGTAAAGAAATGGGATCATGAATCCTTTTGATAAAACTTGAAGAAGTCAATAATTCTTGATGAAAGGGCAAAACTGATAAGAAAATCTGCAAGTTAAACTCCCACCAGATTAGAAACCACCAGGTAGTCACCAATATTTTTGGTGACATGACATACCTTGTCAAAGAAAATGTTAAAGAAATGAGGCACCTTGAGAAGGAGAGACAGTTAAGTATTAGGAAGGGAAAAATGGAAAATTATATCAGGTGCCATACTGGGCTCTGGCTGAGACAAAGGGGAAACAAGATTGGAAAGGGTAGCCTGTTACTGTATGAATGCAATTCATGATCCCAAAGGCTCAGGAATTATGTCAACCTTGTAACACCATAAAAATAAGCCCATATATCAATCCTGGAGATGTGTGACAAATGGATAGGACTTAAGGATGCATCACAACCTAAAAAGTCCCAACAACAGAGAAACCACATACATAAAGCCAGAGCCAAAGATGATAAACAAGCCAATGTGGAAGAAAAATGGGAGTGGATGTCAGAAAAAAACCTTAAGAATCCCAGTGGAGTGCTTCAGAGAAGAGATGGATGGTAGAGAGATACCATAAAAAAAATTGTGAGGTAAAGGCAGAAAAATTAGGCATGCATTAGACTTTCAGCAAATTTAAGGACCACCCCAAACAGGTAAAACAGAACCTATATATAACCTGTTTATAAGTTCTGAACTGGGGAAGTGCAGAGTCAAAGTCCTTGATGATGAATGGGGTCCAGCATCTTTAAGGCTGAGGTTCTGGCAGAGCCACAGACCAGTGATCCATAGTTGAGTTTCGATCGAATAAGAGCACGATATATCTTTAGCATAGAACATCAACCCGCTTCCCCATGTGGTGGAAGAGAGGACACAGAGGATGTTCAGTGCTCTTGTACATTTGACCCATAGCTGCTTGATGTGTTGTATAAAGATCAGCTTACAATCAAAGACAACCTCCACAAACTTTGTCTTAGGGACCACAGGCAGCACAACTTCACCAATACAGAGTTCACGATCAAGGTGAATATCCCACTGGTGGCAAAAGTGCATGCAAACAGTTTTGGAGAGAGAGAAGTTAAAGCTGTTTGCTGTGGTCCACTTCAGTAAACAACTGAGAGCAGTCTGTAGCTGCTGCTCAATACACCTCACATTCGACAACTGACACGAGATGTAAAAGTCATTGACATAGAACCCGTTTGCAACAGTAAGAGGGAGTTGTTCAGTTATGGCATTAATCTTTATACTGAAAAGTGTGACACTCAGAACACATCCCTGAGGGACTCCAAGTTCCTGTAGAAAAGAATGGGAAAGTTTCAAACCCATACAAAATTGGAATCTCCTGTCCATTAAAAAATGTTCAATAAAAATGGGCAAATGGCCACGTAACCCATATATATGGAGGTCTCGCCAAATGCCATACCTCCATGTTGTATCATGAGCCTTCTCAATGTCAAAAAATATTGATACAAGATGGGTTTTTTTTGAGAGGGGCTTCCCTGATTGCCATTTCAAGTTGAATCAGGTGGTCCATGGTGGAGCACTGTTGTCAGATAGATGGCACAGCATTTCATAGTGTACATCATCATGTCCAACTGATGTACTGCCAGACCAATGAAGGACTAGTTTGAGTTCCACCAGTGTAAATGGACAATTACAGTCATAGAGACAACCAGCTTGAAAGGAAAGAGGTGACCACTCTGCCCGAGCCTTGATGGCTAAGAAGGTGGAGGAAGAAGCAGAAGTGCTAGATACCCAGCAAAAACTTTCACCTAGAGTATCAGCAATGCTCCAGGTATCAGCTACTTCCTGGTCATCAGAGAGCAAGATCAAGAGGGGGACAGAATTATATCGCCCACTGACCTTTCAAATCTTGTCTCATATGACTTTGGAAATGGTGGTAGAAGATATGCTTGTTGTGAATTTAATCTAAGATTAATTCTGGCTTTGACATCTTACCCACCAAGTATGTGCATGGGCCTGCTGGAAAGAGATGCAGTGCAAGAGTATGGAATACCTATGAAAATTATCCCAGGCCCTTTTTGAGCCTTCTGTGCCATGTTGCAGGCAGGATTCCACCACGGATGAGGATACTGTGGAAAATGTGTCAAGGTTTTAGGAATACATGGAGCAGCTGCTTGTATAATACATTCAGTTACAACTGCCACACAGTCATCTATTGATGGCTTACAAACAATGGCAGGATAAAGTTCTGCGAGAGCAGTGAAAGAGGGTCAGTTTGCTTGATCCAGCTTCCACCAGGGCACACAGGTCAAGTGGCATCAACCACGGCCAATCTCTCTCAAAAATTATAGGGAAATGATCACTGCCTCATGGATTATTGTCAACCCTCTATGGAAAATGGGAGAATAATGAAGGGGAGCAAATTGAGAGATCAATAGCAGTAAAGGACTAACTAGGTGCATGAAAATAGATAGAAGAACCAGTATTGAAAATAGAAAGGTTGTGATCAGAGAGCATATGCTCTATGGAGCAACCCCTCCTATCAATATCAGCACTTCCCTAGAGTGGATTATGTCCATTAAAGTCCCCAAAATTAAAAAGGGAGACAGCAACTATTCAATGAGAGCATCAAGGTCTGACTGATCAAAGGTCTCTCCAGGGGACAGGTAGAGAGAAAAACAGTGATGGTATGACCCAAGGAAACACGGATGGCTATAGGATCCAAGAGTGTGTCAAGTGGCAAAGACAGGGTAGGCACATGCTGATCAACCAACAGTGCCACCCCTCCATGCAGTCGTCCATCACACAACCTGTCATTTCTGTACAAATAAAACTGCCAAAAAGTGACTGTATTGGCAGGACTCAGAAATATTTCCTGTAAGGAAAGACATATAGGATGGTAGGAAGCAATCAGTGTTTCGATGTTATCCAGATTAGAAAATAAATCTCGACAGTTCCATTTTTATGGCCATTTTATTTATGTGCAGGTGAATTGGGTGGAGAACCCTTCTGTTTAGGACCACGTCTTTTTTCTTCACTGTCTTTATCGAGGGAAATCTATTGACCTCTATGGATCCTGCCCTGGGTCTATTGGGCAGATCTTTGCTGTCAGAAGAGGACTGCAGCAACTGAGGATGTGAACAAATGATAGTTTTGCATCTTGGGGTGGGAGAAGAAGATGTGCCCAGAACCAAAGGAAATGGATCTTGGGATTTGTTGGAATGTATGTTTGGGACAGAGATGGGTGTTGAAGTTTATTCATCAACTTTTTTTAACCATGAAGGTCTAAAGACTTTTCATTTGGTTTGAGAACAATTCTTTTGGAGGCACAGCGAGATCCGTCTGTACTCACACTGTAGTACTGGAAAAAGTGCAGCAGCATATGTCCCACATGAGGTGGTGGACAGCAACTTTCAAGCCTCAGGGTAAGTGATGTTATGAATCATTTTCAAATGCTGCATCTCTTCTCCTTCCAACCATATAGGGCAAGAACAAAAGTAGGATGGGTGAGAGCCATTACAATTGATGCAATGTGGGTCCGTTACTCACTCATAGGCGTCGTGGTCCTTGTCACCTCAACAAGCACATGTGAAAGAACTACTGCATGATGTCTTCCAGTGACCGAACCGCTGACACTGGAAACATCTGAGAAAATTTGGTATTATGACCGTACCCTGCAATTAAGATAACCTGCCTTGATGGTGGTAGGTGGACATTGTGATGTAAATGTCAAAATGAGGACACTGGTCGGTATCATAATTCAATCTTTGTAAGTAGAGATATGCTTCACTGCAGAAAATCCCTGGGTGGAGAAATCAGCGAGAATTTCTGACTTGGGGATGTTCTTCAAATCCCTCTCTATAATAACTCCTCACAATGAATTCAAAGTAGCATGAGGTGTAACCTCAATAGGTATATCTCCAATTGTCTTTGAATGCAAGAGGAATTCACTATGTTGAGATATGGCTGTTTCCACCAATATGTCACAAGATTGAAGCTTCTTTACTGACTTTGGAGAGTCAGCAAGTCCCTCTAGTTCATTCTAAATGCAAAAGGAAGACATTTGCCCTAAAGGTTTGTCTGAAAGAGAATGTAGTATAATAAAATGAGGTACAACAGGTGTTACAGATGCTGAAGATTGCTGCTCAAAATCTTCAAGATGTGGTCATTCACCTACGGACTGTTTTTGCACTATTTTATTTAACTTTTTATTTGGAGGATCCATAATAAAAACAAGGAATATTTCAGTGCCCACTGCCCCCATCCACCATGGAGCCCTACAAGGGGATGCACTATACAGTGTGAAACAAGGACGCTGCAGCAATGCCAGGGTTTCGTGAGCACTACACCCAAACACAAGCATCAGATACAATGTCCATAACACCTGTTGAGAACATGCAACACTGGAACTTTTGGTTGACCCTAGTCCAAGTGTACCAGCCGATTGATCCAAGGGGGGCCACCCCAAGGCTACAGGAATTCAAGACCAAAGTGGTGTGCTACAGTTGAACCCACCAACCACCAGAATCTCCCCCCCCTTCACAGGTCACCATGCACGGCAAACACATGGGTGGATATTTAGATCCCAGAGGAGGTAAACTGAAAGAACAGAACTTCCCTGGGAAATCCCCTCAGAAATCCACATTGAGGGAATTTAATTTCAGATAGAATTGTATATTTCATGTAAAGATAGCTTAGATATTATGGTGTTTTAAATTATAAGTAAAAAAATAAATTATTTTTGTTTACTCTTGACTTAAAGCAGAATAAAGATTGGATCCTTGAAAAGGCTTGTGATTATATCCAAGAATTGAAAAGTTCCAATATTGGATTACCTGATATATTAAAAGAGAATGAGCAGCTATATTTTAATGTACAGTTACCGAAACAAAAATGTTAAGATTTGAAAAAATGAAAATCAAATGTTCCAAGCACATCTGCAACAACAAGAGATTACTGCACTGAGAACAAATTCTTCTTAGCTGATATTACAGAGTTTATGTATTAATATTCAGGTAATTGTTTTCCTACTGTTGTTGTTTTTAAACTACATAAAAACCCAATCATTATTTAACTCATTTCATGCCTAACTGTTGTTAAGTTAAACTAAAACAGCAGTATATTTCATTCTGTTGTCATATCTGTAGGTTTATTAATTAAACCTCATTGACAATCTTTGTCCTTTGGTTTAAAGAATGAGAAAAATAATTAAAAGATGGCCATTGATAATACGTATGACCCAGCATGGTTAAGGCACTCGACTCATGATCTGAGGGTCGCAGGTTCGGAATCCCCGTCACACCAAACATGCTCACCCTTTGTAGGGGTGTTATACTGGGACAGTCAATCCCAATATTTGTTGGTAAAAGAGCAGCCAAAGAGTTGGCAGTATGTGGTGATGACTAGCTGCATTCCCTCTCGTCTTACACTGCTAAATTAGAGACGGCTAGTGCAGATAGCCCTTAAGTAGCCTTGCTTGAAATTCAAAACAAATGAAACCAATTTATGTATACACATCCTAGGTTACAATATACATTATACAGTACTTCTCCAATGATAACCATCCCTCATGTGATGTCATTTTAGTGCCTATTGACTGACAACAAAGTACTGTAACCCGTCCAGGTGGCCTTCAGTCCCCTTCTGAACAAATTACTCATTAACCTGTAAAACCTCAACTGAAGAAGTAAGTATAGCATAAATTATTATTTTATCAGAAAAAAAAAATTTAAATAACATTATACACTATAACTCATGACTACATTTTTGTTTCTCAAGCTGTACAGAATGCAAAAAGTTTACTTGTTTAAGGTTTTTACTCCAGCAACATTGAAGTTTTTTAACCACATAAATAAAGTGGCACTAGTATTAGTTTGCTTAGTTTATTAACTTGTTTAAAACACATATCAGTAGGCAAAAATATATTAGATTGAAACTGTTGGTAAAAGAGTAGCCCAAGAGTTGGCAATGTGTGGTGATGACTAGCTGCATTACCTCCCATTTGTGTTACTCTATAGTTAGGAGATAACATTATTATTATTGCCTAAAGTAAAGATGGAGTTTATAAATATTTTAAAAGAATTTGTAAAACAGAAATTATTTCTACAAACTTTACACTGTGTGATTATGTAGTAAGTAACTGTGAAGAGTTATCAAAAAAAAATTGCATGTTTGTTGTTTTAAACAGAATAGCAGAAACAGTGAAAAGACACTTTTGGTTTATACTTTGGTAAGATTATTTCTGAACCATTATAAGCTTAAAGGTGCAAATTAAGTATACAAGTAGGTAAAGAAAGATATTAACTTTATTGTATGTTTTTTTTTTCCTAATGACACCAGTCTTGTTAATCCTTTATTAATTACTTGCAATCCATTAATTTTGATTTTTCAGTATGTATATAAAAACTGAAAACATACCAACAATACCTTACATATGAAGAAGTGAAATCTAGTTGTAGAAAAATAGAACTTGTGTTAATACTTGTGTAACAGATTTAATTAAAAGTCATAAAACAGAGTTACATCATTATGCCCACAGAATGTGAAATTATACATTTTATTCCAGGAATAATGTTTTCTTTCATATTATGTTTTTTGTTCAGATTGTAGCATGATTTATTTTGAAAGTTTCTTAAATGAGGTAAACATATTATTAGTTTTAGTTGCAACATATTAACTTGTGGTTGCTAGCAGATATAGAACAGTGTTGGTTGCATGTATAGCTTCACTGGTGAATCTTCCTACAAACTATTACAATGAAACAATCTTCATTAGTTCTTTAATTCACTTAGTTTTGTTGTAGTTTCATGTTCTTACAATCCATGAACTCTCTAACTGTGAATGTGAATTTTATACATGCAGTCCATAGAATGTTTCATATCAACGATTAGGTTTAATCAAGAAAATATATTTTTTTACACTAAGTAAAGCAAGAGTATATATACTTGTATTTTAAGTACATTCTGATTCAGACATCAGTTGTGTTTACAATTAACCCATGTGTTATGTGTATACACACATTTATCTACACACCATACATGCATGTGCACAGAATTTTAAATTTTGCTTTTGATGCAAAAATACAAAATGTATAATAAATGTCTGTAGTTTGTGAAAACATATTGTTAAAATTGAGGAATTCTTGTTTGTGGCCAAAATATACATTAGAACATAAAAGTGAAAAATGAGACAGTCATTTGGCATCTTGAGGGTCCCCCTCTTCACTTGTGATAACAGTCAAGAATGACACCAATAACAAATCAAAGGTAACTTGCAGCCCTAAACATCCATGTGTATGTATGTATGTATGTATATATATACATATATATATACCAAATCAAAGGTCAAAATAATTTAAACTAACCCCACAGGCAAACTATTCCACTAGCAAGGATGCGAGAGTTAGAGGTCTGAGAGTGAGACAGCATCTCCTGTCTTGACAGTCAGGGGTGCTATGGATTCATGGGTCCATTCATATACAAGTACTTTTACTTTTATTGCACCCCACAACAAAACTTTTTCTACTTTTGATGTCTAACAGCTTACATCTCTAACTGGAAACAAGTTTTTGTGTTCATAATACTTTTACTCCATTATACAGAAATCACCCATCGAAAGACTGCTCGAACTCATAAAAATTTTAAACATCTAAATCATATCTTCTCTGATTCTCTACAGTCTTTCTTACATGTAGCAAGACTAGTACCTCAACTTTTCAGTCTTTCCAATGTATAAAAATACTAGTAGTCAAGCTCTACAGCCTTTTCAACATGTAACAAGACCAATAGACCAACTCACTCTACAGTCTTTCCAACATGCAGCATGACAAGTAACTCAGTTCTTCAGCCTTTCCAATATGTAGAAAGACTAGTAACCCCCTTCTAGTATTGCAGCACAGCACCAAAGCTTCCCTCACCCAAAAAAAAATCTCTCTCACCCTAAGTTCATAACTTTATATTTTATACTAAAACTCTTCTTTTACATTACAGGTAAAATGTTAGAAAAAATATAACAACTTGAAATAAAGAAACAGAAACACTCAAACTTTTATCAATATCAACACTGCTACATGTTTTACATTGAAACATACTGTTGCACATAATGCACTCCAATTGAAAGGAATAGCATTTCTGATGACCAAGTTATACAAACAAGTTGGCAGAAAACTACAAGTGGCTCTCTACACAGCATAGATAGTTTAGCTGTTTTTTTAACATGCAATATGAAACAATCTTGAATAACACATAAAATCAAATCAATAACTGCCAAACAGTATGAAACATAAATCACTAAAATCAGTCACGAAAGTACTTGTCCTTTTATTTCTGCAATGACTTTTGAAACACTACACTACACAACATCTAAACTTCCACGACATTTCACTCTCTGTCAGAAACAAAATAAATAAGGAAATGTGTATATGGTGATGTTTATATCACTCATTTTAAATTAAATATTCATGTTTTAAAGACGAAGAAGGTGCTAAAAAAAAAAAAAGTATCTTGCAATGATCAATTATTACACTAAAGACCACCAGGTTACAATTTAGGTTTATAAAACGTTTCTAAACATTACATGGCTTATGACAAATTAGCATGTTATACTTTAGGTCTATAAAATGTTTCTAGATATGACATAGCTTAAGACAAACCACCAGGTTACACTTTAGGTCTACAAAATGTTTCTAGATATGACATGGCTTACTGAATAGTGAAACTCACTGTCACACCATAACAGCTCCAATAAAAAGGGGAGCATGTTCAATGACAGAGATCCAAAACCATGACTCCAAAATTACTAATAGAGCAACCATAACAAACACAGTGATATTGGTTGTTGTTATTTTTCAGTTTTTTTGTGTATTTCATTTTGTTCTGCAATATGTTCTAAACATAAATTATAAGAATAAATGAGAAGAAAAACAAGAATTTGATTTATCACAGCCTTACAAGGTTACACTTTAGGTACGCAAGATGTTTCTAGACATAATGTGGCTTACGACGAACCATCAGGTTACACTTCAGGTCTATAAAACATTTCTTAATACGAACTTCACCATTTGCATGATGTGGTTTTGTTTGGAGAGAAGATAAAAAGCTTCTTCCAAAAAGGGTGAGCAGTAGCAGCTACACGTAAAATATATTCTACCACTGGCTCGTCAACAGTTTGACAAATCAATGTTAATAGCATGTCAAGTTATAAAATGAGTGCAGTCATATAACAGGGAGATAATACCCACCACAAACCAAGTTATAACTAACAGTTAAGACTACCTGGTAATCCACTGTTAGTTATTATTATAATATTAATACTAATTGTTATTGTAATATTAATACTACTACTAACTGTTATTGTAATATTAATACTAATTGTTATTGCAATATTAATACAACTACTAATTGTTGTTATGTTAATAACTTATTATACTAAAATTATAATCAATGTAATAGCAGCTTACAAATTAGCATGTGCTGATATCTTAAACTTGTAGAGCTGGGATCTTCTTATAACTTGGTGTTTTTTCACATCAACAATGATATTGTTGAAGATAAAATATAAAAGAAACATCACATCACCAGAAAAGCACAAATGTTTCTGTCCACCAATTTGATAATTTTATTGATACAGTATCTTTATGTGATAATTTTCCTCAAATTTTCAAATTTTAAGCAACTTTTATCATTTGGAAATAGGGCCAATTTTGACTTAGAAAATGTTTGGATACTGCCCTATAACAACTTCTAATACTAAAATGAAAAAGTCTATTTACCTACCTCAATATAAGCCTGAATACTTGAAATTTATGATTCAATAAGTTTATTTAGCTTGTGTCATATACAGCATATTCCTTTAGAATGTCTCAAACTTATATGCAAAATAACTGCTTGTTTGTTTTTTTAATTTTGCACAAGCTACACGAAGGCCATCTGCACTAGCCATCCATAATTTAGCAGTGTAAGACTAGAGGGAAGGGAACTAAACACCACCACCCACTGCAAACTCTTGGGCTACTCTTTTACCAATGAATAGTGGGATTGACCATAACATTATAACACCCCCAGGGCTTAAAGAGTAAGAATGCTTGGTGTGATGGGGATTCATACCTACAACCCTCAGATTATGAGTCAAGCACCTAAACCATTTGGCCATGCCAGGCCAATAACTGCTTAAATAAAGAATTTATTTCACCAATCATTGCTACTTTGAAATAATACACTTGGCAATAAATTGTTTCTTCTCTTGCAATGACTATAAATTTTACATTGCATTGTAAGATCTTATGTGTAATTAATTTAAAACTACCATTACATATCATTCACCAATATTAGAAAAAACACCATACATTTGTTCAGTATGCAAGAGTGTCAAACAGAAAAGGTAAACTAATATGTTTAGTTAAACCAAGAAGTAGGAACATCACAGTTACTTTAGACTTATAAAATTATGTTCAAATAATATAATAGTCTGTAAAACTAATTAAAATTAACCAAGATACAGACTAGATACTCACTGTTGTTCCAACTCGTTCAGACAAGCTTATTTCTGTGGCAGGGACTAGGTCAAAGGCTTTCACACTCATTTTGCATAGATCAAATACCTAACATAAAACACGTGTATTTGTTCGCATTTAATTACTATAAAGCCTGTATTTATACTTTCAACTTTAAACACCTCTTAACAATACGACTATTAATGTCTGCAACATTCAAGTCAAAACATATGCTATGAAGCAATATAGTTAATAATTATGAAAAAGATATAATTTTAACAGCAAGTATTATCTCTCTAATTTTAACTAAACTGAAGTAGGTTATTAAAATCCAAACTTAGATTACGGATGTAGGATTCACTTTGGTACTTCAGTTGTTTACTTCGTACATTTCTCGTGTGAAAATATTATAAGCCTTTTTCTGCTGTTTAATCATGTTCCAAACCAAGTCTTTCGAAGTGTCTGACACTGGTTCAGTGTTGATATAATAAGCCTAACATCACAATTCTTGAAAAGACTTGAAACTCGAAAAGCTCAATTTCTTATATATGCTCCAGGTTACGTTACAAAACTATTGCGCTACAATACCGCTAATACTTTAACAACGTATAATCTCTTCTGTTTATACTCTATTTCTGCTTCTTTTCTTAAGTTCTAAATACGAAGCGTAACTCATTAATGTTAATAACCTTCCAGTTGTTGCACGACGGTTCTACAAAAACTTCAAGTTGGAATACACTTTCCTATCAAATCGCTTTTATAATATTTAAGAAATAGAATATAAAGTTTGATTATAATTGAAAACCAGAATACTCATATCTGGATTTGTCCACAGACATAAAAACACATATAAATGGTTACTTCAATTAACTAAGAATTAATATCCCTTTACTTTAATTACTATTTCACTTTAATCGAAACACCCACTGCTCACTGCAAACAGTAGGCGCTACCTACAAACTGAAGAGTTTGTAAAATAAAATAAAAGAAAGAAACTTTTTGAAGTTAGTATTATCCGATTTTTAAAATACTTTTATACCTATCCCATAAAAAGAATAGTCAATATGTGGCCTAGGATTGTAACTAAAGTTTATTTAAATTAAAGAAGGTTTATGGAAAAACAAGTCAGTATATAATTTTAACTTTTACTTTTGATGATAGTCTATACCATGATAAAAAATTTTTCGATAGTAATCTATTCTTTAATATCATTCACGTTTGAATTTATTCATCATTTGTGTTTAAATAGTTAAATATACCAGTTGTAAAGTAATAAGGTTTTAAATGACGAAACTTTTTAGACTCAAAGTGAGCAGTTTTCCTGTTTTGCATATCGTTAATTTGTTAGGTTGTAATTTCTATTTTATTTTTAATTATGGTTTTGTTCCTTACCTATGTAATTTTTCTTCCATCTTTTACCCCTACAGTGGCTTAGTGGTAAGCCTGAAGGCATATAATACTGAAAAAACGAGGGCTATCTGCGCTAGCCGTCCCTAATTTAGCAGTGTAAAGCTAGAGGGAAGGCAGCTAGTCATCATCACCCACCGCCAACTCTTGGGCTACTCTTTTACCAACGAACAGTGGGAATGACCATAACATTATAACGCCCCCACGGCTGAAATAGTTGGCATGTTTGGTGGGACGAGAATTCGAACCCGCGACCCTCCGATTACGAGTCGAACGCCTTAACCCACCTGGTCATGGCGGGCCACGAATTTTCATACCAGTGATTAAGAAAAAAGATAACCATTGTGTATTTTTATGTATAACAAAAATTAAACAAACAAGAATTATATCGTTTAGTTCAGCCATATTTTAGTTGCTTTAAAAACGCTCGCTCACTTGATTCCTAGTGTGCATTAAATATCATGTACACACACGTAAACATATATATACTTAACTTATTTTAAAGCATGTGTGTTACGTCACGTCACGCTGATTTCTCGAAATAGGAGGAGGCATAACAGCCAAAATGCATTTAAACAGACAAAAAGCTCGATTACTCTCTGTTCATTAGGATTTTCGTGACGGGGATACAATGTGTATATAAGAAGGATGACATGACACAATATAAACGTAGTGATTTTTGAAATCACCTAGTCTTGCGACAAGTGCATAAAATTTATCATGAAAGCAAAAAATATCGATTCAGTTCTAAACTTATATGTCATTTCTGAATAAAACTATAATCTATTATATTACAAACGTTTTTTTAATAAAAAGAAAACCTCTTTAATCAGCGGATACTCTAAATTAAGAAATCAACAAATATTTTTATATACATTTCATTTTATACTTTCGGTACATAGACTATTAACAATATTAATGTACACTTTTGTTGTTCAGCAACAAGACATAAAAGCCATTACTGGAGCGTGATATAACCCAGAAGCACTGGCTTTTATATATATTTACTTCACATTAACCTTTACCCCTCAGAGTCAATGGGACACAACTAACGACTTTGTAACCAGCTCTCTCCACCTTTCCCCTTTTTCCACCACTTTCTGATAAACTCCAGGACTGTCCATTCCTTAAAGCTGTATTCCTCTCTCTTTTTCTTTTCATGGTGCGATGCAAGGTGGCTTTTACTAAGTTAGATGATCGTGAGACATGACCCGACCATACGAGTTTGTGTTTTTTGATAGTGGTCAAAAGATTTTCGTATGATTCAATAAACTGTTGGATCTTGTTGTTGGCCTCTTCGTTGGTAACACGATCCTTATATGAGATGCGCAAGACTTTTTTTTTAGCATCTCTCATCTGTGACCTGTATTCTTCTTTTTACAGATGCTGAAAGGGACCATGTTTCACAAGCATACAGAAATATGGATATGATAAGGGAGTGTAACAGCCTAATTTTAAAATTAAGAGTGATGTTGACATTAGTCCATATTGGTTTCAACCTTGCCAGCTTTGTTGTTGTCTGCACAATACTGGAAATTATCCCAGGTTTGAAACCCTCATCTATGACAATTCATCTCTGGTATTTGAAAGATTTTACTGTTTTAAATCTTTGTTCGTGTACATTGATTTCAATGTTGATGCCGTTGATATGTTGGTCATCAGTTTAGTGTTAACGGTACTGATTTCCATGTAGATGTTTTGTCGAACCATTTCATCAATTTAGGTAATTCTTGCTTTTTTCCTGCTAAGCCATCAATGTAAGAGCATCAGTAGCATAATTATCACCTCCGCCCTAGGTTATAATCATGTGATGTGTCTTAGGCAGTTGCAACCTGGTGGCGCCCATCTCCTCTTCAGGTTGATCTTAAATTTGTTTGATTCGCAAATTAATTTACCAACGTCTGACTACTTCAACTGCACTTTTCTGTTATTTGTTTTTCAAGCTTGAATATCACAAAAATTCATATATTTCAGTTAGTTATGAAATGTGAAGTTAGGGTATACTATGGGACAGAAAGTACTACTTGATTGATCATTTGTGACGGGCTATACCCTAGTCGTGTATATATATATACATATATAATTCGATAACAACAAGGGATCTGTTACCCCACTCTAACCAAGCTTTCCCATTCACTAAACTTTAAAATAAAAATAAAACCCTCAGAACAGCCACATTATTCAAATATTTATCAAATTTCTTCTTTAACTATCTTAAATTAACTGAATCTGCCACATCTAAAATTAACCCATTCCAAAGGCCAATCATCGTCTTAGGAAAATAAAGCTGTTTTTGCTGAATATGACTCCTATCTTGCCGAGTTTTATATTTGTGTGCCTAGTCTTGCCATTCCCACCATTAAATACGAAAAAAGACGATGCAGCAACACTATCAATTCCCTTAACCAACAAAGGATTCCCCTAGCGGCAACATATACGTATCAGGTTCCTGTAAGATTGGGTAAAACAAATGCTAATATGTTAGTTATGTGATATACAATCTCGTGCTCTGGAATGAAAATAAAACCTTCTGTACCAAAGCTAGGTGCAACTAGCGAAAGCAATTAGTCTAAGAGGTATTGTTTGTTTTGAATTTCGCGCAAAACTACAATAGGGCTGTCTGCGCTTGCGGTCCCTAATTTAGCAGTGTAAGACTAGAGGAAATGCAGCTAGTCATCACCACCCACCGCCAACTCTCGGGTTACTCTTTTACCAATGAATAGTGAGATTGACCGTCACATTATAACACCATTACGACTGGAAGGGTAAGCATGTTTGGTGTAACGGGGGTTGTTGTTGTTTTGAACTAAGCACAAAACTACACAATGGGCTATCTGTACTCTGCCCACCACGGGTATAGAAAACCGATTTTTAGCGTTGTACGTCCGCAAACATACTGCTAAGCCACTAGGGGCTAAAGAAACATGTTGGGTGCGACGGGTATTCGACTCCCTTAACCACCTAACCATGCCGGGGCGTGACGGGGATAGTCGTAGAGGTACATAAGATTTATTTGTTGATTGTTAAACGTGATTAAGTTTAATGGGGCCCGGCATGGCCAAGCGTGTTAAGGCGTGTGACTCGTAATCTGAGGGTCGCGGGTTCGCATCCCCGTCGCGCCAAACATGCTCGCCCTTTTAGCCGTGGGGGCGTTATAAAGTGACGGTAAATCCCACTAGTCGTTGGTAAAAGAGAAGCCCAAGAGTTGGCGGTGGGTGGTGATGACTAGCTGCCTTCCCTCTCGTCTTACACTGCTAAATTAGGGACGGCTAGCACAGATAGCCCTGGAGTAGCTTTGTGCGAAATTCAAAACAAACAAACAAACAAAGTTTAATGGAGGTACCCGTTTTATTACTGTTTGTGATTTAACAATTTTTTGAAATCTTTAATATTGTTCTTTGTATTACGATTTATGTTTATTTTCTTTCAGCAAAGTTACATTTGGCTATCTGCTACGTCCACCAAGGGGAAGTGAACCCTTGATTTTAGTGTTGTAAATCCGTAGACTTACCGCTGGACCAGTGGGGGGCATATTATAGTTATACTATTGTAAATTGAAGTTCATGTTAATAACATTGCTGCTTTTCCCTTTGAAAAAAGTACTGGCCAGATAGTTTATTAAGTGTGAATTTTTCTAATTTATTAAACTTATATTTTGATTAATCGACTAGTGATTATTTTACAGCGTAGAGATATGCTTGTTTGATACTTTAGTTAAGACTTTCTCAAGTCGAAGTGTAAATATAGTGTGTTAATAACGTATATAAAACATAAATTCGAAACGGTAAAATATTATTAAAGTAAGTTAAGCACAATCTCAATAAATTTCAAAGCTTTAAAAGTACCTGAAAATATAATTTTCAAGGTAGTCGATATCGAAAAAAAGAACTCTTAGAAATTCACTTTTATAATGTCAAGAGTTCTCTCCGATTAAAATAGTTTACAAATTGAACACGAGAGGGAATCCTAAAATAAAGAAACATTCTTTAGATTTAGTATGTAACCAAGCAGAACATTAAGACAAAAGTTTAAGTTTTTAATCACAATTCAATAAAAATCAAACATTTCAGTGGCTAGTGGGCTATTATATTTTTATAAAAATGTATTATTTTATAAACGTTTTGGCCTAGCGCGTAAGGCGTGCGACTCGTAATCCGGGGTCGCGGGTTCGCGCCCGCGTCGCGCTAAACATGCTCGCCCTCCCAGCCGTGGGGGTGTAAAATGTTACGGTCAATCCCACTATTCGTTGGTAAAAGAGTAGCCCAAGAGTTGGCGGTGGGTGGTGATGACTAGCTGCCTTCCCTCTAGTCTTACACTGCTAAATTAGGGACGGCTAGCACAGATAGCCCTCGAGTAGCTTTGTGCGAAATTTCAAAAAAAAATTTATATACTTTTATTTATGACTGTAACGTTGTACTGTTAAATACACTGAAGCAAACTGAAAGGTTGTTACTTTTTATATCATTTAAATAAGGTTAAGAACTATTATTTATTATTTTAAATATATTAAAACGAGGTTAAGAGCCTGTATTGAGAAATCCACTCAAAATCTGTATCTCTGGAATTTTATTTAGAGATTAGGAATTATTGTTTGTTCATTCTTTACAACGTTTTGGAACGAAGTTAAAACTGTTATTTACTCCGTTAAATAAGGCCTGGCATGGCCTAGCGCGTAAGGCGTGCGACTCGTAATCCGAGGGTCGCGGGTTCGCGCCCGCGTCGCGCTAAACATGCTCGCCCTCCCAGCCGTGGGGGTGTATAATGTGACGGTCAATCCCACTATTCGTTGGTAAAGAGTAGCCCAAGAGTTGGCGGTGGGTGGTGATGACTAGCTGCCTTCCCTCTAGTCTTACACTGCTAAATTAGGGACGGCTAGCACAGATAGCCCTCGAATAGCTTTGTGCGAAATTTCCACACAAACAAACAAACAAAAATACTCCGTTAAAGTTTAGCGGAACGAGGTTAAAGACTACTGCGAGGTACGAAGGTAACTCTTACAGAACATATGTATGTATAATCCGAATGAAGATTCATTTGTTTGTTTATAGCTATTTATTTGTCCACCGCGGGGAATCGAATCTCGGATTATAGCATCATAAGCTTATTGCTGACTCACTGGCGGACTCCGTTTGGTTGGAGAATATTTCAGCCTGTTTGCCGACGTGATGCTTGTCATGCACTTCAGTAACGACTACTGAAAATCAAATTATTTCAACTGGTTTTATGATTAACTCGTTGGCTATTTCACACGGTTAACGAACGAGCTTCGTATAGTAACAGGATTACATCACGTACTTTGACCTCTAACTTGAAGGTTTTCCGTCTGTAAAGATTTATATGTTATAATATACTTTTATACATTCATATAGAATACAAGTGTATACGTAGACATTCATAGTTTGTGTGTTTGAAATTAAGCACAAAGCTGCTCAATAGGCCATCTGTGATCTGTCCACCACGGGTATAGAAACCCTGTTTCTAGCGGTATAAATCCGTCGGAATACTGCTGGGCCAGCCACTGGGAGGCAAAATTTCACACTAGTTCATGTTTATATGTATTTATCTATGTAGTTAGATCCAATCATGTACAAAAAGAACCAATACAAGTATATACGTATAAATTCATAGTAAGTCATGTTTATATGTATAGTTGGATCTAACCATATGCAAAAAGAACACGCGTTCTTCGTTTCATAGGTTTGATGACAATATGTATCTGAAGTTATAAAAATAATTCTACTTTGTGTTATTCGGATATACAAGTAGGGCTTGCGCTTCTATATTTACCCATACTTCAAACAGTCGCCTCTCAGGGATGAGAATTTGCTCTGTTTGCGAGTGTATTGCGTTGCTGAATCAATATACTAGAAGGCTTGTAAAGTTCAGTGTTCTGACAGCTTTATTTATTTTGTAACTGTACCTTGATCTCGTTTTAGGTTATTCTTCTACAAACACGCCCCCTCATGGACGCTTCCAAGCTTAAACTGACAGTTTTCTTGTTGAAAGAGGCAATAAGAACTATGAACAATTGAAATTTATACATAATACAAAAAAACAACAACAACAAAATGTTTACTAATATTCAAATTAATAACAGGAGGGAATCCTCTTTAGCCGCGGCATTTTAAATTCCTTTAAGAATGAATAGAGTAAATTAATCTAAGAGACTTTTTTTTCCTTTTTGCTTTTTATTAGCTATATTTTTGTGTGCCAGCAATACCAACCATGGGGGATGCGTACACCTGATTCACTTTTATTATTCATTAGGATCTCTGCCAGACAACCCTTAAACTGAAATTCTTTTAGACAGGATTAGAATAAATATATTATACTTTGGGTGTGGTCAAATACATCAATCGAGTTTTGTACTCGGGAGGTCAAACCCTTTTGATCTGACGGAGATGACGGAGCTACGAGCTAAACGTTTGTACTTGAAAAACAACAACAAACAAACTCAGCCGTTCTATGAGCCACTGCTAAAAATATATAAATAAAAATCAAATCAAAGCATGTTGAACATAATCTAGCTGGGCTCTATGCGAGTTCTGTTAGAAGTTTTCTAGATGTGCTCTATACGAGTTTTGTTAGACCTCTTCTAAATGGATTCTACATGATTTCATTACTAAGTCACAAGTGAATAAAGACATTTTAACTTGTTTAGGCCCCAACTAGTACAAGACGTTTTAACATCACTAGACCTGAAGTAGATAAAGACGTTTTAATTCCACCAAACGACAAATGGATATATACATTTTAACTTTATTAAGCCGCAATAATGGATACAGATATTTTAATTTTAACATCACTAGGACAAAAGTAGATAGACGTTTTAACTTTTCTAGGCCATAAATGGATAAATGCATCTTACCTTTACTAGACCATAATTGAATAAATACATTTTACTTTTACTAGACCAAAACAGGATAAAAATATCTTACCTCCACTAGATCATAACTGGATAAATACATCCTATTTTTACTGGATCATAACAGGATAAATACATCCTATTTTTACTGGATCATAACTGGATAAATACATCTTACCTTTACTAGATCATAACTGGATAAATACATCTTACCTTTACTAGATCCTAACTGGATAAATACATATTACCTTTACTAGATCCTAACTGGATAAATACATCTTACCTTTACTAGATCGTAACTGGATAAATACATCTTACCTTTACTAGATCCTAACTGGATAAATACATATTACCTTTACTAGATCCTAACTGGATAAATACATCTTACCTTTACTAGATCCTAACTGGATAAATACATATTACCTTTACTAGATCCTAACTGGATAAATACATCTTACCTTTACTAGATCGTAACTGGATAAATACATCTTACCTTTACTAGATCATAACTTACTTTTTTCTTTCTTCAATACACTCACACATGTGTAAAATATAGGGAATTAGCTCCTAGAACTACTGATTGGGCCAATTAATCTACGGCTTTTTAAAGATTTTTTCGAAGCACTTGTGAACTACATAGTCACTCAGTAGAGGGCTTACCTCAGCCACGCAATGTTGATCATATTTATCTCTTAAAAATACGTAAATGTATTTTTACGTCCATCATTTCGACGGACACGGACCATTTTTGGCTGGATAATAAGAAATAATATTCTTCATATGTCCAACAAATCAAAATCTGATCATTTTTCATAATTTTTTTGTGCAAAAGTAGCTTGAAAAATCGATCTCCATGTTAATAGATGATGATTTTTTGATATTTGTGACATTGCTGTGCCCCTGACCTTTGTCTTTGAGCTTCTAAAAACTAACCATTTCTAGGTTGGGTCATAGTACAAATTTATATTAACTTTAGTTTAAATCCGTTCAGCCGTTTTCAATAAATATTACTGACAAACACACATACACAGGAGAAGGGAATTTAACCTCCTTCCACCTTCCGTGGTGGAGGTAATAAAAATGTTTGTAAGTCCATTCACGAGTCACTTAGGGGGTCAGTATTACCAAACGAGTCATTTAATTGAACGCAAAGAAAATATTATCAATATTCCAATCAATCCTGCAAATGTTGCTGTGGTATTTCTAGTTTCTGTTATTTTTATGTGTGTTCGTAAGACTGAGTGATGTTGCAAGCAGGATATTTAAGCTAGTATGATGTGAAATGGTTGTGAATAACAAGAGCAATTTGATCGTTAAGTGAGAATTAACCACGTGTTTCGGCCCGGCATGGCCGAGCGCGTTAAGGCATGTGCTCGTAATCTGAGGGTCGCGGGTTCGCATCCGAGTCGCGCTAAACATGCTCGCCCTCCCAGCCGTGGGGGCGTTATAATGTGACGGTCAATCCCACTTTTCGTTGGTAAAAGAGTAGCCCAAGAGTTGGCGGTGGGTGGTGATGACTAGCTGGCTTCCCTCTAGTGTTACACTGCAAAATTAGGGACGGCTAGCACAGATAGCCCTCGAGTAGCTTTGTGCGAAAATTCAAAACAAACAAACAAACCAGGTGTTTAGGGTAAATGGGAGTTAACCTAGTAGGCCAGACGAATGAAACCTTTAGTTTTTTTGTAAAAAACGTGACTGTCTTTGCGACGTCGACAATTCCTAATCCGCTGGAAGTTACACTCCAAGCTATAGTTTGTAGTTCCGCCCCTGAAACTAAAAACTTCGTGATATGACGTAAAACACACAGTGTCGAATAAACTATTCAGAACGGCTGAATAAAACAAGTACTGAGATCAGCATGAAAAATATAGCGTGAAACTAGATGAAATTTCTTGGGATTCCTGAAAGTGTTCTGCTTCAAGAGTAGAGAAACCCAAAATTCAGAGTGACAAATATTTTCATTCCTTGCTTTTGAAGTGCATATGTAAATCATGCTGTGTTGTAGCTCACAGAGTGCATAATTCTTTTCATTATTCACGACATACGCGTTTTACTGACGTCACGATAGTACAAATAGGAGAGATAAGCGTCCCTTACGTGACATCGTTTTAATGTCTACTAACAAACAACACGATAATGTACAATGGTGTAAGTGTTCAAAACAGGTGACCCATCCAAGCAGTTTTCGCCGCCTTTTCGGAAAATAAACTACACAGAATATCTGAATAACACTGTAATACACTTGTGAATGTAAATTTTTAGAGTATGGAACAACACCTAGTGTTGGTGGTTGTATTTTTTCTGGGTGGAGTGGCTCTGCCAGATATTTTAAGAAACTGCACAATAAAGGTTATAACGTATTTTTTTAAAATTTTTAAATAGACGTTTATGCATCAGATTTGTTTATGTACGTTATAAACCTGAAGTTAGAACATAACCCAGACCACTACAACTGTTTTACACCTAAAGCAAAAACGTCTTTAGCGCACACCACACCAAAAGTAAAGTACGAACCTCTAATGTTTTACACTATATGGATATTAAAAGTGTAATAAGTTATCTTACACGTGTAGAAAATGAAAATACGCGATTCCGACAAAACCGTTTCTAGTTTTGACGAGTAATTCCTTGCACGTGGGGCTGCACGATATCACGTGACTCACAGCTTGGCAACATAACATAGTCAGTTGAATGCTAGCATGGCGACCAGATGGATACGTGCGACACTTTACCCTGTCCTGCTTATTATTTCAGTATACAGCTTTTTATGTCCAATCACAACATCAGGTAGGCCGAATTTGTTTATAAAAGTTGGTTAGTATGTGCATATTGTATGCCGCGACCTACAGTTTAAAAAGCGTCTTTTTTAAAAATAAATTAGAACAATATTTTTGAAGCGTGTTCTAGTACGTCAGCTGAAAACTTGGGGGCCGAGTTGTGCTCGTGGGCGGGTGAGCTTGTTGAACAAAGCGCGGGCTTTACTATATAGTACACGGAGAGAAGCTTAAAGATGTATTATATTTACGGATGTTTTGATCTTCCCGCAAAATCGATCTCACGAGCTGTTCAATTTAAAAATTTAAATCTCTATGTTTCATATCTGTTGGTAAGAATTCTGTTGTCTTTACTTTGTTTCAGCTTATAAATAAAAATTACCATATTTTGGCAATTGTTCTACACCACGGATTTCATTTTACGACGACGTTTCATGGTAGTGACCACTGGCCACTTCTTTCTTAACACAAACATGGTCATCACGACTAAATCACTTTTCACTCTTATTAATGTTTTTATTAATGCACAAATTTGAACATGCATATATTAGATTATGGGTATACTTGTACATGAAACTGTTGTAAGGAATATTTTGACCCTGTTAAGGGTGGTAGTATAAGACAACAGAAACATTGATTTATTTGTCGTTAAGTGCAAAATTACACAATGGACTGTTTGTACTATGACCACCGAGGATAATGAAACTTGAATTTGAACGTGGTAAGCTGTGAGACTTACTGTGTTATACCAAAGGGAGGGCGACATAAAGATACAAATTACAGCTCACTATGAGACGGTCCTTGTTTGTCTAACAAGAATGTGAGCTTACTGAGAAACGGTCCTTGTTTCTATAACAAGAATGTGAGCTTACTGAGAGATGTTCCTTGTTTGTCTAACAAGAACATTAGCTTACAGAGAAACGGCCCTTGTTTATCTAACAAGAATATGAACTTACTGAGAGATGTTCCTTGTTTGTCTAACAAGAACATTAGCTTACAGAGAAACGGCCCTTGTTTATCTAACAAGAATATGAACTTACTGAGAGATGGTCCTTGTTTGTCTAACAAGAACATTAGCTTACTGAGAGATGTTCCTTGTTTTAATTTGCTGCTGAAAAATATAAGCTAAGTGTTAAAACCACTTTGATAGAGTTCGCCGCTGAAATGAATTCTGGGTTAGAACCTCTTTGTTTCCTTCATAGTTTGTTACAAGTACTACCTTGCTCTTTAAAGTTTATCGTTTGAACTTGAAAAGAGCGTACAACAAATTTAAGACATAAACGTTGCCAGCTGTTTATCATTTTGCGAGATGAACAATAACAGAAGTTTGAAGAAATACATATTTTTTTCCTACCAGTATCACGTGATTTGCTAACGTACGTGCTTTACTGTGTAACAGAAGGACGTGTAATGTGATAACTAGTCTAATGGGCAAGTCACGAATATACATACCACGCCATCATTAGCTAACAAACAAACACAGTTCGGAGCGAAATCTGAAACGAAAGTTACTCTTTATAAGTTAATCAAGGTCATTTTAATTGTACGAGTTGGCTCTGTCGTCTTCCAGAAATCAAACTTGTAATAAACGCGAACTGTTGGTTTCGACACAGTTTTATGGCGTGTTTCTCTGCAGCTATGAACTTCTAATGAGGTAACGAGTGGTGCAAACATGAACTGACGCCAGTCAAGTACAATGGAAAATCCTTTGATTCTTAGAAGAAATAAACATTTCAATTCAAACATCTTGTAAACAACGAACCGTTTATCCTACAGACAAATCAACCATCAGTCCATTTGATTATCAAATAAACCAACAAATCGTCTAACGTCCAAGTACCTCTAGTGAACACATCTTTTGATTTCAAGACTACACCTAAGGTTAAGTATGGCCAAGTATCTCTAAGCTTTGTATTATAGTAACTTTAAATCTTAAGAGTATCATATTCCATTTAGAAAAACTGGTGGTCGTATTCATGTTGAATTCACAGTTGTTGAACAACACTGCTGGTCTTCTTTATATTAAAGTTTTTTTTTGTTGGTTGTCCAAGGCATTTTGTGTCCTAAAGAGGTCAACTTGGTTACATATAGATTACAAAACATATTCATAGGAATACTTGTTTTGTTTTTGTATTTCGCACAAAGCTACTCGAGGGCTATCTGTGCTAGCCGTTCCTTATTTAGCAGTGTAAGACTAGAGGGAAGGCAGCTAGTCATCACCACCCACCGCCAACTCTCGGGCTACTCTTTTACCAACGAATAGTGGGATTGACCGTGACATTATAATGCCCCCACGGCTGAAAGGGCGAGCATGTTTGGCGCGACGGGGATGCGAACCCGCGACCCTCAGATTACGAGTCGCACGCCTTAACACGCTTGGCCATGCCGGGCCTTCCTTAGGAATAGTCAGTCTGATTACACACACAATAGGCTATTAGAAACAATCAAGCTGGTTATATACAGACTATGAACAGATTAACAGAAATCTTCAGATTCCTTATACTCAGACTAGGGACAGATTTAAGAATCTGTCTTTCTGATGAAAACCCGTCCGTATTTTTACCTGTATACTAACAAATGGGATTGGTTATTCAATCTCCTTTGTTTGTTAGATATGTTTGGTAGTTTAACAGATATCAGTTTTGTATTTCGTTACATAGAGTGTAAAAAGATGGTAAATCATTTGCGAGACTGGAATGAGTGTTGTTTGACTATGTTGATCCCTTTGTGTGTTTCCACGTGGTTTCCTTTTACTATTCAGTTTTTCTGCATGTAATAAAACGAAACGTTTCTAATCTTGTTTGTAAATGCATGGGTAACATTTCATGATTTTCTTGTGTTATTTTTTTCTTTTCCCTCGGAAGTATCACCTCGTCGTTCGTTATGCTGGCAACATTCTAGAACAGGGCTGCCCTTCTAAACTCGTGTTATTACTATTTTCTTGGAGTTGTAATTGCTTTAATAAAGAATATTTTCATGTTAAGACAGCTACAGCGTATCAACTCTGTTACTTACATTTAGACCACACATACCGATTGCTTATGTTGCTCAGTGACCAACAGAACGTGTCAGTGTTTGTTTACTGTCTATGTTTGAACCCTACATGTAGATTGTTCATGTTGCTTAGTAACCAACAGAACGTGTCAGCGTTTGCTGTCTGTAGTTGGATCTTACACAGAGACTGTTTCATGTTGCTTAAATAACCAACAGTACTTTGTATTGTTTGTTTGTTGTCTATAGTTGGATCGTACACAGAGACTGTTTCATGTTGATTAAATAACCAACAGTACTTTGTATTGTTTGTTTGTTGTCTATAGTTCGACCAATACTTATAGATAGTTTCGTGTTGCTTATTAACGAACGGAACATTGTATTGTTTGTGTGTGTGTGTTTTCTTATAGCAAAACTACATCGGGCTATCTGCAGAGTCCACTGAGGGGAATCGAACCTCTGATTTTAGCGTTGTAAATTCGTATACTTACCGCTGTACTAATGGGGGACATTATGTTGTTTCTCTACCACCTATAATTGGATAAAACTGTAATTCCTCACACATTTAACTAAAGCTTATAATTTTTCATAATATTAAATTTCTTCTGCAAACATTAAGTTGAGAATGTAAATCTTTAAACAGTTGTTTTGTTTTGTTTTGTTGTTCGGACAAAATTCACTGAATGATATGGATCTTTGCATTACTGAACAGTAAATGTTTTTTAATGGTAATTTAGGTATAGTAGACATAGCGCAGTTTGGCTAGGTATAGTAGACATAGCGCAGTTTGGCCTTAATGGAATCTTTCTACAACTTTGAAAATTTTTTTTTTTGCAAGTCCTCAGATAATTTCACTTTGTTGTTTCTTCTTTTTTTTTTTTTAGTAAGTCAGATAATTTCAGGCTGTCGTTTTTTAATTAGCTTATTTCAGGTTGTCTTGTCATTGTTTAATTACATCAAATAACTTGAAGTTGTTGTTGTTTTAAATAAAGGAATGAGAGAAAGCTTATATTCGTCTTTGGTTTCAGAACTGCCTCACCAAACGAGGTAGAAATGGTAAGGTTACCTAACTTCAGTAATGTTAGTGTTTCCCAACGTTATATTGGGAGAGAGAATATTCTTATTATTCTAACTCTAAACTGATTAGTCGTTTGAAGTTAAGCACAAAGCTACACAATAGACTATACGTGATATAACAACCTCGAGTATCGAAATTCGGTTTCTAGTGTTGTAAATCTGCAAAATATCACAGAACCAATGTGGGGGCGGGTGGGGCAGGGGATAATGTTAGTAAATTTCAATAGTTTTACTGAAATTCCACTGATTATTATTTCTATTTTTGTTAGCAATACTGAAATAACTAAATAAAACCCACTGTCTTCGACACTTAATCATTACTAAACAGTCGTGCAGTTATATGAATAATTGCTTATAACATGAATTAATTATTTGTCTCTTTTATTTATTTGTCTGTCTTCGCATAAGTCCAAAATTATATACTCTGTTATGCTAAAGTTCGAAAACTATAAAATATTTTAGGTTTGCAGGTATAACGAAAATCAGTTGTAAGCCTTTTTCTTGTCTCTTGTTAAAAATAACGCAACACATTGTGTTGTCATTGCTGAGCCCACTGAAGGTGTCGAAATCTGACTTCTGGAGTTGTAAGCTTTCAGTCCTTCCGCTGAGCCACTGTGGTATGTTTTTTGTTTTATTTCATAACGTTCTAAAATAATCCTTATGTTGTTCTACTCTCTGTGTGTGTGTGCACAGGAGTGAACGTTGCCCTTGGAGACAAATTTGCATTGATGTAATACGTCACGTAAAAGCAACGGACTGCTAACTATAACACGCTTCGTTTCCACCGCAGTTTGAGCCGCACGCCACTGGTTAAGTGATTTTATATATAACTTAGAATAAATAAAAAAAAAAAGCAACAGAAGAGGTCACCACACTCAATTCGTGACGTAATCGTGGGTTGGACGTCCAGTGTCGTCAGTTTGTCTGTCTGTGTGATGAGACTTTTGTCCTTCAAATACACTGAAGAGGTAAAACTAAAGATCAAACATCGGCCTCAGAAATTATTATATATATTTCTATATATATATATAAATTATTATATATATTTCTCAAGTGTTACATGAGAAGTATGAAAAGTTTTATATTGACGTTTCTCGAAATAGAATACGTTCAGGTCAAAAGGTTGAAGGTCACGTTACTTAGTTCGAAGATGATACGTTTGCAGGAAATATTGTTCACTTCCACCCCGATTAGTTTGTTTCTTTTTAATTTTGTTTTGCTATTAGTCGTCTGTTTGCGCTAGTTTTGAATTGATAGACTGGAAAGAAAGCAAATAGTTAATGTCACCCGCAGCTAACGTTTGAGCCGCATTATTACCAACAATAAATATTGTTGGCTGTTATATTATCACGCATCCCCCGGGTGGAAGGACGAGCATGTTCAGTGAAGGAATTCGAACTCACGATCCAAAAATTGTGAGTCTAGCGCCCTAACCATCAAGCTGTGCCAGCCCCTTTCCCTTCGATATTCGTAATGAAAGAGTTTGTTTGTTTGTTTGTAATTTCGCGCAAAGCTACTCGAGGGCTATCTGCCCTAGCCGTTCCTAATTTAGCAGTGTAAGACCACCGCCAACTCTTGGGCTACTCTTTTACCAACGAATAGTGGGATTGACGGTAACATTATAACGCCCCCACGGCTAAAAGGGCGAGCATGTGTGGCGCGACGGGGATGCGAACCCGCGACCCTCAGATTATGAGTCGCACGCCTTAACCCACCTGGCCATGCCTGGCCATAGCATAGATAGTGTACAGCAATAAAATATGTGTGAAAATCATTTGAAATAGGGTCAACAGTCGGTAAATAATCAAACTATGACCACAGATAAGCGAGCACAGGATCAGTATCTATATGAAAATCAGCTAATATATGATCAGCCAATAACCAATCAATAAGTTAACGAAACAAATCGATCGAAGCTACGGCGATCACATCATATTCATAAGGCTTCACATATACAACTAATACTTTACTTATGTTTTGAAGGAATTTTTGTGTTTTATTTAATGTTAATGACTTTATTTGACCTGACAAAAACTGTAGACTGTTTGTTCTAACGATGTTCCTACCTCATCGGTCATTTATCAGATCTTAAACTTCAATAATCATCTGTTTGCACGCTCATCCGTCACTCTCTTCGGATGTCAGACAAGGAATGGGGAAACTTGATGAAAATATATCAGTAGTTTCACATCAACAGCAAATTTTCAGAAGTTTTATCTTTCAGTAGTTTTACTTCAATAGCACACTTTCAGGAGCCTAATGTTTTAGTAGTTTCACAATACTAGCACACTTTCAGTAGTTTCAGATCAAAAACACGTTTTCAGGTATTTGATATTTCAGTTGTTTCAGATCAATAGCACACTTTCAGGAGTCTTAATGTTTCAGTGGATTCACAACATTAACACACTTTCAGGAGTTTAATATTTCAGTAGTTTCATGTCAATAACACACTTTCAGGAGTCTTAATGTTTCAGTGGATTCACAACATTAGCACACTTTCAGGAGTTTAATATTTCAGTAGTTTCAGATCAATAGTATGCTTTCAGGAGATTAATGTTTCAGTATGTTCACAACATTAGCACGCTTTCAGGAGTGTAATGTTTCAAGTATCACATTAATAGCACACTTTCAGGAGTTTAATGTTTTAATAGTTTGACATCAATAGCACGCTCGCTTTCAGTAGTTTAATGTTTCAAGTATCACACCAGTAGCACACTTTCAATAATTTAGTGTTTTAGTAGTTTCACATCATTCCTACATTCTCAGGAGTTTAATGTTTCAATAGTTTTTCATCGCTAGCACACTTTCAGAAGTTTACTGATGTTACGAGATGAGGAAGTGTTGTTCGTATCTCACTTTGGTATCTTAGATAGGTCATCATAGAAGCGGAAGACCTCCCACGACAGTGCGCATCTGTGCAAAACATGTTCATTCCGAGTGTTTGTTTGTTTTTTTTCAATTGAAATTTGGTGTTTCAGTTGTGCTGCTCTGAGAGCTGTGTAAAGTCTGTGTTGAATTTGGCAAAGAAAGAAGTTACTTCTTTCAATCCAGGCTAAGAAGAAAATGGATTAATTTCACATTAACTCGCGTTCATTCCAGATAAGTGCGGTATAATCAATCTAATTGAAATGTAAAAACATTCTCACGTTTGTTCTTAATGTGTGTGAAGCGAAGCGCCTTATCAGTAGCACGTAAAGTTCAAAAGGAGTTCTTTATTTGGCATATCTACCCTCGTGCACGAAATGACACGTGATTCTGAGTGGTGTTAGTGGCTGAGCATTACTGAAATGTCTGTAAATTATTTCATTAAAAGTTTTCAGTGAAAATTCTTTGATTCAATATTGAAATCTTGGAATGTTTCGATAACCTCAACTGGTGGTAACAATAATTCAAGAACAAACCATTAAATAGATTTTTGTTTGTTTGTTTGTTTTTTGAATTTCGCACAAAGCTACTCGAGGGCTATCTGTGATAGCCGCCCCTAATTTAGCAGTGTAAGACTAGAGGGAAGGTAGCTAGTCATCACCACCCACCGCCAACTCTTGGGCTACTCTTTTACCAACGAATAGTGGGATTGACCGTCACATTATAACGCCCCCACGACTGAAAGGGCGAGCTTGTTTGGCGCGACGGGGATGCGAACCCGCGACCCTCAGATTACGAGTCGCACGCCTTAACACGTTTGGCCGTGCCGGGCCCAAGTAGAAAGTGCACAAGTGTTTGTTGCTACTTTAGCGCAAAGCTACAAAATAAATTATTTGTACACTGGATCGAACCCTGAGTTATAGCATTGTAAGTCATTATCTTATTGCTGAACCACAAAAGAACAACAATCCAGTTAGTCAGTGATCAATCATTTAGGTAACGGACGTAGTTCCAGCTGCTGCAGTTTTATTATGAAGACTTTGCTTGGAGATTCATTGTTTTTTAAAGCTCAGAATCTTTATTACAGGAGGTATAAACTTATTAAATGTTAGGTAGAAAATATAGATAAAGAATCAAATTAATAAAATAATGTTATTATAGGTTTGTGTACACTGCTTGGTACACGTGTAGCTGTGTGTGGTGCTGTATCCATGCCTGTCTGAGAAGTTAGTTCTGAATTGGGTTTCGCGAAGATAAAAGCTTCGTTTAGATGAACCGCTGCTGTGCTCATGTCGCTGTGTTAAAGACGTTAGCGCTTAACGCATTCTTCTGCTACGCTGAAAGCATTGTTCAAATTAACACGTGTTGTGCCCACGCTGATCTCCTGAGATACATTAGGAGTAAACATATTATTACGCTAAGCTGAAAGCTTTGATCAAATGAACTTGTGTCGATACTGTGGAATCGCTTGAAGCAGTTGTAACGATTATGTTGTTAAAATTGTAGCTTATTAAACAAATTTCTGGAACGGTTTTGAAGACGGTTTGATTGATTTATTGATTCGAGATTTTAATCAAAATTACACAAGGGGTGTCTACTCCAGCCATCCGAAATTCTGAGAAGAGATAGTCTGAAGGGAAGGGACCTAGTCAGTAGAACCAACCGCCCTAGCAACAGAGCAGATTTGTTTTGTGTTTTTTTTTAAGAGGTAAAAGGGCGCGAAACGTGGAATCTCGAGGTAAATATAAGAAAACATCTGATCAAGAAGGAGAGTCAGTTTCATATAACTGCTACTCGTGACGTCATTACACGCGACTGCGATACATTTGGCTGAATTGTTATTTTTACACGAAGTACTTTACAATTATTGTCACTCAGGTACCACTCATCCATTATAATGTTGAAATTATGGTATCGAATCCCACTGTGTAGCTTTACACTAAAACAAAGAAACAGTGCATGGACCAAAACATCACACTTGAGTGAAACAGTTTACACAGAGATCTGTTTAGGATATTTAATATCTGTTTAGTGAATACCTTGTTCACGAGGAATGAATTTACTACAAACAACCGGTGTAAAGCTTTATAAGTATGGATAAACGAAACGTCAGAACATAAAGCTTTATTTATAAGTATGGATAACTGAAACGTCAGAACATAAAGCTTTATTTATAAGTATGAATAACCGAAATGTCAGAACATAAAGCTCTCTTTATAAGTATGGATAAACGAAATGTCAGAACATAAAGCTTTCTTTATAAGTATGAATAACCGAAACGTCAGAAAATAGTTTTATTTATAAGTATAAATAACCGAAACCTCATAAAATGAAGTTTTATTAGTCTTAAAGCAGGCAAAAAGTATTGTGTGTGTTAAGTTAAAAGCGTATCGGATTCGAAAACAAAATAAAAATGACGACATTATGTAACTACAGAACACAACAACACTCATCCCGTTATAGTGCATTTAAGTATAGGTTTTGTTATATCCTTCAGAAGTGACGGACACTAAAAAGCATGTGTTGTAACTATTACCAAGTGTAATAGTGTAAGACTAGAAGGAAGGCAGCTAGTCATCACCAGCCACCGCCAACTCTTGGGTTACTCTTTTGCCAACGAATAGTGGGATTGACCGTCACATTATAACGCCCCCACGGCTGGGAGGGCGAGCATGTTTGGCGCGACGCGGGCGTGAACTCGCGACCCTCGCATTACGAGTCGCACGCCTTACGCGCTTGGCCATGCCGGGCCCCCATTCAGAAGTGAACGAACTATATAACATGCACAAAAACATACATATTTAAATATACGTATGTGTAAACACCCATACAGAAACCCTCGTATTTAAACATACATATGTAGAAACACACATACCTACATATAAACACGTACTTATATATATATACTTATATACACAGAAACACATACAGAAACCCGCATACCCAAACACATACATATCTGTTAACACCGAGACATACATATAAATACACATTTATATAAGCGTACATACATACGCAATTTAAGATGCGATGCTTTATGTTGTTAGCATGTGAGTCCTTGCCAGGTGGTTAAGGCACTCAACTCGTAATTCGAGAGTCGCGGGTTCGAATCCCCGCCGCACCACACATGCTCGCCTCTCAGCCATGGGGGCGTTATAATGTGACGGTCAATCCCACTATTCGTTGGTAAAAGAGTAGTCCAAGAGTTGGCGGTGGGTGGTGATGACTAGCTGCCTTTCCTCTAGTCTTAAACTGCTAAATTAGGGACGACTAACACAGATAACCCTCGAGTAGCTTTGTGCGAAATTCCAAAAACAAACAAAACAAACACTTCTGAATGGGACAGAATCTGGTTTCTTGGTTGAGTCAACCATCATATCATTTCTTTTAGAAATAAATAATGCATAATATTGTTGAACCTTTATTTTTTTTATTCACGGGACTACTATTGTAGACAATATTTTTTTATTTTTCCAGAACAGTCATATCTCCAAATTCTGGAGGAGCGGGAACTGTTATATTACACGTCTTACTCCAGCGTTCAAATATTTCACTATAGTGTGCCTGTTCTAAGTTACGCTGCACTTTGGGAGTTCAAGGCCAGAATCAGCCAATACTGTTCTCCAAAACCAGTGTCCGTGTAAGTGGATCTGTACATTGTTAATCTAATATATAATAGTTAAATTGAACCTGTATGTATCTACTCTACTGTAGTGATAAAGTAAACCTATATGTCGTTACTGTACTGTAGTGATAAAGTGGACCTGTGTGTCGTTACTGTACTGTAGTGATAAAGTAGACCTGTGTGTCGTTACTGTACTGTAGTGATAAAGTAAACCTATATGTCGTTACTGTACTGTAGTGATAAAGTGGACCATATGTCGTTACTGTACTATAGTGATAAAGTGGACCTGTGTGTCGTTACTGTACTGTAGTGATAAAGTAAACCTGTGTGTCGTTACTGTACTGTAGTGATAAAGTAAACCTGTATGTCGTTACTGTACTGTAGTGATAAAGTGGACCTGTGTGTCGTTACTGTACTGTAGTGATAAAGTGGACCATATGTCGTTACTGTACTGTAGTGATAAAGTGGACCTGTATGTCGTTACTGTACTGTAGTGATAAAGTGGACCTGTAGTGATGTATGTCGTTACTGTACTGTAGTGATAAAGTGGACCATATGTCGTTACTGTACTGTAGTGATAAAGTGGACCTGTGTGTCGTTACTGTACTGTAGTGATAAAGTGGACCTGTATGTCGTTACTGTACTGTAGTGATAAAGTGGACTTGTGTGTCGTTACTGTACTGTAGTGATAAAGTAAACCTATATGTCGTTACTGTACTGTAGTGATAAAGTGGACCTGTATGTCGTTACTGTACTGTAGTGATAAAGTAAACCTGTATGTCGTTACTGTACTATAGTGATAAAGTGGACCTGTGTGTCGTTACTGTACTGTAGTGATAAAGTAAACCTGTATGTCGTTACTGTACTGTAGTGATAAAGTAAACCTGTATGTCGTTACTGTACTGTAGTGATAAAGTGGACCTGTGTGTCGTTACTGTACTGTAGTGATAAAGTGGACCATATGTCGTTACTGTACTGTAGTGATAAAGTGGACCTGTATGTCGTTACTGTACTGTAGTGATAAAGTGGACCATATGTCGTTACTGTACTGTAGTGATAAAGTGGACCTGTGTGTCGTTACTGTACTGTAGTGATAAAGTAAACCTGTATGTCGTTACTGTACTGTAGTGATAAAGTAAACCTGTATGTCGTTACTGTACTGTAGTGATAAAGTAAACCTATATGTCGTTACTGTACTGTAGTGATAAAGTGGACCTGTATGTCGTTACTGTACTGTAGTGATAAAGTGGACCATATGTCGTTACTGTACTGTAGTGATAAAGTGGACCTGTATGTCGTTACTGTACTGTAGTGATAAAGTGGACCTGTATGTCGTTACTGTACTGTAGTGATAAAGTGGACCTGTATGTCGTTACTGTACTGTAGTGATAAAGTGGACCTGTATGTCGTTACCTGTAGTGTCGTTACTGTACTGTAGTGATAAAGTGGACCTGTATGTCGTTACAATACTGTAGTGATAAAGTAGACCTGTATGTCGTTACTGTACTGTAGTGATAAAGTGGACCTGTATGTCGTTACTGTACTGTAGTGATAAAGTGGACCATATGTCGTTACTGCACTGTAGTGATAAAGTAAACCTGTATGTCGTTACTGTACTGTAGTGATAAAGTAAACCTGTATGTCGTTACTGTACTGTAGTGATAAAGTGGACCTGTGTGTCGTTACTGTACTGTAGTGATAAAGTAAACCTATATGTCGTTACTGTACTGTAGTGATAAAGTGGACTTGTATGTCGTTACTGTACTGTAGTGATAAAGTGGACCATATGTCGTTACTGTACTGTAGTGATAAAGTGGACCTGTATGTCGTTACTGTACTGTAGTGATAAAGTAAACCTGTATGTCGTTACTGTACTGTAGTGATAAAGTAAACCTGTATGTCGTTACTGTACTGTAGTGATAAAGTGGACCTGTGTGTCGTTACTGCACTGTAGTGATAAAGTAAACCTGTATGTCGTTACTCTACTGTAGTGATAAAGTGGACCTGTATGTCGTTACAATACTGTAGTGATAAAGTAGACCTGTATGTCGTTACTGTACTGTGGTGATAAAGTGGACCTGTATGTCGTTACTGTACTGTAGTGATAAAGTGGACCATATGTCGTTACTGCACTGTAGTGATAAAGTAAACCTGTATGTCGTTACTGTACTGTAGTGATAAAGTAAACCTGTATGTCGTTACTGTACTGTAGTGATAAAGTAGACCTGTGTGTCGTTACAATACTGTAATGATCAAAGTGGACCTGTATGTAGTTAGATTAATAATATTTCTTTTATAAATGAGGAAAAGAGTTGCGAACGTTATATTTTTATAATTTAAAAAAATAAGCTACCAGCCTAACCAATCACTTTTATTTAAGGTTTGAGTTTGTGAAACAGAGGACTCTCCTTAATACACAGGTTTCTTTCACCATTGGCTCTCGCTGGAATCTTAAACAAATCAAATTTGGCGAATACATCACAATCTCTTATGGCATGCTCAGCTATGCTAGATTTGATAAGTGATCTGGAATGACATTTTTTTTTTAATTCATACGTGCTATTAGTTTTCATTTCGTAGATCCAACATAACCCTGCTAAGAGAGAGGTCTAGTAATTTTGTAAGATATTAAAGACAATTTCAAGAAAGAAACTGGCCCTTAAATTAAAAACAGAAAACACTGTTGGCGACAATATGTTTGAAAACATACTAAAGTTATACAAAAATGTTTAGAAGTGAGTAGTTTTTCGAGATTTGCGACTGTAATGTAAATCACTTTCACGTATCAGCCCCCAAATACCATCATATTTTATTATACGCTCCCAGGTCACAAAAGCAAAGTTTGAGGAAAAAAATTAGGTCTTTTTCCATTTACTTTAGGCATAAGCAAGTGGGAAATAATACTTTCTGTTCATGAGCAATAAAAAGTAAAAATTTTGTTACATAGTGTTATTAATTTTCTTTTGGGTATTTTTATGTTAAAAATTTCTTGTTTTTAAACAAATTGTTTGAGCTTAATTTCGTACGAACTAGATATTTTAAACATACGACGAATTGACATTTTAACTAAGGTTTCTTTAAAATGTTCCAATTAAAACTAGCACGATTAAAGTACGAACTTGTAAATATTTTCTTATGACACAGTTCACATTTGGACTCTTCGTCTTTGTTACTGATTGAAGTTAGCGATACTGTTCGTGGTCTAACCTTATTTTGTTATGTCCACTGTTAAAAAGAACTTTAATTTGTTAAAATCAAAGGAATTTTTAATATGAAAATATCCTATTGAAATGATTGATAAAATATTTCGTGAATATCTAAACTGAATAAAGTTTTGTAATATTATTCCAGTCCAACAGTCTAAATATGTCGTTGTTATTCGGTTCCTTTTATGGGTAAATAAATATTCCTTAGATATTAAGAACCAGCTGAGACAAGTTATTCATAGGGTGTATCAAGTAAAATTAAGGTATGTTTTCAGACCTAATTGTCGCCTACAATAGCGTTTCATGTTTAAATACCTTATTTATTTTCTATGATCTTCTTCAGTTATTTGCAAATATACATATATATTTGTCTTTGGATTTACGAATATAAAACTTATGTTTAAAAGAATGTTACCATGAGATCATCCACAACATCCAGTTGTAGTCCTTGTTTCGGTTTTCCAGCTACTCGTTAGATTTGGGGTCCTTTGAAGATTGGACGTGTAAACAGATCAGCCACTTTTTGTTGCAATACAAAGTCAACGATATGATCCATTAACCTGTTCACATAGCTGATTGTTATTCATTGTTTACGTTGTTGGTCTGAATGTTCTGTCTGTCTACACTCGACTGACAGAAATCACACTTTCTTTCTCTGTTTTTTTAAGACAGTTTTGAACATGTTGTTGCTTCGAACGAAAAAAGACTTAGAAATGGTTTGTTTATTTAGAATTAAGCACAAAGCTATACAATGAGCCATCTGTGCTTTGCCCATCACGGGTATTGAAACCCGGTTTCTAGTAGTATGAACGCGCAGACATATTGCTGTGCTCCTGGAAGGGGGGAGACTTTAGTAATGGTAGAAACTATAAACTGTTTAATTTTCGGTGTAAAGCACGTGCTTCGTGGCGAAATTGCAATAATTTCTACTCATGTATTCCTCGTAGTGATATTTATTGTATAAATATGTAGTTTAAAATACTGTAGTTACTGCTGTGGCGTGGTTGTTCGACCTCTGGCATTGTAAGATTCAAGAAAAGAAACGTAGAAACAGACTAATCACGAATGAATTGCATAATTCGTTGTAAAAAGTGATCTATAATGGCCATAAAAAGAGGAGGAAAACGCATAAAAACAAATTGCAGTATTCTTCACGACGTAAGTTCGAGCTCAGGGGTTAAAACAGTTGGAGACCAAGGAGAAAAATGCGTAGGGAAAGTGAAGCTGCTGCCCCCTACTGGAACACAACCTAATTTCCATCCCATAATAATGTAGGTGCCAACTTTCATTTTTCTTTTTGACTTAACACAGCGACCTAAGAGGGTCTTTTTTTTTTTTTAAGAACCCTCAACAACAAAGTTCAACGTGATAGATAAGGAGTGGCAATAGAGAACATCCACGTGAAAGTTTCCGCGCCGTGACGTCACGCAACATGTAGTGTCAAGTGTTCTCGGTTTTAGAATCGCAGCCGGAAGTCACATAGAGCACTAGCCTTATTTAGTGGGACAATAACTCAACAAGCCGAAGTACCGGTCTCGAAAAAGGAACGTGACAGGTTCTTAAATACATCTCACTGTGAATGAGTGTTTGATTTTTACAGTTATCAACACAACGGCTGGGAAACATTTAACTTTAATTGGTATTGTTCAAACCATATAAGAGTAACGCACACTTGGGTTCAAGACGACTGACTTGCTCGATGTTCTTTTTTAGAAAGTTAGGAAGTACTTTAACATAAAAGTAAGTGATAAGTTATTACACTTTCCCTTCTTAAAAACGTCAAACCTCGGAGTTACAAGGGCAAGCTAACGCCCATTGTTTTCTTCATTAACTACATTGTTTCAACAGGGAAACAAATTATACAGTTATACGCTATAATAATTTCAACGTAAGACGTTTTGCTCCCATCTTTTCCACTATTGGCATGATAGGTTGATCCGTAGTTAAGGGCAGAAAGCACTTACCTCAGCGTATCAGTTACCAACACGTTGTTTTTGTTTCTCTTTTCAAACAATGACGGAACGGCTAAATCGAGATAGCCAGCCACTCGTCGTGGTTTTATGTGAGCACGAATTGTCGCGTATTGATATTGTCAAATGTTCCGGCATTGTTGAAATGTATTTATAATTTAAATATTTCTAAAGACGTGTATTGTTGTATAGTCAGATAGGCACGACTTTAATAATGTCTAGAACGTTTTACAATGCTTAAAAAAACAACTCGAGCGTTGTGTGAAAACCATATTAATTAATGAACCCATTAGAAAGATTAAAAATGTTATGTGAATTTTCATTATGCTTGTGGATTGCTGATGGTTCGAATATTGTTGGAAGTAATCACGGCATTGTTGCGTGTAACAAAATGTTTATATTTTTGAAACCGTGTATTTAATACATACAGTGTTACCTCAGACAACTGAGTTGTTTATAATTTTGTGAAGTCCTGTATTTAACAGATACAGTGTTACCTAAGACAATTTAGTTGTTTATGTTTTTGAAGCGGCACAAACCACATGTTTATAGATGCAATGTTTCTTTAACAAACTGGTGTAGTCATTAGTTGAATACAACTGTTATGTATCTTTCTGTTTATATAATCAGTAAGATAGACTAGGTCAACTAAGTGATAGAACTTAAGTATTGGTTCTATTAGCAAACAACCAATCGTCTGACAAGTTTGATGTCACGAGATTAACAGCTCTTTACATAACAGTTTCGTAAAGGACTGGATAATCCTTGTGAATGTAACTATATAAACAGCTCTTTCCGGAACAGTTTCATTAGGAACTGGATAATTTGTGTGTATGTAACTATATAAACAGCTCTTTCCGGAACAGTTTCATTAAGAACTGGATAATCTGTGTGTATGTAACTATATAAACAGCTCTTTCCGGAACAGTTTCATTAGGAACTGGATAATTTGTGTGTATGTAACTATATAAACAGCTCTTTCCGGAACAGTTTCATTAGGAACTGGATAATCTGTGTGTATGTAACTAGATAAACAGCTCTTTACGGAACAGTTTCGTCAAGAACTGATGAATGTTTTGTATCGAGATGATTTAGGTAAACTGAACTGATAATTTGTACCACGAGATGATTTATGGTAAAGTTTCGTTAGAACTGATGAATGTGTTTGTATGCCACATGATTTATGGTAAAGTTTCCGGAACTGATGAATGTGTTTTATGCCACGAGATGATTTATGGTAAACTAGGAACTGATGAATGTGTGTGTATACCACGAGATGATTTATGGTAAAGTTTCGTCAGGAACTGATGAATGTGTTTGTATGCCACGAGATGATTTATGGAAAAGTTTCGTCGAGATGATTTATGGTAAAGTTTCGTCAAGAACTGATGAATGTTTTTGTATCCCACGAGATGATTTATGGTAAAGTTTCGTTAGGAACTGATGAATGTGTTTGTATACCACGAGATGATTTATGGTAAAGTTTCGTTAGGAACTGATGAATGTGTTTGTATGCCACGAGATGATTTATGGTAAAGTTTCGTCAGGAACTGATGAATGTGTTTGTATGCCACGAGATGATTTATGGTAAAGTTTCGTTAGGAACTGATGAATGTGTTTGTATGCCACGAGATGATTTATGGTAAAGTTTCGTCAGGAACTGATGAATGTGTTTGTATGCCACGAGATGATTTATGGTAAAGTTTCGTTAGGAACTGATGAATGTGTTTGTATGCCACGAGATGATTTATGGTAAAGTTTCGTTAGGAACTGATGAATGTGTTTGTATGCCACGAGATGATTTATGGTAAAGTTTCGTCAGGAACTGATGAATGTGTTTGTATGCCACGAGATGATTTATGGTAAAGTTTCGTCAGGAACTGATGAATGTGTTTGTATGCCACGAGATGATTTATGGTAAAGTTTCGTCAGGAACTGATTAATCTGTGTATATGAACAGCTTTTTAAGGAACATATTGGTTAGAAACTGAGAAGAGAACCTTCAACAATTACGGAAAGGAATATAATAAATTTACAAGTTACTTATCATGACGAACGATGATTTTTTTATGACGTAACATAAGGTTCACCTCGAGAGAAACACTTCAGAGATGACCAGTGTTCTAGACTTCCATCGAACTAGAGAAAGATTTCACTGCTTTACTGAGTAGGTCTTTCTACTGGGAAGGAGTAGCATCTCTAAATTACCCTTAAAAGTCACTTGTCTGTTCAGTTAAGCCTAATACGAATGTATTCATCATGTAACTCTATGAAATCTATATCATTAATTATGTACCGGGCGTGGCCTAGTGACTAGCTTGTTCCACTTGCTTAGCATAGCTTTATATAATAATTCTTATTATTGGAGGCAGTTGTAGTCAACCAAAGCATGACAGTCATTTTGTTACGTGTATACTTAACCAAGCTTCACAATGGACTATTTGCGTTGTGCTCAAAACTGGTACCGAAACCATAATTTTAGAGTTATAGGTCTTTAAATTCACCGCTCTGCTACTTAGGGGTATGACGCACATTATTAGCGATTATGTGTCATTCATAACTTCTGATTAAGAAGTAATCACATGGGATCACACACAAAAGATGCAATATTTTTTTTTTTTTAAAGAGACCCAAAAGTCGATCTCTTTTGAATAGTTCACTGTACTTCCTCATGAAAATTGTGTGTTTTTCTTGTAGCAAATTCACATCAGGCTATCTGCTGTGTCCACCGAGGAGAATCAAACCCTTGATTTTAGCGTTGTAAATCCGAAGACTTACCGCTCTACCAGCAGGGAACCAGGAAAATAATAAATTCTGTTGTGGTTAAACAGACTATGATAACGTAATTAGATAATAGTAGTTAAATATATCGTGTGTGTTTGTTTTTTTTCGTATTATTTTTATACAAAGAGAATTTCATAGTCAAGCAGACTTCACAAGAGAACCTGAAACGAAGCTGGTTAATGACATAGACTATGGGTCACTGATACCGTGGATTATTAGTTATATAGTATATTGTCACAATTGGAACTGCAGAACGTACTTCGTGTCTTCCTATTATCGTGATGAGACATTTCCTCTTCAGTGTGTTTCCGCCGTTGGTAATGTGATTGTTGTATTATGGGTAACACGTGTGACGATCACATTCTACTCAGGAGATCAGAAAAACCGCATCCGCCTAAATACCCAAAGAAAAACTGAAATCGGGTGTTTCTACTGGTACTTATATACTAAAACACTGTCAATATACTGATACAAAAAAAAGATTTTTACAAGAGAAACTTTACAGCGTTATCTATCTTGTAGACTTCGCACGTGTGTCGTTATTTGAACGATTTATCAGATATTGTGATATTTTGTGATAACTACGATAAAAATTAAATATGTTTCTGAATTTATTTTCAATTAATAAAGCTAGTTGATAACACATGTACAAGTTTCATGTTAGAGACGAAGTATACGTACAAGTTTCATGTTAAAGACGGAACAAATGCAATGGTCGTATGTAAAGCACACTGCTGTGTAACGTGATGTTGATTTCGAACTTATTAGACGTGGTATTTGTAACACAACACTTCTCTGAATAAACAATACTTTTTGTTCTTATACGACGACACAATAACACCTTTGATAGTTTGTATTTCAAACATTAGTACTGATTCACGTACACATGTTCAGCATCTTATTTAACGTCTTCACGTACACATGTTCAGTATTTTCTTCAACGTCTTCATGTTTAATATCTTATTCAACGTCTTCACGCACACATGTTCAATATCATATTCAACGTCTTCACGCACACATGTTCAATATCATATTCAATGTCTTCACATACACATGTTCAATATCATATTCAATGTCTTCACATACACATGTTCAGTATCTTATTCAACGTCTTCACGCACACATGTTCGGTATCATATTCAATGTCTTCACGTACACATGTTCAGTATCTTATTTAACATCTTCACGTACACATGTTCAATATCATATTCAACGTCTTCACGCACACATGTTCAGTATTTTCTTCAACGTCTTCATGTTCAATATCATATTCAATGTCTTCACGCACACATGTTCGGTATCATATTCAATGTCTTCACGCACACACGTTCAGTATCTTATTCAACGTCTTCACGTACACATGTTCAATATCTTATTCAACGTCTTCACGTCACATGTTCACGCCATTCTCACATATTTCAGCCGACTACGGTTGAAATACTTCATTAATAACATAGAGTTGAAGCCACACTGTTCAGTATTTAAACATAGATTTTATTTGTCAAGATTTCAGTCGATTGAAGCCTTATTTATAACTTCTTGACCATTTTCTCGCAGTACATAATTAAAATTTAACTTTTTAACCCAGTATGAGGAGCCAGAAGTACCTTATAGTTTCATTCATCAGTATTATTCGTATTTTCAAACTTGTAGCAACAAATACACCATACGTTGATTCAACTTCTACTTGTAAGACGTGAAATACACTAACATAACAACATGCAATTAACGAAGTGACATGAAAAACAAGAACAACAAATGAAATCAACTAATCTCGAACTAATGAACCAACTTAATTTTATGGACCTCATATATTGTTTCAGAGGTTTCATTATGATAAAATTATCAAAAACATTAAATGAAAACGTGGTTCAGCGGTTAGCTTGAGGCCTTACAACGTTAACAGTCGAAGTTAGATTCCTGTTGTGAGTACGGCTTTGCGTTATAGTAGTCAAAAACAATTACTCATAATATTTTATCCGAGGAAATGCCATTATTGTCGAACTTCTGGAAGATGTTGCTCTTAAGATTATAGTATTTAACAAGTTTTCGAGACTGTGTTTTAATTTTAATGAGTTTCGAATAAGTGAAGCGACTTTTAGGTTAAAACCTAATTATCTTCTAACTTATGATAATTACTTAAATTTCCGTTCTACTTATAAAAGAATTTCTTGCTGGGAGAGATTCGAGGATAAGCGTGGTTAATGGAGTCTCATGTCTTCCAGCAAGCATTAAATTCAATTTGAAGTCTTAGTTTCGGTTTGCGTTTTTCAAACTATCTTGCTACTCTTTATGAAGTTAAAAATATCATAACCTATGCCAGTGCGAGCTAGAAAATTTCTTATATTTTATTATGCATAAGTATAACTATTTCCGCTAAATCAGCTTTCGTAATTAAATTTTAAAACGTTTGGAGGATGAGTGATGAAAACGTTACGCTCTTACGCGCATTTTTTACAAACTCCTAAATCCGTATTCCGTATTTGCCAAGACTGAACCAAAATTTCAAAAATTATCATTCCTGTACACATGTGACGTAACACAGATTTAAAAAAATGAACGCAATGAAGCAGTTGAAAAATATTAAATGTCTTGGCCAATGAAATAAAGCCACGTCAGTTAGGGCTAACGGGTTTTTGGTTTTCACACTTTAGGAGAACCCTGTGGCAACAGTGAAAAAGTACCATTTCTCTTAATGCTGGTGTTTTGTTTTTAGTAACAGAAGCAATTTTCTCGTCGACCAGGTACCTACAGTACGGAAGTTATCCTGTAGTAAATCCACAAAACGAATCATTTCCACGTGGGTTCCGTCTTCGTCGGCAGTATCTACATCACGTGATTTTGCTAACAAATTCGGAGACCGCTCAGTTGAATATCTCTTGCCCTCTATCAGGAGATTGGTACGCTATCGCTTTCGTAGCTGAAAAATTTGACAACATAGGACAGAGGGTAAGCTTTAAAAATTCTTCAGTATCGTTGAAATAAACACCAGCTCAACAAAGGTAATAAAAACACTCTTTCATTATAAAGTTTCAGTTTTGCTGTTCATTAATTTTTCGTGAAACGACAAACTACATCAACAAAAGGTGCTCGGTGTTGCAAGTTGGTGAAGGCGTTCGACTCGTAACTTGAGGGTCAGGGGTTCGAATCCCCGTCGCACCAAATATGCTCGCCCTTTCAGCCGCGGGGGCGTTATAATGGTACGATCAATCCCACTATTCGTTGGTAAAAGAGTAGCCCAAGAGTTGGTGGTGTGTGGTGATGACTAGCTGTCGTTCCTCTAGTCTTACACTGCAAAATTAGGGACGGCTATCTGCGCTAGCTACACAATTCAAAAGAAACCATTAACAAAAGTTGCCATCATTAAAGTTCATAAATAGTTATCACTGTCTAGAAATTAAATATAGGCCTGGCATGGCCAGGTGGGTTAAGGCGTTCGACTCGTAATCTGAGGGTCGGGGTTCGAATCCCCGTCGCACCAAACATGCTCGCTCTTTCAACCGTGGGGTGTTATAATGTTACGATCAGTCCCACTATTCGTTGGTTAAAGAGTAACTCAAGAGTTGGCAGTGGGTAGTGATGACTAGCTGCCTTCCCTCTAGTCTCACACTGCTAAATTAGGGACTACTAGCGCAGATAGCTCTCGTGTAGCTTTGCGCGAAATTCATAAACCAAAATAAGCTATTTGTGTGTGTACGTCAAAACTAAACAACTGTAAAGATAATCTGTGCAATAATTGTGAGATAATAAGTAACAAGTGAGTATAATTTAGGTCTGATAACTTGGAGGGTGAGCTATTGTAATAAATATTTAATTCTTCAATTCGATTTTAAATTACACTTTTATCGAAATAATTTTTGAAGAGATGATGTCGTTGTTAATTATTAAGGATCTGCTAATTTAAATCTTGTTTGTTTTTCAGGGAGTTTATCTTCCATGCCAAGCGTGGTTAACGTCGAATTTGATAACTGAAACCGTAGAGGAAGTATTGACTCTGTCACCGGGTCAGCCGTTACCACAACAGATATCAGCACTACATTACTACAGGTAAAGTAGCCACAGTTCCACAACAGATATCAGCACTACATTACTACAGGTAAAGTAGCCACAGTTCCACAACAGATATCAGCACTACATTACTACAGGTAAAGTAGCCACAGTACCACAACAGATATCAACACAACATTACTACAGGTAAAGTAGCCACAGTACCACAACAGATATCAGCACTACATTACTACAGGTAAAGTAGTCACAGTTCCACAACAGATATCAGCACTACATTACTACAGGTAAAGTAGTAGCACAACAGTTCCACAACAGATATCAACACTACATTACTACAGGTAAAGTAGCCACAGTACCACAACAGATATCAACACTACATTACTACAGGTAAAGTAGCCACAGTACCACAACAGATATCAACATACACTACTACAGGTAAAGTAGCCACAGTACCACAACAGATATCAACATACATTACTACAGGGTAACAAGATATCAGCACTACACTACTACACAAAGTACCACAACAGATATCAGCACTACATTACTACAGGTAAAGTAGCCACAGTACCACAACAGATATCAGCACTACATTACTACAGGTAAAGTAGCCACAGTACCACAGCAGATATAGCCAGTACCACAACAGATATATACATTACTACAGGTAAAGTAGCCAAAGTACCACAACAGATATCAACACCACTAACAGGTAAAGTATATACCACAACAGATATCAACATACATTACTACAGGTAAAGTAGCCACAGTACCACAACAGATATCAGCACTACATTACTACAGGTAAAGTAGCCAAAGTACCACAACAGATATCAACATACATTACTACAGGTACCACAACAGATATCAACACCACTACTACAGGTAAAGTAGCCAAAGTACCACAACAGATATCAACATACATTACTACAGCACAACAGATATCAACACTACTACAGGTAAAGTAAAGTAGTAGCCAAAGTACCACAACAGATATCAACATACATTAACAGGTAAAGTAGCCAAAGTACCACAACAGATATCAACACTACACTACTACAGGTAAAGTAGCCAAAGTACCACAACAGATATCAACATACATTACTACAGGTAAAGTAGCCAAAGTACCACAACAGATATCAACCATACATTACTACAGGTAAAGTAGCCAAAGTACCACAACAGATATCAACACTACACTACTACAGGTAAAGTAGCCAAAGTACCACTATACATTACTACAGGTAAAGTAGCCACAGTACCACAACAGATATCAGCACTACATTACTACAGGTAAAGTAGCAACACAGCACTACATTACTACAGGTAGTCAAAGTACCACAACCACATTACTACAGATATATCAACACATTACTACATACCACAACAGATATCAACACTACATTACTACAGGTTACTACAGGTAAAGTAGTACCACAACAGATACCACAACAGGATATCATTACTACAGGTAAAGTAGCCAGTACCACAACACTACACTACTACAGGTAAAGTAGCCAAAGTACCACAACAGTACTACACTACTACAGGTAAAGTAGCCACAGTACCACAACAGTACCACAACAGATATCAACACTACACTACTACATATCAAAGCACTATATTACTACAGGTAAAGTAGCCAAAGTACCACAACAGATATACCACAACAGATATCAGTACCACACTACACTACTACAGGTAAAGTAGCCACAAAGTACCACAACAGATAGTACCACAACATACACTACATTACTACAGGTAAAGTAAAGTACCACAACAGATATCAACATACATTACTACAGGTAAAGTAGCCAGTACCACAACAGATATCAGCACAGATATATTACTACAGGTAAAGTAGCCACAGTACCACAACAGATATCAGTACCACAACAGATATCAACACTACATTACTACAGGTAAAGTAGACAAAGTACCACAACAGATATCAACACTACACTACTACAGGTAAAGTGGCCAAAGTACCACAACAGATATCAATACTATTACTCTGCAATGATAGATTGAACTTTATATTTACTTTATCAAATATGTTTCTTTTTTATGATCAGCAATAAACCTTGTTTATTTATTTTTTGCTGTTTTTAAAAGAGCGGATGTTGCTGTGGTGTTCCGACATGATAAACTTTCAAACAGATATATGAACATATCTGAACCATTCTGTTTTCACTACTATTTGTCTACTTTGGAATTTAGTGTTAAATTACTCGCGGGCTATCTGCACGTAGCCCTTTCTAATTTTGATATGACAGACTGCAGGGAAGAAAGCTAATCGTCTTCAACTATCCTCAGGTCTTGAGTTATTCAAGTCTGATCTACTCTTTTATTGCTTACTTAGGCCAAAATTGCGGATCCACTATCTGCGGTGAAAGGTTACGAACCACGAATACAGGCACACAAACAACTAGGCCGCGCCCTGCACTTTCAGTAGGTCTCGTAGAATGAGTTTCTCTTTGTAAAGTATTCGTTTTAGTATATTTCATTTTCTGGACTTGTTAACAGCGAGCTTAGATAACAGCCACTGAGTATTTTTATGTTGTGTCGTATACGTGTGTTTGTCTCAATAAAGCTGCTGGGTAAATTTTTTAATTGTAGTGTTTTCTGTTGTGTTTTTTAAAGTTTAATATAGTTGAAGTAAAGTTTCGTCTTTGGAGTGGGCCAGAGTTCTCACTGTAATAGAGCTCTGTATTTAAGAGTGGGCAAGTGTGGTTCACATTTGGAAGATAACACAAAACATTCCCGCACTTTAAGCCGTGGGTTCGTTATAAAAGTAACAGGCAGTTCCTCAGCTTGAGAAGTAGGTGCTGCTGATCCTAGCGTGCCCGGTGTTCAGTAGTTTAAAATGAGAGACAACGACACATAAACTTAGTAGCTTTGCCTTAAACAGACTTCTGTATTTCGTTTTAAGCTTCAATGTATTAAAAATATTTTTACAAATGTTTCATAAAAATTATTCGAATAATACGTTTTTCTTTCTTAATATTTCGATATTCATACGGTAATTATATATTCCTTTTTATCCAATTTATTTCTTTGTTTTTCTACACATAAAATCACGAACACATGTCAGGTATACAAGACAATTTAAACAAACGTGTGTCATTAACTTCAAACTTCCACGTGTCTTCCAGATTTTATGCTCCACGAGACACTTGGTCAGTAACGGTCACGGTTACCAGCTGTGCTTCAATACCTGTTGCCACAGATGTCCAATGTCCACTGGTATTTCTAGTCAGACCCAAGGCACTTCCTTCTGTCGTACAAGATTTCCTGGACCAAACCGTGGTTGAATGCACACGGATCGCACTTGGAGCAGATTGTGCTGCCACTATAACCTCTAGCGACGAGAATTGGAACTATATTTTGGTGGAGGTAGTGCGAAATACAACCATTGAGTTCAGTATCCAGGTGGATTTTACAGGTGAGATCAACGTGACATTACTTTTATATTCAGCCTAAACCTAATAATGTGAATGTTAGTAATAGCCTTTATTAAATAAAACATTTTAATCAAAGAAAAATGGTCGTCTTAAAAAGTTAATTTCTGGAAGATGTTAGGATAAGGTTAAGATAAGATAAGATAAGATCTTCCATATGTTTATGGAAGATGCAGGGTAATAGATGAGTCAATGTTTGATTTGAAGCAGAGACACAAGAATGAGGTGGGGCTTCCTTTTGAAGCTGCTTTGTTGTGTTTATTGGGAAACGTATTTCAGTATATTAATTCCGCCTTTACTGACCATCATGTGCACGTGCAGTGAAGGAATTACGCATCATTTTACTCCAGTTTTGAAACTCTTGACATAAACCTTTGTATTAGTTTGCCAAGAATCCGAGAAAGATCCGAACAAGCACGTGACGGTACCACGAGCGGGCGGTCACACACGCCATACAGAAGCCAAAGTAGGCAGAAAAAAAGAACTGTTCAGAAAATCACCACAGCTACTCGAATCTCGGCTAACACTGAAATACGCTACTCCCAATCCAGTCTTCTCCCATGAAGACAGCTGCTCGGAATGTTGCTGGAAGAGGGTACGTCTGGTCCGACACGCCCAGGGAGGAAGCTTTGACTTCTGGTACGTCCCTTGGTCGAGTAACAGAAGTACATCTTCCCTAAATATCTCGACGGAGACGACAACAGTGACAACGTTCGAAATTTATCCCGTCCGTGATATCGGTAGAACTTTGGAAATTACAGTGGCTCTACCCGTTACAATAGTAAGTTTGTTTAATCTCTCATATGCTGTTTACAGAAATAAAAACTTACCAAAATAGGCAACATTAAATGAAAGAAAAAACAAATTTACAGGGATGAAGAAAAAAGCGCTCCTCTCCGAAAATGTTGTTAATTTGTTATATCTTTTATGAGATAAGATAAAAATATATAAAACTACATCTTTTTAGAACTCACTCGACGAGATCTGTTCAAACATGATCTCGAAATCTAATTTTAACACTGACTTTTGTAAAGACCTGAATTTTTCATGTTTTAGTTACGTCTTCTCATAAAAAGTGTTGTGAACCTGTTGTAGTTTCTTAGACCTTATTACGATTAGCCTCCAAAATGAACAAACAAGTTTCTCAGTAATTGTGGAGTCGTTTAAAGATATCTTAGATATAAGAGAATTGGTGTTATTGAATGGTCAGGTCAATCATCTGATATGAATCCGATTGAAAATATATTGGCTGAGTTAAACCGATTAGCATAAGATTGCAAGCCAAACACGAAAAATGAACTTTTTGATGTACTCAGAGAAAGATGTCAGTAAATCACTCAGGAATATCTGTACATTGAAAGCATGACATGTGGATGTGAAGCAGTAATGAAATCCAGGGGAATGTCGACTAAATATTAACTTGTGAAACTGGTTTGTGTTATTTTGAGTTTCATTTTTACGTTCGATTATTACACAAGAACTTGTTTGATCATTTTGTAGGCTAGTAGGAATAAAAACATCTAATCAACTACAGCAGGTGGACAACACTGTTTATGAGAATGTATAATAAAATCATGAAAAGTTCAAGTCTTTAAAAAGCCAGTGTTAAAATTTTAGATCGTATCTGAACATATCTCGTCGAGTGCATTCTAGAAACAGTTTTACATATTTTTCTGGGCCTGGCATGGCCTAGCACGTTAAGGCGTGCGCTTCGTAATCTGAGGGTCGCGGGTTCGCGCCCGAGTCGTGCCAAACATGCTCACCCTCCCAGCCGTGAGGGCGTTATAATGTGACGGTCAATCCCACTATTCGTTGGTAAAAGAGTAGCCCAAGAGTTGGCGGTGGGTGGTGATGACTAGCTGCCTTCCCTCTAGTCTTACACTGTTAAATTAGGGACGGCTAGCACATATAGCCCTCGAGTAGCTTTGTGCGAAATTCCAAAACAAACAAACATATTTTTCTGCTATCTAATAAAATATATAACAAATTAACAACGTTTTCAAGGGAGACCACTCTTTTGTTCAGTCCTGTATGTTTTCATTTCGAGACACTGTATTTCTATATCCGTTTTGTCTGTATTGGTGATATTATCAGTTCGACTTGTCCATTTTTAAGGTGTCGCAATTAACACATTTATTACTGAAGTAAAAAATAAATAGCAGCAGACCGATCAAACACGTAGTACATAACTGTGAGTTTAAACATAGGAAAAATGTAATATTTCAATTACATAGTCAAAATACTGCTCAGTTACCATTACCATACGATGTACAGACCTAGGATACCACTTTACCATGCTGTGTACAGACCTAGGATACCACTTTACCATGCCGTGTACAGACCTAGGATACCATTTTACCATGCCGTGTACAGACCTAGGACACCATTTTACCATGCTGTGTACAGACCTAGGATACCATTTTACCATGCTGTGTACAGACCTAGGATGCCACTTTACCATACCGTGTACAGACCTAGGACACCACTTTACCAGCTTTACCACGCCTTGTACAGACCGAGGACACCACTTCACCAGCTTTACCATGCCTTACATGTACAAATATCTTCCAAGTGTTTATTTCATTTTCTTTAATTTCACAATTTCTAAGTTGGGCAGAATATGTTATTCCTCAAAACAATCAAATCAGTTATTTAAAATGGCAAAAAATCGAATACAACCTACACACAAACTGGCAGAGAAGCATGACAAGTACAGCCTGACGACTAGAACACTGAACTCGTAATCTACTTATCAGCCTTGGAAGCGTTACAGTGTGATGGTTAACCCCACTGTTCAATTAGAGTAGTCCAAGAGTAGGCCGTGGGTGGGGTTGACTAGCTGCCTTCCTTTTAGTCTGTTACTTTATACTTAGGGATGGCTAGCGCAAATAGTTATAGTCTTAGAGTAGCTTTGCGCGAAATTCCTCAAGCAGTAAAAATACAGTAATATTTTGTAACTGTGTTTATTTTTATTTCTGCTTTGAATCTAAGAAATTATAAATTGATTTTTGGAAAAATTCAGAAGTTTAAATTCAAAGCGATATGCTTTTTTTTTTTTTAAATAAATGATAGTATCCAGTGAGACAGAATTTTCAAAACCAACACCAAGGGTACGGTCCAGTGACAGGATATGACTTTTACACCGCTTAACGATTTTTAAAATTATTATTTCCAGAATATCACGATGAACAACATATCCTTGACAACTTGTCTGGAGTATGGAATACGTCCCTCACTGTTAGAAAATGGAAGTTGTCGGACGGGGATGGAGGGCAGCGTGAACACAAGCGCAGCAATAAATAGGGTGCTCACTATGGTGGTGCCATTTCCAGAGGCAGGGATGTGGTATCTCACACTCACCCCTCATTGCTACTTTCAAGAGAAAGAGGGAAACGAAAAGTAGGTGTTAAATCAGATATTACCATAGGAGTTGCAACCAACTCTATAGGTGTCTAGTAAATAGGAGTTATTGTAATTTTTGTTGTAAGAACACAACTAGGGACATTCTTTATGAGGTTGAGTAAAATGTATTTTGAAGACTCACCATGTCGCCACGTTCTGTTATATTTATTATGATAGTCGTGCATCTTGACAATCGTCCTGCAGCGCAGTTTTTATTGCAAAAAGCTCTGTCATAAGGTTGCATGTCAAAAGTACATCAGTTCAAGATATAGTTTCCATAACCCACCTAGTATAGGAGGGCACCAGTTCTCTATCGCCAATTTCAAAACTCAGATCATACAAAAGACCTTAGGAGACTTGACTGGTACATCTTTGTATGAAATTGCATGTATGCACCTCTCAATCTCTGACAGCTGAATATTTCGTGGAAGTACCTTAGTTACATGTGATAGGTGTTGCTTTCCCAGACAAAGAGCGTTCTATGTTATGTTGACTGGCTTTCACTCTTGTATTAGTTCATTCTCACCTATTAAAAAACGCCGCACTTTACTTACCATGGCTGGGGTACTTGTTCCAGGATTCTTTCTGGAGGGTTCTGGTACCTCAAGTTGATCCACATTTCTTTGTTTTTCTATGCTATTAAATTCTAAATTCACACACGACCTAAACATACTCCTATGATTTGAGTGAATGAATCTTTTGCACTAAAGGGGATTTTTTACATACTCTTTCCAAAAATAATTTTCTGTGACATCATACCACCTATAAAACCAGATGTCAAAATGTAATTCTGATTCTATTTCATTGCGACGTTATATTGTATGTGGTTGTCACGTGGCTAGTTCATTTGTGTATTTGAAATCATTTTTATATAACTTACTCAATCCTCTCTGTGTTTATATATGTTATAAAAACAATGACAATCACGTGCAGGGAATAAAAAAGTCCTTCCTTCTTGTAGATTAAGTTCATATTCCCAGTGTTTGGATAATTTACACCATCTTCTAGTCTTGTAATTGACTGAAGTAAGAAATCGTCACGAGGTCTGTTTTTCATTAGATTGTTGTAGAAATTACTCTAGAGATGTTTTATAGACTATTTGCAATAGAAAACAAACAAGAGAAAAACTTGCTTATTAATTTAAATGCTTTCAAGATCATACCTTAGCTTTAAACAAGGATGTTTGTAACGTTGTGAAGATCAGTGTAGTTTTAAACAAGGATTTTTCTAATGTTGTTAAAATCATAGTAACTTTGAACATTACACATTTCAGAGGTTGTTCATCTTGTTAAAAAAATTGATTACTGTGTGCCCTTTTTCAAGCTACACAGAGTATAAGATTTTGTTTTTTTGTCACAGTGAGGTAGTGGACGTCCGGTGTTATGCTAACACAACCGCTGTTAACTTAAACGTCAACTCCTCATCGTGTGTTGGGAACAGTTGTGGGGACCACGGCAAATGTTACAGTTACTACAGTGGTGGATTTGTGTTCAGTACCTGTGTTTGTTCTTCAGGTAATGTATGTTATGAAGAAATACCAGATTCTCTTTAGGTTTAACAAATCTTGAGAACGTAATAGTCTAAGACATTTTGTCTTAGATGTCACCAGGGTATCGAACTTCGGAATTTAACGATGCAATCTCTCAACCTTGTAATGGAGCAATACATATTAAACGAGGGACGAATATTTTTAGCGATGTAGCTAGGTAATTACTTCTTCAGTAGTTTTGGACTAAGAATTACAATAAAATAAGTTCCCTTTGAAATATAAGTAGCGAGCCCATTATTAATTAATTAAGTTTTTTTAATAGGGTGGCGTGGTTGGGGTTGTACAGACGACACGAATGCTGTTTCGGACGCTCAGCAACTTCTGGAAGTGTTACTTCTTACACTGAGTAACATTGTTTTCATTCCGGCCATTGTTCTATCGGTGTACCGTCTCCACTACACAGAAGGGTTGGTGTATTTGTTCACAATGTGCTTCTCTGTGGTACGTAGAAAATTAAACTTGATATAATTACAAGTTGTTTCATCAAGTTTATTGTCAGATCGCTTTCTTCTACCTTGTGTTGGAACAATGTTAGGCCACAGTTCTGTACCATCATTCTATATGTGAAAACACTCTTTAATAAGCTACTTTATCAACAATAATATTGTTATGAGTATTATGACGTTATCATTTATAACAGTTTTCAATGATAGGTACCATGATGTCCCGTATGAAAGATTTTTTTATTTGGTGTGGCAAATTAGAAGCTTAAATGATACGTTTTTTTTTTTGGTTTGGCCAAAAGACATTACGATAAGAAGATGGGTTAATTACCAATCAGTGTTTCCCATTAACAAGCACGTAGTTTCTAATTCATTTTACTTTAAATTTTAAGCCACAATGGAAATTTTTGCTGTTCAAAACACCAAATGTAAAACTTAAATTTTGGACCAGTGTCTTTCTCTCCCTCTTTGTGTTTATAAATATATACATATAGTATCAATTTAAGCTTCTTTCTTTTTCAATTTTATAAGATGTTAGTGTGGTATTTATTATTTCTTCGTTTCACCATTTATAGATTGTTAAAAACCTCCAGCATCGCTATTCCAGCGCCATCAAAGCGAGGCCTCATCAAACATTATTAGGAAAATCTTAAAATTAAGAGAAATAACTTGAGATGGAAGATGAATATTTTGTTCGATTAAGCATTTACTTAATACTAAACAAAGTATGATAAAATATTTTATTTAGAGGAATTCTGTGTGACAATTTGAACAACGCCGTGTTTCTAAATGTTTGTTTCTTTATGTTATTTAGTTATACCACGCATGCGACGCCGAAGTTTACAACTTCTGTATGATGAGAGTAAGTGTTCTTCAGTTTTGCGACTTTTATTCCGCCATATTGGCTTTCTGGGTTACGTTAATAGCGATGGCGGACCTGCCAACGACACTTCAAAGCTTAGCGCACATGGCCGGAGCCGTGGGAATAGCCCTCGCGGTAGAATACGACAGGACAGGCTTGTGGGTTTTTGTGACGCCATGTGGAATAGGGCTTATCATCCTACTAATATCATGGGTAAGTCAACATATGTGACTGGTATCTTAACCACAGACAGTGATACATTTAACTTACACGTGCATGGATGAATAGATAAAAACTCGTAGTCTGCTAGTCTCCTCACCTTCTAGACAACAGATAACTATCTGTTACGTCTTCTATAGAATAAGAACAAATATCAACATTGTAATGTAGTTACTGTTTAACTGAAAGGGACTGGAAGATGGTCACTGACCAACACTAAAAAAAAATGTTTGAATTCTTAAGTGAAAGGCCCCTTAGTACAGCAGTATGTCTTCGGATTTACAACGCTAAAATCAGGGGTTCGATTCCCCTCGGTGGGCTGAGCAGATAGCCCTATGTGGCTTTGCTATAAGAAAAACACACACACATTTAATGAAAGAAACCTATATCGTTGATTGAACAGGTAGTGTCATCTGTATATGGGTACGAATCGTCAGAATCTTGTGTTAAACTTCACACATTCAGGTAGTGGGTGAAAGCACACCAAATTAAAATACAAATTTGACAGGATTGACACAGAACAGGCAGAACTGTTATATTAAAATAAGTGTATAAAGAAATCTGAAGCATATATTAATCTCAAATTACTGACTTGTTTTCATATTTTTCAACAATGATCCACGTATGGTATCAGGTAACTTTATGTTTATTACCTCAAAATAACCGATTAAATAATTTAAACTGAACGAAGTTACTCATTTTGTACGTAAGATACTAGCTATAACAACTAGTGGCATGGTGGTGTTTTTGTTTGTATTTTGTGTACGTTACTTCTACATTACTAGTAACCCTGTAACCAATAAAGTCACACATCCTGAAGTAACAGTTTAAAAGAATCGAAAGCTATATCCAAACTGTCTGTTATATCATGAAAAACATTACAATTTCTTCTCTTTCCAGTTAAGCCACTGTCGTTACGAAGGAGCTTGCTACCCTAGAAAAAGAACGTGGTTGCTCTGTCTGTTACCAGGGGTAATCAGTGTGTGTGTAGGAGTAATAATATTTACCATTCTTCAAACCGACGACAACTACAAGTATGTTCACAGCACGTGGCATATTTCTGTGGCATTATCAGTCTTGTTTCTTCTCCCAGAACGTCGAGAAACTAAAGGTGACTTCACAATCACTGTATACTGTTAAGTTATAAAACAGTTTTACTTGTTGTCTACTAATAGTTTTTATTTTCTCACACTAAAAGATTATATATATATATATATTTGTAAGTGTGGTCTCAATTTCTATGACTATTAAGTCAACGTTTTTCAAACTGGGGTTTGTGGATTCTCAATGGTCAGCATGTTATGTCCAAAATATTGGGGTTTGTCGATTCTCAAGAGTTGGCAACTCATGTCCAAAATATTATACATTTTTTTTTTGTCAGATTAAATTCACATGCATTAAAATATCGATAGGTTTGTGTGGTCCCAAATATACTTACTAACTCAATGGCCTTTTTAAATTAAAGTTTGACAACTGCTGACTTAAGTTACAAAAATCAAAACAGTAAGGCAGAGTTTCTCATGTTTACTGTAATCAGTTTTGACTGAATTTATTGACTGAAATCTTTACAAGTTCAACTTGGGTACAAATCAAATTCAAAATCACAGTACCACACTCTATACTCAATTAGGCTTAGTGCCTTCCGTAAATATTAAATGAAATCAATGTTCTTTTTCAATACAGTACTTGTGTATTAGTTCAAAAATTTATGATAAAAAGATAGAAAATATATAATTGTTGACTACTTACTGAGTTTTTGGTGCTCTCTTGTAGAGTTATGGTAAATCATGTTTTAATGAACATTTTCTTTAAACAAATGTTTGTTTATAACTTGGACAAAGCAGCCAATTTTGTAGGCCAATAAGAATGACTATTCTGAAATATGTACTGTGTATTTAATTTTGGAACCATCTTCCCAAGTGAGTAATTTTTACTTCGTTCCTGTATGAATTTTGTACCTGAAATGTTGTTTACATGCAAGTCCATTCAGATTAACTTTACACTTGAACTCTCAAGTTAAAGAATACATGGAGTATGTCTTCCCAATCCAACAAACAACTATTTCTTTTCTGTCTGATGAGAGCCCGCATACTTTGGACTTCATTCCTGCCACTCACTCTTGAATTGACTGCTTTGTTCACATCTGCAAAGTTAGAGAAAACATATATTTAATATCCTTTCTGTCATATTTAGTTGTGACTATGATGATTCACATGTTTTCTGTTTCATTCTCTTCTGCAGATCTGCCACAAGAGGGCTCTCACTTGAGTTGGAAACATCACGGATCATTCAAGTTTCTGCAATATAGTGAAACAGACATGCTATAGAACAAGATCATGATATATTAACCTAAAATAAAGTTACTTCTAAGTTAAAAGGTGCAGGGTCCAACAAGCCAACATCTGAAGTCTTCACGTACTGTGATATCAAATGGCAATAACTGTTTAAAACTTACTGATTTTTTAAAATTTTCGTTTTCTAATCAAGGAAGAAATAAGGGTAATTAGATCCAAAGCTAGTTTAGAAAACGAATGTTTACTCAAGAGTTCTGTAACAAATTAACAATGGAATCACCTCATTCTTTTTCTTGGGATGGTATTCTTCAACTCTAAAAGCAGGCAGACTTATCTATTCCAACAACCTAATGTTTCTCTGGATCTTTAAAATCACATAACCATCAGGGATCTTCTTACGTTGCTTCTTTAATCTAATACTAAGAGCTTGTATCAGTTGCTTCAAAGTTTACCTATTAAATCAGTGATGCATTGCAATGGTATGTCATTGCCTGCTGCATTTAAGTATAGAAACAATTTTCTACACTTGAAAGATTATTCTGTTTAAACTAACATGGAAGGAATACCTTATATACTACCGGAACAATTGCTCAGGAAAACTTCTTTCGATATGAATTTCGTAAATATTTTATGAGAAATATTTTTATACTGCATGTTCAACAACTTTCAAGTATTGTGGCATACGCTACCAACATATACTGTGATGAGTCTTTCCTTAGCAACTGATATATACCGAGGTGAGAATACCTTTGTTGCCTAGTGATCAATACGCACCGAGAGGAGAATGCTTTTGCTGCCTAGCGATCAATACACACTCAGAGGAGAAAGCCATTGTTGCCTAGCGATCATTACGCACCTGGAGGAGAATTCCTTTGCTACCTAGTGATCAATACGCACCGAGAGGAGAATGCTTTTGCTGCCTAGTGATCAATACGCACCGGGAGGAGAATTCCTTTGCTGCCTAGTGATCAATACGCACCGAGAGGAGAATGCTTTTGCTGCCTAGTGATCAATACGCACCGAGAGGAGAATGCTTTTGCTGTCTAGTGATCAATATGCACCAAGAGGAGAATGCTTTTGCTGCCTAGTGATCAATATGCACTGAGAGGAGAATGCTTTTGCTGCCTAGCGATCAATACACACCAGGAGGAGAATGCTTTTGCTGTCTAGTGATCAATACACACCGAGAGGAGAATGCTTTTGCTGCCTAGCAATCAATACACACCGAGAGGTGAATGTCTGTTGTTCAGAAGTTCATCTTTGTCACAAGTTTAGTAACACACTATTTTTTGTTAAATACCTTATTAAATAATTACTTAGAAGTTAAAGACATAATTCCCACTTTTTTATACACTGAAATCAGGTTTATTTTGGAACTTAGACAAATTTTGGTCATGAAAAATACAACGTGCACAGAGTGTTATTTAGTTCTGAATGTATCAATATTTACGTAATAATAAAATAAATAAATGATTATGTATTGCAAAATGGTCTTAGCCTTAAAGTTTGAGATGATCCCTAGTCACTTGGATTCCCTCAGTTAAGCAAACAAACAAAAAAAAAGAAGGAAAATCTATATTATTCATTTCAAAATTTTTATTGTGTCGTGGACAGGGACATCACTTGAGAGTTAGGGGTGCAAATATTTATTTCATTGTAATTTGCTAATCATGCTTGTGGGCATCAGTTTTGTTTTATTTAACTGTAGTGTATCTTGTATTATAAAACCTCCAGAACTTTTCAAAACAAAATCTTGTTAAATGTGTGAAAAGCTAGATGTTTTTACTAGAGATAAAAACGTGAATTATTAACCCGCAAAGAGGGTATTTGTATTTATTATAAAGTTACTATATCTGCTGCTGTCTCTAATTTTAAACTACTGAACTAGTCAGCAGCTTATTACCCACAATCTAAGCAAGGGACTGACCCTTACTCTTATAACATACCCAGTTTAAAGTGTGAAGTATATATTGTGGTGTGAAAAATATAACAAACCCAGCTATTAAATCCAGAGTTCTTTCACAGGGCAAACCCTCACTCACAATATGATGTCAGTTTTATATTCTTTAGAAATTCAGGAGGAACCTGCTTTAACTATTAGAGACACCTAACTGACGTACTTCAAAGTATGAAAACTTATTTCATGATATCACAAAGAAATAAGTTGTTGAATACGTTTTGTTCTCTCTCTCTCCACATTTTGCAAACTTAGCATCCATATTTTGTAAATACTTAAAAAATATTGATTAAGAACAAACATTTTGAAGGACGTGTTGTATTTATAAAGAACAAGAAAAATCTGTTTATGGGAGGGAGACCCACTTTCAGGATGCTGAAGACACCAAGAGTTGGGTGCATGCTGGTTATGTGTAGTTCTACTAATTTATATATTAGAGCAATACTACATCATAGTATGGCTGCATTAACCTGTATTTATTAAAATCTGTTCTGTTATTTGAATATGTATTATATTTGTACTTTGCATTTGATGTAGTTAAAGTCTGATTTCCAGAGGGCATTGTGATACAGTTTCAAGACAAAAGGTACTGGACCTAACAATCATGTTTTTATAGTTACTGCTTGACAGAGATGAAACTGAAGGTTCAATGGGTTCTCTCTCTGTCAGCCAGTATCTGCTCCTTTCTGTAATAAGTTACTTATTACTACAATAGCAGTAATCAGGTTAAGATATCTCTAATGCTGTGTAACAGTATTACTTAATGTTTTATCAGTGGTAAACTGTCTCTAGTGCTGTGTAAGAGCTGATTATATTAATACTGTCTAACCAGTAATATGATTACTCTGTCTGTGTAACAGCTGATTATATTACAATATTGTATTAGTTATATTCTGATTAAACTTTCTAGAGCTGACCATGTAACAGCTGATTATATTACTACAATGTCTTATCAGTTATCTTCTGTTATCTGTTTCTAGTGCTGAGTAACAACTGATTGCATTACCAGGATGTCTTACCAGTTTCTTAATGAAATACAATTTTTATATTAACAAAACTAAAAGGCGTTACTGCTGCTACATTATGCTGTTAATCCTGGACTCCAGGAGATTTGATACATGCTTTGTTTGTACAATCTTTAGATCCATGTTTGTACTTACATTTCCAGGGTAATCAGACAGATGTTTTGTACACACACAGCATTCTTCTTAATGTACTTTTCTTTATCAGAAGTTCATGTAGTTAGAAACATCACAAATGTTTCACTAAAACTCAAAAACTAATATACTTACTTAATACTTGTTTTTTTATTTGGTATTTAGTTTTGTTTCTTGAATTGTGTTTTTTCAGAAATCATTTTACTATGTCAAATTTCCATCCTATTAAACATCAACTGTAAAACAATTCAGATGTTTGTCTTGTCAGTAAAGATAGCTGTATACAACAATGTAGTATGGTGTTATATTAAACTGGCTATAGACATAGAACATGACAGTATCATGTAAAACAGCTGTACACAATAACGTAGTATGCTGTTATATTAAACTGGCTATAGACAAAGAACATGACACTATCATGTAAAACAGCTGTACACAATAACGTAGTATGCTGTTATATTAAACTGGCTATAGACAAAGAACATGACACTATCATGTAAAACAGCTGTACACAATAACGTAGTATGGTGTTATATTAAACTGGCTATAGACAAAGAACATGACAGTATCATGTAAAACAGTTGTACACAATAACGTAGTATGGTGTTATATTAAACTGGCTATAGACAAAGAACATGACACATCATGTAAAACAGCTGTACACAATAATAGTATGGTGTTATATTAAACTGGCTACAGACAAAAAACATGACAGTATCATGTAAAACAGCTGTACACAATAACGTAGTATGGTGTTATATTAAACTGGCTATAGACAAAGAACATGACACTATCATGTAAAACAGTTGTACACAATAACGTAGTATGGTGTTATATTAAACTGGCTATAGACAAAGAACATGACACTATCATGTAAAACAGCTGTACACAATAACGTAGTATGGTGTTATATTAAACTGGCTATAGACATAAAACATGACAGTATCATGTAAAACAGTTGTACACAATAACGTAGTATGGTGTTACATTAAACTGGCTATAGACAAAGAACATGACAGTATCATGTAAAACAGCTGTACACAACAATGCTGTATGCTTTTATATTGTACTTTATCTTATGAAAGCATCACTTCACAAACCAATTAATGTTTCATTTTATGGTTTTTACCAACTTACAGTCAGAAGGTGTTAAAAGTACTTAGCTCACTTCATTATCTCAGCTGAGACAAAACAAGTCACAGAATTAAAATATGCATATTTACTAAGAAGTATTTGTCATGACAGGTTTTTATTTGAAGCAAACCATTATAGTTTTGATAAATGAAACAAGTTAAACATTAAGACTGCATGTAAACAACTCTTATGAGGAAAACCAAGATGTTTTCCTGTTAACTTGAAAATAGCTACTGGTCAGTGATTTCTATGTTTTCCCTAACAACTGAGGTTGCTCCACAATGTCCAATGTAACAGGATTAATCACGTTTAAGCAAAAATAATGATTTTAAACCATGTTTATAGTTCTCTCGAGATCACCAAAGCAAAGAGTTATTTCGTTTAACAAATGGAAACATCCAAATTTATATCGAAATTATAGAAAAGAGAACAAACGGTATTATTTATCTAGAACTTAAAGTGATAATTTGTTTGTTGTTAAGAACAAAGCCACACAATGGGCTATCTGTGCTATGCCTACTATGGGTAACAAAACCTGGTTCTTCACAGAGTGAGCCTCCAGACTTACTGCTGAACCACTTGGAGGGAAACCAGCTTTAGTAGAAATAATTTCACTAACACTATATTTATGTGTGAGGGAAAAAAGCAGGTGGAAGCAAAACACAGCAACAAACAGAAAGTTAGAATACCTTAAATGTGTTACTAACGTACCAGTGTCAATATTTGAAGTTTTCCTGGTTTGGTACTGAGAAACAAATTGTTTTCTGACATACTAACTCTTTTGTAATTAAAATATTTTTCAGGGATGACACTATTAATTAGTGCTGTTTGATTTTTCTCTGTTTGGGATTCTTTTTCAGAAAATAAAATTAAAAAAAATTATTTGAAAGCTTAGGAATCATGTGACACAGAGAGAGGACTAATCTGATGAATCATCTCTTATATGTAGGAAAGAGGAACTGTTAGAGAATATACAACCCCTCTTACACACATTGTAATTTTTGATTAAACTAACTTGTGCATAGTAATGTATTTGATATTTACACTGTGCTGGTTAAACAGTCTGTCGACCAATACAGAAACTTTGAGATTATAATTATTTAGGAAAAAAACCCTTCAATTCTGAAATATTACTTGTATTTTGTCTGGAACTCCCCTTCACATTTAGTATGGTCTGTACAGAAATAAATAAAAGATAATGAAATCAGTCAATCATGACTGTAGCCATCTGTTAAGACAGTTAGGGTTGTCATACAACCAAGTATACGTTGAGTTAAAACTGCATAAAGTAACCACAACACTACTACCGATCATAGAATACCATAAAACAATCAGATGATTGATGCTCATGTTAACTACATCAGGAAGTTTCTAAGGATTATCAGTATTAACACACACTAGTCTGTATATCAGCAGACAATCCAATTATTTTGTTTCTCCCAAAACTGAAGAGTTTAAAATTCATGTACAATTCTAGCTCAGACAGTGCATCAAACTGATGCCAAAGAAGCTAACACTTGTCTAAAATGTAAAATCTGAAACAAATGTTTGACAATTACATTTTTCCCAGTTCTTCTGATCTAGCTTTCATGCGGTTGATGAATGCTTGCTTCTTAGTTTTTCTGAAATTTTCAAATGGATCACTTAGGCTCACTCCAAGACCCTTGTACATGTCTTGACGATCTCGCACCTCTCCAGAATGAATGGGATCCTGGATACCTTGCTCGGTGGCTCCAAGACCAGCTCCAGACCAACCTGGAACAAAAAGAAAATCTATCAATTATCCAGCAACAACAGTTTGAGAAAAATGACTGTGAAAAACACTAAAAACAAGATGGATTACAGGGTTTACAATGTACTCTAATGTTAATTAACATACAACACATGTAAACATCTTAACTAACATTCATTGACACATACAAACAGTATAAACCATATCCAAGTTAGTGTTTATTAACATGCAAGATAATAACTGTAGAAACCACATATAAACAAGTTTACTAACACAAGAGAAAAGCATGAACCACACCTAAACTAACACACAAGATACAAACTGTGTAAAACAAATTTGTTCACAACTGTTTAGGAAAATGAACCAATATAAACTTCTTGGTTTGTAATCTTTTTTTCACATGAAATCAAAGCAGTTAAAATGATTTAGACTTAATGGAATCTTTTCTCATTATCTTGTGACCTAATCAATTAATGGAACAACAACATATTTTTGCTGGTTTTCTTTTCTCCTAGGTGACTACACATATAATCAAAACAAAATAATAAAAGATTTTGTTCAGAAAGTGTTTAAAACATTCACAGAGTTTGGATACAAAGCTGTAAACTTCTTACACAAGGAAAGAAGTGGCAGTAAGGTACAACCATTACTGGGTAGGTTGAATAAACTTCAGTGTTATAAACCTAGTGTCCAAGACTTGTAAAATGGGTTTAAAAACTAGCAATAAAGATAGTAGCTATTTCAAGGTCTGATGAAAAAGTAATGACCAAGTTCAGTACAGGAGAAACTGAGTTACGACCAAGTTCAGTGCAGGAGAAACTGAGTTACGACCAAGTTCAGTACAGGAGAAACTGTGTTACAACCAAGTTCAGTGCAGAACAAACTGAGTTACGACCAAGTTCAGTGCAGAACAAACTGAGTTACGACCAAGTTCAGTACAGAACAAACTGAGTTACGACCAAGTTCAGTGCAGGACAAACTGAGTTACAACCAAGTTCAGTGCAGGACAAACTGAGTTACGACCAAGTTCAGTACAGGAGAAACTGAGTTACAACCAAGTTCAGTGCAGGACAAACTGAGTTACAACCAAGTTCAGTGCAGGACAAACTGAGTTACGACCAAGTTCAGTACAGGAGAAACTGTGTTCACAACTCACATCAAGCTTAATTTCCTTATCTTTTAGAAGTAGTAAATGACACATATTCGTAATGATTCCTCAAGAAAGTATTAATTTTTTCTACGTTACTCTATTCAGGTACTGATGGATTAAGATAGACCACTAATGTTTTTAACAGATTTGAAATTCTTTGCTGAGATCTGTATATTTCTTGACATGTCACACCACTCATTGTTTAGTAAGAGATCTGTGAACTTACAAACATGCGACACCGCTCACTGTTTAGTTGGAGATCTGTGAATTTATGAACATGGGACACTGCTCACTGTTTAGTTGGAGATCTGTGATTTTTCAACATGTAACACTACCCACAGTTTAGTTTGTGACTTATGATTTTTTCAACATGTAACAATACCCACAGTTTAGTTAGTGACTTACGATTTTTTCAACATGTAACACTACCCACAGTTTAGTTAGTGACTTACGATTTTTTCAACATGTAACACTACCCACAGTTTAGTTAGTGATCTGTGATTTTATCAACATGTAACACTACCCACAGTTTAGTTAGTGACTTGTGAATTTTTCAACATGTAACACTACCCACAGTTTAGTTAGTGACTCTGTGAATTTTTGAACATGTAACACTACCCACAGTTTAGTTAGTGACTTGTGATTTTATCAACATGTAACACTGCCCACAGTTTAGTTAGTGACTGTGATTTTTCAACATGTAACACTATCCACAGTTTAGTTAGTGACTTGTGATTTTTTCAACATGTAACACTACCCACAGTTTAGTTAGTGACTTGTGATTTTTTCAACATGTAACACTATCCACAGTTTAGTTAGTGACTTACGATTTTTTCAACATGTAACACTACCCACAGTTTAGTTATTGACTTGTGATTTTTTCAACATGTAACACTACCCACAGTTTAGTTAGTGACTTGTGATTTTTTCAACATGTAACACTACCCACAGTTTAGTTAGTGACTTGTGATTTTTTCAACATGTAACACTACCCACAGTTTAGTTATTGACTTACAATTTTTTCAACATGTAACACTACCCACAGTTTAGTTAGTGACTTGTGATTTTTTCAACATGTAACACTACCCACAGTTTAGTTAGTGACTTACGATGTTTTCAACATGTAACACAGTTGTTTTGTTAGTGAGCTGCCATTTTTTGAAAAGTGACATAAGAGACTGTAGTTACTGGCTTTTCTTTAATTAAACTTATATCTAACTTACCCATTTGTTTTAGAAGTTGGTGTCCTTTGTTGGATTCATCAAGCCTTCTGGTCATACCACTACCAGCATAGGTTGATCCACTGAACAGAAGAGAAATAATTTAATGTATCAAATGAATACATTAAAATATCATAACTACTGCTATCTACTGCAAACCTACACATAAACTAGCTGCTACTGATTATAAACATAGATGATAATTTATGCTACCTAGTATAAACCTTCAAGATAACTTCCTCTTCTCACTGTAGTTTTACATGATAACTAGTTGTTACCTAATGTAAGTCTATAGGATAAATAACTGCTACCTACTGTAAATCTAAATATTAAATAACTGCCACCAATTATGAATTTTCACATTAAGTAGCTGTCATCTAGTGTAAACTTAAAGGATAACTAGCTACAACCTTCTGAAACCTAAATATCGAATTGCTACTACCTACATAATTATAATGGCATTAAATATAAATATCGTTTTAAAAACAGAACTCACAAAAATGATGGAGGAGTGGGACTTCGTTCTGGACTTCTTCTGTGAGGTGGAGAAGTTGACCGAGACCGTGATCTTGACCGGGACCTTGACCTGGACCTCCTCGATCGATGATACGGGGGGGTTCTTGACCTGGATCTCGATCTTGAGCGTGAACGCGATCTGGATGGCGATCGAGAACTGGACCTCGACCTACTCTTACTCCGACTTCTACTTCTACTTCCACTAGGGCTACGGCTTTTTTCCTGTCTGGCTGGGGGACTATATATTCAATGATACCACATAATAATATTACTAGAAACCAGCTTGAAATTTATGATATGTTATGATCCAGTTTAGACTGATAAATTTTAAATCAAGTCTGGGAAGACAAGACAATCTGTTGTTATGATGTATATTTCTCCTTTAACTGCTAAAACTAATTATTCACATAGAATAACGTTTAATTTATTCTCATTGCTTATTATTCATCTTTATACAATCTTAGATCCCTCATACTCAATAAAAACATTCAACTTCTCATTATATTCATTAACTTTTCAATCAGACAAGTTACTGCCTAATTTTACTTCAGGAAAGAGCCATTCCTGAGCTACGGTAACAATTTGTACATCCAATCATCTTGCAACTGTCTATCCCAGATCTATTTGTTGGAATTCGGTTGAGGTGTATTGATCTGCAGATATGGGTGGAGCAAAAACATTAACACAGCTAAAAAAATTACATAATTAGACTTTGTAGACCAAAGGTCTTCCATTGCCCATTTATGAAAACAAGCAAGACACGCAAGTTTAGCATTTTGAATAAACTGTATCTGATGTGTTGAATAGCATCAATAAAGTAAAGGATGATGTGAGTACAGTGGAAAAAAACATGTTGTACCAGATTTAGAGAAAGCAAGTCTATTGTGTTGAATGGTATCCGTACAGAAAGGGAACGTGTGAGTATAGTGGATAAAAATATGATGGATCAGATTTAGAGAAAGCAACTCTATTGTGTTGAACAGTATTGGTACAGAAAGAAAACGTGAGAGTATAGTGGATAAAAACACATTGGACCAAATTTAAAGAAAGCAAATCTATTGTGTTGAACAGTATTGGTACAGAAAGGGAACGTGTGAGTATAGTAGATAAAAACATCTTGGACCAGATTTAGAGAAAGCAAACACCAAGTTACTGTCTACAGGAATGTCAATCTTAGCTGCTAGCAACCAAATAACAAGTTACTGTCTACAGAAATATCACCTCTTGCTTTCCCTGTAGTGTCGTCTAGGAGGAGTGTCTGATCTATTGCACTGGCGTAGTATTGGCAATTTCCTAGGATTTTCTCCTTCTCTATATTGTTCACTTTTTACACTTGGTATTGGCTCCTCTGGTGGACATTCTCCTCTTTCAATCATATCCTGTCGATGCTTTCGAGCCTGAGCTTTGGCTTTAAAGAACTCATATAGACCTAACTGTTCCCAGCCTTCACTTCAAGGTTAAAAAAGTAATAAAGTTTCAAGTACATTTAAGTATACATGACAAGAAACAGATATGCATATATTTAGCTGTAGCTTAGAATACATACTTTTAGGGATAAACAAATGACTTGCAAACAGGTAAGTAGGATCAGTTTTGATTTTTAACACTTTAGAGAAGCCTGAAGTTTACCAATGCAACACAAACACCTAATTTCTTATATAAATATTTGTTACTATTTTCTGAGTGGTGATTTCAGTTTTAAATCCAACATTTTTCTTCAGCTTTTTACTTTAATCCAATGAAGATATGAAACATAAAAAATGCTAACCTATTTCTCGGTCTCTCATGAGAAGGAGCACTGTAAAATATCTCAACTGCTGTAAGCAGTCGTTCTGTAGGTGGTGCTGGTGGTGGCAGACAAATTGCTTTAGGATCTAAAGGTTTATATTCTGGGTCTTCAAGCTATAAAATGAAACTTAATTAATTTAATGCAAACTTAAAGCAGTAATAAAAAAATGCACTTGATCTTAAAACATTAGGCTTAACAGTGTAGGTAATACATTAGTATATACATTTAGCATTGAGTATTTATTTCCAAGTTACAAATACAATGGTAAAGACAAGTGTTGGAATTAAACTTAATTAATTTAATGCAAACTTAAAGCAGTAATAAAAAAAATAATGCATTTGATCTTAAAACATTAGGCTTAACAGTGTAGGTAATAGGTCATTGGTACATACATTTAGCATTGAATATTTATTTACAAGTTACAAATACAATGGTAAAATTAGAGAAAAACATCATAAATTTAAGAATATTAAATTAACTGGTGTGATGGGAGATTTAGAAGATTAAAAATGCTGGTCAAGGAAATTAGGATATCAAAAAGGTTGGCTGAAAATGTAAAAATTAACAGTAAGAAATTCTTTAATACATTAAAGGTAAACAAAATATTAAAATGAGGATAGGACCCTTTAGGAATGATAAAGGAAGGCTCATATCTGATGATTATGAAATGGTTAGGTTATTAAATTTGGTTTTTCTTCAGTTTTTATAAATTAAATTTTGAGTAATATTTATCATCTTGAACAGATGACAGATGTAAATGAAATCAAACAAGATGAGTGCATTAATTCTGAATTTGTTAGGAAGAAACTGGGAAGTTTAAAAGATAAGATTTCTCAGCTGGATATTTCCCCCAATGGTTTTGAAGGAGGTTAAGCATTGGACATGCACACTACTTACTGTTTTGTTATGCCAGTCATTGAATAGTGGGCAGCTACCAGAGGATTGGAAATTAGCTAATATAGTTCCTCTTTTCAAGAGAGATGATAAAAATTGTCCCAGTAATTAAAGGCCTGTTAAGTCTTACATCAATCATGGGAAATGTTTTGGAAAGTCTAATAAAAATTCTTTGCAAAGTCATTTAACAAAGATTAGACTTTTATTGGATAATCAACATGGTTTCACTAGGGGAAAATCTTCCTTATAAATCTTTTGACATTATTAGAAAAGGTTATTCCTTATGTAAATAAGGGTAAGTGTGTAGGATTTGGTGTATCTGGATTTTCAAAAAGCATTTTACAAACTGCCACATGAAAGGCTTGTGAAAAAACACTATTTCTATAGGCATGGGCAATAAGTTAGCAAACAGGATAGAACAGTGGCTGGATGGAAGAAAGTAGAGGTTGTTATAAATGGGGTTCAGTCAAACTGGTTTAATGTTGTAAGTGGGATAACACAGGGCTCAACCTAGGGGTCTTTGCCCTTTTCAATTTAAATCAAAGAAACAGATGAAGGAATGGTCAATAAATTACTTAAATTTGATGATTATATTAATGTCTTGGTTGTTGATAGCTGTGAAGAGGATGCTGCTGATTTACAAAAGGATTTAGATCATTAAGTGAGTGAAGGAAATAAAGGGGCAAATGAATTTTAATTATAATAAATACAAGATAATATATGTGGGTTATCATAATTTGAATTATAAGTTTACCTAGGATGGGAATAACCTTAACAGTGTTATAAAAGAAAGGAATCTTGGTGTAATAGTCTATTATCCAAACAATGTGCTGTTACTAGCAACAAGGCAAATAGGTGTTGGGGTTGTATCTATAGAAATACTGAATACAAATCTAGAGACCACATTTGGGGTACTGTGTTCAATTTTGGGCTCTTACCATGGGAAGGACATTGAAATGTTGGAAAAGGTTTAGAGGAGAGTTATTAGAATAGTGCCTGGTATGGAGGGGGTTGTCATATGAGAAGTTGAAATTTCTTAATCTGTTGAAACATATATAGAGTAAATATTGATCTGACTGAGGTATTAAAAGTATAAAGGGAACTGAGAGTAACAATGCATCATCTTTTTTTTCATACTTAACAGAGATAAAAGAAGGACTAGGAGACAAATATAAATTTTGGCAGGGTAGGAGTCATCTTCAATTGAGACAGTTTTATTTTTCTAACCATTATTGGTCTTTTGGAATGGGTTACCTTCAGATGTAGTAAATATTATGCAGGAAATAAATGTAAGATTAAGGAAAAGCTTCATAACTATATGAATGATCAGGCTTGGATTTAAGATGTTCAGTATCTGTTGACTATCATTTATTTGCTTTATTGCTTATAGTTGTTTTCACAAAATTAAACCTACTGTTTACCATTTGCCATCTTTTGAAATTTTCATTACTGCAAGTTTTATGTTCTTTATTGTGACTTGTATGTATGCTCTGATTAAAAAATATTAAAATACCACTTACCTTCACTAGAGGTACCATCAGCCCAGCAGGAAGGTCATAATATGGTACATCTGGGGCGTGGTATTCACTTGCTTCGGACATTGTCATGCCTTGAGGAAGAGGAGTAGGTCCTCCAGGAAAGCCTATAAAAATAGTTATCCTCAATTTAATGTAGGTTTCTAAAAAGAAAGTTACATGTTTTTCACAATTATTTTCAGATATAACAGTGGTAAATTAAGACAGAGAGAATACAATCATCTTCATAAAGTAAGACAGAGAGAATACAATCATCTTCATAAAGTAAGACAGAGAGAATACAATCATCTTCATAAAGTAAGACAGAGAGAATACAATCATCTTCATAAAGTAAGACAGAGAGAATACAATCATCTTCATAAAGTAAGACAGAGAGAATACAATCATCTTCATAAAGTAAGACAGAGAGAATACAATCATCTTCATAAAGTAAGACAGAGAGAATACAATCATCTTCATAAAGTAAGACAGAGAGAATACAATCATCTTCATAAAGTAAGACAGAGAGAATACAATCATCTTCATAAAGTAAGACAGATAGAATACAATCATCTTCATAAAGTAAGACAGAGAGAATACAATCATCTTCATAAAGTAAGACAGAGAGAATACAATCATCTTCATAAAGTAAGACAGAGAGAATACAATCATCTTCATAAAGTAAGACAGAGAGAATACAATCATCTTCATAAAGTAAGACAGAGAGAATACAATCATCTTCATAAAGTAAGACAGATAGAATACAATCATCTTCATAAAGTAAGACAGATAGAATACAATCATCTTCATAAAGTAAGACAGATAGAATACAATCATCTTCATGCTTCTGCTAATCAGCCTTTGAAGATAAAAGTTTTATATTTCAACTACACACAGAACAAACACAAAGTATGTATTAGCTGCTAACAGTTTCCTAATCTTCTCCACTACACAGAACAAACACAAAGTATGTATAAGCTGCTAACAGTTTCCTAATCTTCTCCCCTACACAGAACAAACACAAAGTATGTATGAGCTGCTAACAGTTTCCTAATCTTCTCCCCTACACAGAACAAACACAAAGTATGTATGAGCTGCTAACAGTTTCCTAATCTTCTCCCCTACACAGAACAAACACAAAGTATGTATGAGCTGCTAACAGTTTCTTAATATTCTCCATTACACACAGAACAAACACAAAGTATGTATGAGCTGCTAACAGTTTCCTAATCTTCTCCATTACACACAGAACAAACACAAAGTATGTATAAGCTAACAGTTTCCTAATCTTCTCCAGTACACAGAACAAACACAAAGTATGTATTAGCTGCTAATAGTTTTTTAATCTTCTCCACTACACAGAACAAACACAAAGTATGTATTAGCTGCTAATAGGTTTTTAATCTTCTCCCCTACACAGAACAAACACAAAGTATGTATCAATTGCTAACAGTTTCATAATCTTATTAACTAAACTCAGAACAAATAAACACAAAGTATGTATTAATTGCTAACAGTTTCATAATCTTATTAGCTAAACTCAGAACAAACAAATACAAAGTATGTATTAGCTGCTAATAGGTTTTTAATCTTCTCCACTACACAGAACAAACACAAAGTATGTGTGAGCTGCTAATAGTATCTTAATCTTCTCAACTACATCCAGAACAAATAAACACAAAGTACGTATCAATTGCTAACAGTTTCATAATCTTATTAACTAAACTCAGAACAAATCGACACAAAGTATGTATTAATTGCTAACAGTTTCATAATCTTATTAACTAAACTCAGAACAGAACAAATACAAAGTATGTATTAGCTGCTAATAGGTTTTTAATCTTCTCCACTACACAGAACAAACACAAAGTATGTATGAGCTGCTAATAGTATCTTAATCTTCTCAACTACATCCAGAACAAATAAACACAAAGTATGTATCAATTGCTAACAGTTTCATAATCTTATTAACTAAACTCAGAACAAATAAACAGGAAGTGTGTTTGAATTTCTAATAGTTTCTTAAGCCTTGTATCTTATGTTTTTACAAAATAACATGATGGCATCATGTTTGATCTATCCTTTAAAATTACCTGCAAAATCAAATTATAACCAAAGTTTTGAAATTTCAGTTTCTTTATGTGTTATTTTAATAATTGTAAAAATCCAAATTGCTGGTCTTATTTTTCAATCTCTGCCCTGTTTTGATCTACAAAGATCTTGTACATTGAAATAATGTAATACATTATCTTAAAAGGTCACATGGTCATGATGCTTTGTGTTTCAGATATGGTGATATTTAACAGCTATTTATTTCGATAAAATAACATCAGAAGTGGTCAGTTTTATACCACAGAAATGGTATTGGCTTAACTGAATAATAAATATTTCACATAAACATATTATTTAGTTTCAACAGAGTTTACAACAACTGCACAAGTATCAAGTTAATAACCATGACACTCAGTAATAAAATGAAAATCACAGTCCTACCTTGAGGAGCCATCCCTCCCACAGGTGGCCCACTGAAGTTTTGAGTGTACGGTCCATAGTCATGAGGTGGAAGAGGGGTGTATGCTGGAGCTCCTTGTGGTGGCATGTAACTAGGTGGTGGTTGACTGAAAGGTGGTGGTGGACCTAGAGGATAATGTTGTGAATGTGGAGGTCCTCCAAAATGAGCAGGAGGCCCATTAGCTATTGGACCTTGCGGGTGCAAAGGTGCCCCTGCTGACCATTGTAATAATCTTGAGATGTAGTAATGTTGGAATTTGAAGCAGAACTGGGAGGTGGCTGGCCTACATGTGATTTAAAATCAAATCATTAACTTGCACATGTGAAAAAAACAGGTTGAATGATTTTGTTTATCCATGAAAATATTACAGTAATACTTAGATCACATGCAGTGTTATAACTACTCTTAAAAAGCTTACATATTGAACATATGCACACACACTATTCAAATCCAGATTCATATCATTCATTACATAAAACTCTGTTAAAGATCTTAACCTAGTGTACAGAAGCATATACAGGGTGTTCGGAAAGTCACTGTGCAGTTTTGTCTGTTAATAAATATGTAAGTGCACAGTAACTTTTCGAACACCCTGTACAAACTAAAATATATCTACATGATGACAATCCACTGTAAGTTACGTAATATTTCATTTATTCAGATTTATATCTTGTACCAGTCAAAAATATAAATGAAATTCATAAAAGATCACAGGGAATACCTATAGCCTTGTCCTCACCTGATGACCAAGTTAAATGAGACATAATGACAATAATGCAGTTTTTCATCAGTCCACAGAGGAAAAATTTGTTTCAGTACAACTTTGAGTACACAGTGTTAGTATGAAAGCAAAGGATAATTTTCATACCTCTCAGAATTTCCATATATAATTGTTCTCTGTGTTTACCTTCTACTCACAAGTAACAAAGTTCTGTATCATATTTATTACAACTTGCACAGTCACTACTTTCAATAATAAGTGGCAAACCTAAAAGCTTGTAACTTAACACATGAGACTCTACAAGTGCGATGAGAAGTGTTTAAAAAAAAAGTAAAAGTGTTCTGAGAAATTCAGGTGATGTATAACAATATAGCATTTCTTATTACAGTCTAGGTAGCTTTAATTTGATGCAGAAAGAAGCAATTAATGCTTTAAGATACAAGTATACCTTATATAAAAAAGATCTGTAAGAGCTTCAAAACCATAAAATGTATTATTATAGCTGTGTTTAAATCACCACAAATACTCTTAGCCTTTTCTTGTTGACCTGTTCCATATCAATAACTAGGCAAGTTTTGACTCTGAATGCTGTTTACTGCACACATGTCAAGAAAAGCTATGTACATTCTACTTTGTTGTCCTAAACCAGATTTCTCTATTTGCAGTCATGGTGACATAACATATTCTTCCTGATTGCAGTAAGATGAGTAGGAACACATTGCAGAATAAAAACTTGGCTGAAAATCATTTTAATTTAAAAAATTGTAAATTTGAATTAGGTAGGCTTACCTCTGAATTACTGTTTGCCAGAATATCCCATGCTGAGATGGAAGAAGGAAGCAAAAAGAGTCATAATAAAAGATAACCAGACCATCTGATACTCAGATGTGAAAGGTACTATACCTAGACTACAGCAAACTTAAAGTATTGTAGGCAGACAGAGCTGGAGTCAAATCCAGAATCAGAGCAATAGTCATCAGACAAGATTCTTCTGGAAGAATTGAATGAAGAGGACCAGCTTTGAAAACAACTGGATCTGAAAATGCAGACATTCAGAAGGTAAAGCATTCTTCTCAGTAAAGTACCCCTTTGATCAGGACACCATATAAACATACGGGGGGGGGGGATATGAGTGGCATGGATATAACTGAGTTGCCACTCTTATGTGTGGTTCCAGGTCGTAGTTATGATCAGAGCTTAAAGCAACATCCTGTACCAGATAGTGGAAAATTTTCAGTGGAGAAAATATGTAACTTAGCAGAGATAGGACGTACTTATGAGACTATAATCCCAATCGTCCTAAACTGAAAAGGTTAGCAGAGTATCTGTGGAGAGTTGAAATTAGTCAGGTGGTCCTGATAAGAAGCTTAACAATTCTACAAAAATTAAATGGGTCAGATAATTCTAATTATAGGCTTAACAATGCCAAGAGAATTCAATGGGTCAGATGGTCCTGATGATAGGCTTAACAATGCCAAGAGAATTCAATGGGTCAGATGGTCCTGATGATAGGCTTAACAATGCCAAGAGAATTCAATGGGAATGCAGAATAAAGAATTCTAAGTGTTTAGAAAAGATCACGTCATAGTATATTAACCACATCACATCTGCCACATTCAACATTTGTCCAATACCAGGGCTCATCAGATACACAGTACTGGTACTATTTACGTTATCAACTTTCATGGACAATGACTTTTATGGTATAAAAAAAAATTAAATAAATGAATAGTAATTATTAACATTTCTTTACTTAAGTCATTTACTCATAAGATTTAATGGAGTTGGAACTGTTAACACAATAGTATTTTCAACACCAATTATTTTATTTAAGCAAGAGAAAGTGAAAATAAAGATATGTGGTATAACACATCTTAGCTAGAGCTATGAAACAAATTGACAAAGAATTCACACTGGTTTGAAGAATCATCACAGAATACTAACAGAACCATAAAAATGAAAAGACAGAGATATGATGTAAGTAATATTTAAAAACATGTTTAGATTCATCCACATACTGGCCAGAAGAATATCCTCCACTATTCTGCACGTGAGATGCCAAAGATGTTGAATATGATAAGATGGAACCTCACATTCACCTAAAAAGTGATTAGGTACATTACAGTAAACAAGATGGATCAGTTATTACAGCCAATTTGTTAATGCAGTAAGAGGAAAGCCCAATGAACAATCTGCTTCAGTATCCTTGAATGACTTGTTGTGCATGAGATAATTAACAGAGATTACTAGACATAAAAAACAATCCTCAGAACAATAATCTGGGCCAGTTAGGATGAGCAACACAAGGTGAGAAACAGTGATTACCTCACTCATAGCCCATGTCTCGTGTAGGAAGAGTCTCTCTAAATACAAGTATAGAACCTCCAAAAAAAATAAGGTGTGCGATGCACTAAGGTTACGTAACTGAATGTCTTCTAACTGATAAAAACAAATGTACAAAATATGTCTTGAGAGAAAGATGATAAAGAGAGTATCTCATTAAGAATTAAAAAGGAGGACATCTTTGGAAACACAAGACTATCCTGGACTAGTACAACTGTCCAAAGATAAAATTCCAGGACATTAGGAGAGGACAAAGTACAAAAGCATGAACAAGCATACAATGTTTTGAATGACAGATTATTCAATTATTAACCCTTTCACTATAGTTAGGATGAATATTTCCCAGCCACAGTGAAAGGGTTAAATCTAATAACTATTAAAGTTTAAATATTATGTAATAATAAAAAAATACATAAAGTTTAATTTAATAACATTAAATTTAAATACTACTTTCTCATGCTTAAAAAATAAACCAAATACTCATACTGAAAGCAAAATTTACATTTTAATATTTTACATTTTTAACAGCAGTTTGTCACTGTATTTGTCAAGAGGATCTTGTAAGATTATGTAGTAGTAAGAACACAGAAAGACAAGTAAACCCTGGGAATCGATTTAACTCTTTAAACCCTTTCTGCATGTCATGAGATTTTACTAATTTACACTCAATATTTAACTAAACCACTTTACTATGAAATGATTATTATCAAGTACATTATAACAAAATATGTAATTTTATTTACGTTTTATTAACTTATTTTAAAAAGAAACATCTAAAACAGCAATTAAAACTGCAGGTTTTGTTATCACATGATCCACTCGTACTTAAAATTCTCTCAAGTTTAAGAGCTCTTAGACAAGAAACAGTGAGAAGCTAATATAGACTGTCAGCATAGGTGGACAAAGTACATTTCCAGCTGTTTTTCATTATCAGGGGGTAACTTCCAAAAATTTCTCCCCACGTGAAACAACATTCTAATATTTCTAAGTTTAAAGTCAGCCATATCCACTTCCAAAGTCAAAGCTGTGTTGCCATGCGACAGTTTGAAATTTAATGGCATGTTTACAACCAATAAAAAGAGCTGATTTTTCACTGTTCAGTTATAGCCTAAAGAAACCTCTACCAATGTATACATCTGTAGCATGACAGAGAAAAGACACACAAGTTCATTGCTGTCTTGAGGTATACATAGCACTTAGCAAGTGTTCCTTGCCTTATATGTATTAGTTTGCTAAACAGTTAGGTAGATTTACACCTTAATTAATTATGTATTATTAGTGTGTTAAAATTGCATATTTGAAATATTTATTATTTTTATGTGTGTTAATACTTTTTTGTAGCTCAGCTTGTCAAAACGTCTAGCCGATGGTGTCATTTGTGTGTGTGTAAGCTAGATATTTCAAGTTTGTGCATGAGACTTCCCCTGTGTAATTACAGAGCACATGTTGAGAGTTCCCATCAAGAATAAAAGACAAATAATTGTAAAAGATAATTAAAAATAAACTACAAGTGAAAAGATAAAGAAGTGAAATTATGAATATTACAAAAAGAAGTTTCAAATCTATTCTACAAAAATTTAAAAGGTATATAAATATTTCCATTCCTTAATGTTAAACATTTCATTGCACTGTATGTTGATTATAATATCTGGAGTTATTGACAATATTTAGAATATGGAAAACAACATATGAACATTTACCTTAAAGAAAACTTTTGACATTAATTTAGGAGGTTCTAGAAATTATACAAATAAAATGTTAAAACTGTGATATAATAAATAGTATTTTTATACTCAAAATGAAGATCATGTCATGTGAACTATTCAGAGCTCGAATGCAAATAACTACATTAAATAATGAATGTGTTATAATAAATAGTAGAAAATATCAAAACTAAATATTTTATTTTTCTAAAACTACATAATTTTAGGACCATTCAAATCAAATTTAAAAGGATTTTATAAACTAATTTGGTTTTTTATAAAAAACTTTCATGAGAATTACTTACCTATTTACATTGTGGCATTTCCAATGTTTATCATAAGATATTTTGAACACAAGTTTGCTCCTGTTTTGTTTTTAAGTACATTGTCAGTTCTTGGCCAGTAATAATGATATGCATGAATGTGGTAAAGACAAAATAAAATATTTAAAGAGCAGATGAAGATTGAAAGTTCACAATATATCTGTCAACGAGAACATCCAATTTATGGCAGGAAAGTGAAACTTTATGCAGTTTTACCTAGAGCTTGTGGAGTAAGCCACATGGAAGGTGAGAAACTTTGGAAAAAGCAACACGTTTAATGCATTACTTCAAGACCATTTAGAACCAACATTCACGTACTTGACAGAAGTAAGAACAACTCAATAAGAAAAGGTTTATACTATTTCAGAAGCTAGTCTACACAATTTGAAAGTATGTTTTCAAGTTTTATTGAACACGTTATTAAAGTTGTAAAATCAGTGTAAACAGCAGCAAAAACATATACGATACCAGACGGATATTCGTCTTGGTGACTTTACTACTTATCTTTGATTTTTTTTCTACTTATACTTAATAGAATATTACATTGATATTTTTCTCAGTGACCTTGTACCTAAAGGTTTAATTTTTTTTCTTATTTTTATTTAATTAAAATAATATTCATCAATACTAAAATGAATATACATAAATTTGGCACCTGGCGGATTAGAAAGAGAATTTGATCCCAGGCCTAGACCAGGAGCCTGACCTTGACCCTGGGAGGGTGGAACACTAGCTGGAGGTTGAGAAGCAGGCAGTGATGTTTGAGAGTATGCTGGAGATTCTGTCGGTGCAGGATGGATCAATGGATAAGACTGGTGAGTGAGCGTCGGCACTTGCTGCTGTGTCTGAGGTTGAGAGGCAGTAGCCTGCCCTTGAGGCTGAGACTGGAATGCAGGGGCAAACTGTTATTAATAAAAGAAAAAAAAAGGATAATCAGGTAAGTGTAATGCATAATTTATATCTACGTTTCTTCTTCAAATCACCTGCAGCACCAATACATGCTTTCTGTGGGAGAATATTGTTTCACAAGTTATATATATATCTTGTGATGGAGGGTAAAGATAAAGGAATAAAATGATGTATAAAAAATTAGTTTTCTACACAAAAAAACAAAACTTGCAACGTATTTCACAATAACAGAATACATTTTTCTTGACTGCAATTTAGACAGCAAGTTTTCTGTTATTTTTATTCAAAGAGTACAAGGCAACGAGAGTCTTCCTACAACATCTACTGACTGCTCATTGTTCTTTTCAAGTTTCTCTAAATCATCGACAGCTTAAGTTAACCTTAGCTTACCTGCAGCTGCTGTATGCGACTGGTAAGGTGAGTTACAAAGTCTTGATGTTGTTTTTGAAGCTGTGCATACTGGTTTTGTATTGCACTTGTAATAGGTGTAATAGCATCCACATGTTCTGTGATAAGGTTTGCCTAAAAAAAAAAAATTAAAATTTGAACACATTTTTTAAACTACAATACAGCACACTTTTGAGATGCTGGTAATTATTAAAATGTCTAAGTATATAATCTAACATCTCTGAGGTAATTTATCTCTACAATGTAAGAATATTTAACTCCATATTATGACATTTGTTATTTGCCCCTATAAAAGCTGATTTTGCTCTGGTGCAATTCTTCCATCAACAGTTTTACAGAATCCTTATTCAACATGCTACAAGCAATAATTATAGACTAATATGTATGTCTGCCCAAGTGAAAGAGATCTAAGATCTATGAAGCTCCAATAAACAAGTAATAGTTGTGTACACTAGAACAACAGTATGACATAAAAAAAAGGACATCTGACCACATAATAACACCAAAAAAAAAAAACCTGACTCTAAGATATGTGGAAATCTGATTAATGTGCATACCATGACAACAGAAATACATTTGGCCATTTGACTGCATTATAAAAGGACAATTTACTGTCACAAAGTAATCTGACAAGAAGTTAGTGCCACACACTAGTATGACACCAAAAACACATTTGAACACACTACCAAAACTGACAAGAAATAACTTCTTCCACAGATTGCTTAGACAGGGTATTCATGATGAGTGGTAACTGCCTGTTGTAAAAAAACCAAGATATGAGGACATTTCAAATGTCTTTTGTTCTCAGGTCAATGTAAGTAAGCTGTTGCAGGTCATTTATGGTATTGTGGAGGATGTGTTGTGATTGGTTGTTTATATCCCTTGGTTCCAACTAGTGGAATGGCTGGATGTGGCTTCAACCAATGATAGCCATAGGTTTCTTACCTCTAATCTCAAACCTCTGTTTATTGAAAGCTTTAGTGTATTAATGTAGACAGACTCTTCAGTGTTTTGTTTTTGGTTTTCCAACATTTGTATCAATTACCCATGTTCAGTTAACACAATATTTTCTGCAATGGCTGGATTTTGTTTTTCATGAGTCATGAGCTGTCTTTTTATTTATACAATGCATGTTTTATTACAGGAACGTGAAATTTCATAAATTAAATTTTTAGCCTTTTCATAATAGGTTTATTTTGGTTTTCTCTTGAATAGACCTTATTGTCTTGTAAGATTTTCACCAGACATCTAGAGTGAATGTTTTGGTTGTGAATTTGAGATTTTTATTGAAATTTTGCATGTAGGGTAAGTAAATAGTTGTAATAATGTCCTTTTAATGGTAATGTTTTGAGGTGGTCTTCTTCAGGAAATTCCTGATGAAGGTGGAGGTATAACCATTCTATGACCTTTCAGTGTTCTGTGTTGATGGATCTCACATTTAAATGTTTTCTCTCTCTTTTTTAGACATTGGATTACTTTACCAAGGTTGGATGATACTACTGAAAGTGTAGGTGTCTGTCAGTGTGGGTGGGTTTTCTGTATACAGTTGTTGTGATTTTTTCTTATTCCTCCTCGCCTGCTGATGAATATGTCAAGAAATAGTAGGCTGTTTTGTTCCTGTAGTTCCATATTGAACTGAATTATTTTTATATTGGATTAAAATGTTCTAGGAAGGCTGGTACGTTTTCATAACTGTGGAGCCAGATAACAAAGGTGTCATCAAAATAACGTCTATAGAAAATTGGTGTTGTGTCTGTGGATGACAGGACCCTTTCTTTAGGCTTCCATGAAAATGTCTGCTGAGACTGGAAAGAGTGGTGATACCCTGGCTAAATCATTCATTTATTCATTGTATTGAAGGTAAGTTGACCGTAGTTAAGTCCATAATCCACAAAGATACTATAAATGACAGCAACAACTTCCACATACTGACCAGAAGATGGAAGACTTTTGAAACATTCTCTTCTAAATTCCAATGTACTTAAAGAAATAAGTAGTGTCACACAACTATAGCACAGAAAAACACCAAAACATGAATTAAATCTGACAAAAATTAACTTACAGTGTCACACAGTAGCCTGACCCCAAAAGAACACCTGAAGACATGTGCAAAATCTACTAAAAATTACTTAGTACTACACACTAGTCTGACACTAGAACATCTGGTCAAAATCTGACAATAAATAGCTCAGTGAGACACGAAAGACACACCAGATTATGTTACATTACTCTGTCAATATTTCTGAAACAATGAGATACAACTACAACCCAGCAATCACAATAATTATTTTCTTAACAAGAGAGAAGAGGGAAGTCTCTCTCTGTTGAGTTTGTTGAACTTATTGATATCTCAATAAATACAGAAAGTTCTTTCTTGTAGTTGTGTACAGTTTGTGTTTCTTATTGACTGGATGCTGTAGAAGCCTACTTTTGTAGAATTAAAAAATTCTGAAAGGGAGAAATTGGAGATCAGATGCATCACATGAAATAAAAAAAATTAAATTTAAGATTTTCTTAAGTATTTCTTTTCAAAATTTAAAAGTTAAAACTTAGATAATATAAACATGAGAGTATTAACCTACATTTTGATGCCAATTTTATTTACGTAAATTGTTAATAAAGTTTATAAATTAATTTCTTAATGTAGCTCTGTAAAAGCTTGTGATGCGTGTACTTTGACATGATTGTACACATAAACATAAGTTGTTGTAAGTCTCTAGGAAAAGATTATAAACTTAAACAGTAAGAAGAATATTTAAAAAAAAAAGTATAGAAGCATTCTCACCTGGTAATTTGCCAGAGACTGGGATGGATTTTTAAGTTGCTAAAATAATAAAATAGTCATTAAATCATATGACAAATTTATAGTCTTGTTGTTATCAAAATTGTTCAACTGATCCAGCCATCAACTATTACACAACCAACAATTACACTACTATGCATAGTGTGAGTAATATATCGAATAATTAGTACATAACCTAGTACTGGTTTAATAGTACATCTGAACACTTAATACCTACTGCAAAACTTAGCATACATAATTTTAATAATAAATCTATCAATTATTACATAAACTAGCATAGTTTAATTATATATGCAAAAATTTTACATAACCTAGCATAGTTTTAATAACATATACAACAATTATTACATAAACTAGTATAGTTTAATTGTAAATCCAACAATTATTACATAACCTAGGATAGTTTTAATAAAAAATCTATCAATTATTACATAAACTAGCATAGTTCAATTATATATGCCAAATTATTACATAACCTAGCATAGTTTAATTGTAAATCAAACAGTTATTACATAACCTAGGATAGTTTTATTCATACATCCAACAATCATTATATAAACAAGCATAAATTAATTATAAATCCAACAATTATTACATAATCCAGGACAGTTTTATTCATACATTCAACATTTATCCTATAACCTAGTTTTAACAATAAACACAACACTTCTTGCATAATTTGGCATAGTTTTATTCACAAACCCAACACTTGTACAACCTTGCATAAATTTAAGAAATAAACCATCATAATTGGGAAATAAATGGTTTGGTAATTTACAAATTTTTAAATTTTATTGTTCTTTGGTGTGTGTCTAAATGATTACTAAACCTATTTACTATGGTTACATCAACAAGCATTACCTCAAGAATTTCTTCTGAGAAATAGTTATTTGTCTCCCAAAGTTTCAGCAGCTAGAGATAAACAATAAAGCATTATTAGACAACCCCAAACTGTCAATAGTACAACAATGGTAGTATCATTCTGAATATATCTAAAAAGCTCAATTATTTTAACTTTTGACATGGAATACAGAAACCTGAGTTACATTACACCAGTGACTACCTATTTAGAATTCAATTAGAGGGACATTAACAAGAGTTGTCGTAGCTGCAAACTATTTAGCTTTAAAGGTTCTTACTTAAACAACTAGATAACATTTCACATGTTTGTGAAATTATAAGTTCTGATTTCCTTAAAAAGGAGAAGAAAGACACCTGTTTTAATCACTTGAACCACAAATAAAGTAGCATGTCATCTGTCAGCCAGTAGACACCAAAATGTCACATAAGGGACATTTAACAATGCAATTTCAATTTGTACTGTTGTGAAGTCAGTAAAGCTTGCACATACCATGAATCATGAGAAGAATTATATACCGTACAGGCTACGACACAGCATGACATACTAACTTTGAAAGCAAGAAATAAACATTTTTTGTTGCTCTTAACTTTGGTTTTATTTACTTTTACAACAGAAAACTTTCGGTGATCCAGTAGGATTACATCTAGTAAATAAGATAGTTTTACTAAAACAATGATAACTAACCAAACTTTCGGTGATCCAGTAGGATTACATCTAGTAAATAAGATAGTTTTACTAAAACAATGATAACTAACCAAACTTTCGGTTCCAGTAGGGTGATCCAGTAGGATTACATCTAGTAAATAAGATAGTTTTACTAAAACAATGATAACTAACCAAACTTTCGGTGATCCAGTAGGATTACATCTAGTAAATAAGATAGTTTTACTAAAACAATGATAACTAACCAAACTTTCGGTGATCCAGTAGGATTACATCTAGTAAATAAGATAGTTTTACTAAAACTAACCTTTGAAAGCTTCTGCTGTTTCTCATCATCAATTCCAATACTAGTTGTGCAGAAAATAGGAACCACAACTTGCTCCAATGCTTTCTTTAATTCTTCTGCATTTTTACGTACACTGAGCAGGTAGATTAAACAAACATATCCAAAGTTCCACAAGGGAGACAACCACCGTAATTTACATCTTTACTTTCGGATACTTTTTATAAAAATTAATTAACACTTAATAAAACTTACTTTAACCATATTCCAGACACATATCTACATTTTTATTATAACCAGAGAGGAGGAACTGTGAGACAAATATAAACAATATAAATGTTCAACATGTGTATTGCTTTTCAACGATGTTTAACATCTAGATAAAGACACCACATTTTAAAACTAATGTGTCCAGTATTAAGTTGTTTTAAGGACATACAGAACATACATTTAAATTCACTTTAACAAAAATAACTTAAATAAAAAAGTCATATTTACCAGTGATGCAATACGTCATTGATCAAGTAAATTAGATGAAGTTTCAACTCAAAAGATGCCCCAGGGGCTGTGACTCTACAAACAACAAAAGCAAGCTTACCTTAATAAACATAAACAACTTAAACCTGTTATAGAATATTAAAAACCCTTTGATGAACAGCACATTTAAATTGTGATACTTTTTACACCCATATACAGTTTCACCTCTTTGTGCCATAGCATTTCAGATATGACATGTTCAGTTTTCTTTAGGATCATACACTACAAACTGTAATTCAAGGTGGTTTTACTACAACAGGGAATAAGAAAACTCTTATTTCTCTTTTTATCAAACTTTTCACTTTATGATTACAGGCTACTCTTAATTATAAAACCTACAAAACATTTCTTTAAAGAAATAAGTTTAAAATTAATTCTCAAAAATTTTCTACACATTCAAGATTATCATTGTTTTTGTTTAAAAATATTTTTTATTTTCACATGCACACTACAGGAGCAAAACATGAAAAAAAGGACACTATATCACTCAATGTTTTTTTTTCTCATGGTTTCCAAAAATTGTGGTTGTTTTACATTCAAGTTTGCTCTATAACTTGACCAACATTCTACTATTTCCAACTATTCCAACAACTGAAGCAAAAATATGTTTTTATATCTTTTAAGCAAAAATGATGGGCTACCTGAGCTTTGGCCAAGAGGGGTATCAAAACTTTGAATTATGTTTTTCTTTTTTTAACTTCAAGCCTTTCAGGTTCTGGCCAGCATGGGGTAAGGGTGGGGGGTTTGTATTCAAGGGGCTATGGTTCAATTCTCACTACCACTAAATTTGCTCACCTTGTCTTTATTATGGCAAAATTACCAAGTCTATTTGCCACTGTCCCTAATTTTGAGCTGTTGACTACAGGAAAAGCAAATGGCTTGTAACAGACAACACCAACTATTTGCTACATTAATAACTGTGTTAGATAAGGTATAGGTTAACAGTACTTTTACTTTTGTTACATTTGTGATTTAAAACTGAGTAACTACATTCTTTAAAACTTTATAAGAAAACTCAGAACTAGGGATATATACCTCCCCATCACCATCCTTTTTAAAAGTTAATAAACAACCTGATATCATTACACTACCATATAGTATCTAATATAAACATCATATGTCAGCATTTTTATTTGATTGGGCTATTGATTATAATTAAGATATTATTTTTTTTGATTTTCCAAAATGAACACAAATGGAGTCCACAACAATTCATCATTCATTAAATGATTATTAATAAAAGTTAATATAACAATATGATCATTAATTAAACACTGCCGTTGTCAATTTTTGTAACTTGGTTTTTTATAGATGTTCTAACAATGTGTAAGCTTTACAGATTTGTTTCCATCAAAATTAGTATCTTTTAAAACACTTGCAACTCTTGTAACAAAACCAATTATTTAGATGTTAGAATTTTCATAAAAAGAATGTTTTTCCTATTGCTGATACTAAATAAAATGCAAGTGGTATGACTGTACAAGTTTAATTTCAAAATCTTATAACAGATATCCTCTTTACAAACCAAACCTACATTCATTTCCCTAAATATAAGTAATCATATCTATTTAATTTTAAATTAAAGAGTTTGTTTTTAGGTGATTTTATTTTCATGTCAATTATATTATTACAAAGATATAAGCTTTGAAATCACTAACTGAGCTGATCATTTACAGAATTGTTGGTATCATTCAACTTTGTTTGACTTATTTGGGTTAATTTACAACTATATAATTGATATTGAATAATCAAAAATATCACATTATCATCATGAAAGTGTTTTCTTTCATCTAAAACATTTGTTTCCAGCATTACATATCTATCTTTAAAAGTTAACTGGTATCACACCAACACTGTAAAAATGAAACATCACTGAAGTTAACATGTTGCAGTCACACATTGTTGTTACTTGTTAATACAATAATATAATTAATAAACTGGTATCACACCAACACTGTAATAATGAAACATCACTGAAGTTAACATGCTGCAGTTAAACATTGTTGTTACTTGTTAATACAATAATATAATTAATAAACTGGTATCACACCAACACTGTAATAATGAAACATCACTGAAGTTAACATGTTGCAGTTAAACATTGTTGTTACTTGTTAACACAATAAAATAACTAACAAACTGGTATCACACCAACACTGTAATAATGAAACATCACTGAAGTTAAAATGTTGCAGTTAAACATTGTTGTTACTTGTTAATACAATAATATAATTAATAAACTGGTGTCACACCAACACTGTAATAATGAAACATAACTGAAGTTAACATGTTGCAGTTAAACATTTTTGTTACTTGTTAATACAATAATATTTGAATTTATCTTGTACTCTTATTCCATTTCCTAATGATTTGCACACTTTATAAGATAGTTACTCAAAGTTTTACTTTACAAAATAAATTGTTATTCTAATTCTTATGTTGTTTAGCTTTAAATTTTCACTATTTGAAGACTATTCACATATACTAAGTATTTACTTTAACCAAGTATGCATTTGCCTAATAAAAATTATAGAACCTTAAGTTGAGAAAAACACAAAAGTTAAATGGTAAAATAGAAAGTAATGTATCATAAAATGTTAATTAAAACAAATATATTCTGTCCATTTAAAGGAATAAGTGTATTTCTTACACACATCCTACCACCTCTTGAAAATATTTTATCCACTTTATAATTTTCAAACATTCCCTTAGTTTTTGCACAGGCCTTGGTTAAAACCTTGTAATAGTGTCAAATCAAGTGGTTTGATCATTTACTAATGAAACAGTTTGGAAAACAGCTATTCAGGAACTTTAAATATGATTAGACAGAGTAACAATTACTCTGTAATTAACCCTCTTATCAGGGACTCAGTCAATTTGACTAACCATATGACTGCTTTTTCCTCATTTCAAATATTTATAAGTTCAATACTTCTAACTTTCAACATAGTATACATTTTTTTCATAAATTTTGGCATGAAATTATTGAGTATTTATTTTGAACACTCTGTGTGTAAAACAATTTTCATGTTAAGATTAAAATACATTTCCTCATCTAAAAAATCTAAAAATTTCTTTTGCGTGATCCCTAAAAACATTTAAAATATTGTTTTAGGAAAACTTTATTAATATTTTAATCTGTTACTTTTCTGCCTAGACTCAAAACAGGATTGGTCAATATGAATGACCTAATAACTAAGTTCAGAAAGTTAGAAAAACAAAGCATTTGTCTGATGAAAATGTTTACCCTAAACTTAAAAAGTTCATTGTAAAAACTCAAAGTCTTTATGAAAACATTTTACTTTAGATTTTAAAAAAGGGAACAGACTGTCTTACTTTCTCAATAAGTGCTGGGTTATGACTTCATTTTCCTTGGCAGAGAAGGCATGATTAAATATCCACCCTTTTCCAGCCTGAACAGTGAGACAAATTGTAAAAAATAATTAACTACAAGATTAAGTTCTTTGCATTATATATACCAGCTTTATTTATCCCATTAAAAAGGGAGAAAAATTACATTAGAACATGTAAATGCTTGTATAAAAGCTACAGTTTTTAACATATTCAATGCATAGTTATTTCATCCAGGATGTCAAAAGTAAGAAATGCGTAGATAACTAGATTTGTAATTAAAGCATTAATAAAAAAGCATGCTGTACGTATTTTCACTAATTAACATCAAGAGGAACGAGGAACCCCCACTTATAAATAAAATGCTTGAAATTACAATGTATTAGTAGAACTTACAGAAATGGCATCTTTTGTACAACTTTCAATAATAGGCTGAATCACTTTGCCCATTTCTTCTAGATTAAATTGACAGTCTGTAGCTAATGTATGGATTCTTTCTTCCATAATTTTTCGAATACTTTCGTCAACTTGAACCTGGGAAATAAACTCGAATTTATTACAAGTACACCTTAAATGTGTATTTGTTGACATTAGTAACTGTAGCAATTTGCTAAGAGTTAGGTTTTATTATTTAGCATAATAAACCAGATTTCATCTACAACATATTTTAAAATATCAAATTAAAACCTACAATGAGATTAAGAGAAACTACTGATATTCAAAACTAAAGTTTACTTGAAACAAATAGTGAATGAAAAGAAACTCCAGAACAATCATCTTTGTCATCCATGTAAGTAATCACATGCAGTCAGAGAGTGTATCACAAGCTTTATGACACCTCACGTAAAGATCTTATACAAATAGGTCAAAAAAATTAATGAATTTATGTTAAAATTAACCTGAAAACTCTCATAGTTACTATGAAAACCACTCCTGTAAACATTAAATACATTACTTGCCAAGAATACAAAATGGCTTCAAAGGTTTACTAAGGCCACAAACAATGAAAATATTTGTGTGTGTGTGTGTGTGTTGGAGATTAGAAGCAAACTACAGCACTACAATATCAGAATTGCTACTACTAGTCTATTATGACTGTAATCAACTATGCTGGTATTTATATAATTATTCAATTTAAACACTATTATAATTATCAAACCAGTTACCATGTACAAGGTTTTTAACAGTACCTGTTGCTGCTGCATCAAGACCTGATGTTGTGCTGCAAGATTTTGTTCACTTTGTCGTATCTGTTCCTGGATGTCCTGAATTTGCTGTTGAACATTATGTTGCTGCTGAGGTTGAGGTTGAGGTTGTTGCCAAGGGGCTGAGTGTATTGACTGTTGGGTGATGGCATGTTGTACGATTGATTGCTGTTCACTTCTTTGTTTCTGTTTGATAACTACAAAAAACAAATATTCATGATTTGAAATCACAACTGAGTTACCAAACTAAACTACCCATCTGTTTTTACCACCAACAATGTTTAAGCTTACAAATATTAAAACTGAGAAATAATTAATGTATTTCTGGGAGTACTGAATTTCTAGTCAAGAATAACCAAGAGTCTTATAACCCTGAAAATAATACAGAATTACACATAGTCTTGTTATGAACAAGCTGATACACATCATGAACTCAATGAATGTCAGGGCTTGAGACAGAAACTGATTTTATATTCGCACAGGCAGAGAATATAAATACTAACACAAATAAAATTTATTTAAATAAGTGGACATGAAACAAATTTATAGTAAAAGAAACCAAGAATTCCATTTTACAAATATCTTAAAATAATTTTCACAAGAAACTTCAGTTTACTTACTAGCCTGCTCTGAAGTTACTCGGTATTGGTAATAGTTGAAAAACTGTCCACCAAACAGGAATGAAAACTTTGGATTGTCTTTTTGTTTCTGTTTGGTCATTTGCTCAAATTCTGGACCATTTCGAGCAACAAACTGGGCAAGCTTGTCAATTATATTTTTCAGTTCTTGATCTGAAAAAGATATACATTTATGACACATATATACACACACAGTCTTTTTACCCTTTTTAAAATTTCATGTTGGAAAATAAACAAAATGAAATTTTGAAATACATATTAGTGAGACAGTACTATAATACTGAAGTTTAATAGTAAAAAACTGATAAAAATGTAGAAAGTAAATAAGGAGACCTATAACATTAAATGACACTCCATTTACTATTTATGTTTACAACATGAAAATATAACCTAAAATTCATATTCTCACATGTTGAACATTTTTGACAAACAAAATTTTAATTCAGATATTTACAACTTACATATCAATTTTAAACTGTATCATACTCTCCACTAAATTGAAGAAAAATATAAGCCTAGTACAATATTTTGTTTTAATTTGGAGTAAAGAACAATTCTCATGCTTGCTTTTAGAAGAGGAACATGACACTAAGGCTACATGTTAATACATCTTAGATTCAACTCTGACATTCCTTTACTCTACATCTAGATCTTTTATTTCTCTATAATGAAATTGTTAGATTTTTCATGAAACATGTTCAAATTTTCTCGGGTTAAAAGAAACGTTTTTTATACTTCTCTAACTGGTTTATAAAAAATAAAAACATTTCTCATTGTTTTCTACCTAATAGTTTGTTATTCTGACAACGTTCTTTGTGTTTAACGCTTTAACAACAGGCTCGTTATAATACACACGTTAAGTATTTACACTATAACTTTTGTAACAGTAAGTGTATCTTCACAAGTTTTGATAGACTATTAGTAAAGATTACAATTCTTTTATATGCAAAAATCTGATTTTTATTGCAATATTTTTCTAAAGATTTGTTTGTGAAAATATTGAGTCTGTTTCGTTACTAGTCTGAGTGCAAAGTTATTTCATGTTATAATTAAAAAAAATATTCTTCATCCCAAAGATCTCAAATACCATTTGAGCAATCTTTGAAACATCCTGAATACATCTCAAACGTTTGTTTTCAGCGAGACTTTATATTTGATTGTATTTTCAATAACCTGTGTGGGGTCTATCACTTGACCAACCTTGTAACCATTATAAAACTTAGTAAATAAATATAAATTGTTTAACCTCAGTAGCTTGAGTCTCATAATATTTATTTATTTTTATTATATTAACCTTCCAGTTATGTCTAGCTAACATCACATAATTTGCAATGATGCAGTGCATGTGCACTAATGTTACGTATAAAATAATATAAAAGTTACCTTTAGTCTTCCCTGTCTTGAATGGGTTTTAGTGGACTAGTATGTTGTAATATGTAGTTACATTTCTATTATTATTATTACATATACAGTTGAATAACCAAAAAAATCATAAATACCTATACTGATACTACAAAATTACACTATGATTTATTAAGCTTAGTAACTAGGATGATTTACATTTAAAAAATATGAAACTTTATGCAGACTAAGTCAGATGCTGCACCTAACAATGCATGATATTTAATAACAATATATCCACATAAGGTAAGTGATCATGTATGTAAGGTTTGGTTTAACATATTAAACATTACATCAGTAAAACACTTTCTTATTTATACAAATTGCTTTGTATATATGTGTGTGCGCACGAGTGTGTGTATATACATATATTGTACTTTGTTTCTGTAAATATATCAAAAAGTATTAAAGTAACATTGAAAATAATTGTACAAGATATAATAATGGCTTGTTTTATCAAACAGAAAGCATTAGTCCTACTATTACAGTGTGTGTTTTCTTATAGCAAAGCCACATTGGGCTATCTGCTGAGTCCACATTGGGGAATAGAACCCCTAATTTTAGTGTTGTAAATCTGTAGACTTACTGCTACTGCTGTACCGGGGAGGACTACTATTACAGAAATAGTATGCTTTAGCTACTAGTGTATACAACTGCCCGTCTAGGCCTCCTATCATTTATATTAGAACCAACAGAATGCTTTTCTTTGGTCTGGAATTGTTCCTACTTTGTCCCTTGAATCAAGCACATACAAAGTAAGCTTGTAATTTACTTTTTGACCTCCTGTCATATAAAAATATGCTAAAACACAGCTCTGTTCACTTCAAGTTCCTAAAGACATGGTGTTATAGCTGTGACAGTTTCACATCAATTTGGTGTATTTCTATGCAGCTGGAGATTATACTGGTGATAAGTCAAGAAAAGTAGTTCCAATGAAAAGTGACTGAACTATCATTTCTTATATTAACTGCTGCATTTGTTTTGTTTGTTTGTTTTCAAATTTGTGCAAAGCTACATAAGGGCTATCTGCACTAGCCATCCCTATTTTAACAATATAAGACTAGAAAGAAGTCAACCAGTCATTACCACCCACTGCCAACTCTTGGGGGTTTACCAAAGAAGAGTGGGATTGACCATAACCTTATAATGCCTCCATGGCTAAAAGGGCAAGCATATTTCATGTGATGGGGGATTCAAACCTGCAACCCTCATATTACAAGTTGAGAGCCCTTACCACCTGGCCATGCTGGGCCTTCCTTCATTTAGAAAACCCACCCATTCCATGAACACACACATAAATTATAACCATATCTTCATGTATTTTCTTTTCTGCCATAGCCTTTCAATCAACTCATTAGTAACATCTATTTTTTTAACTCTTTCCAGCATGGACCTGTTGCCAGAAATTGACCTTGTAACCATTTTGTTCTTGTTGTAGTTTCTGTGCTATAACTTCTAAATTAATAAATATATATTCACAAAACTTTGCAGATCATCAGTAAGCATTACAGGACTTTTGTACACAAAATATTTTTCTCACCCCTTTTTCCTTTCCGAATGTTCAACGTGCAAAGTAATTCTGATTTTAAGATTCAAAAAACTTATGGATCAGAAAATTTTCAAATTTCACACACAAAATACATATAATCTTTAGATAATTATTAAACATTTGTTAAGAAAAACTTTATACCTTGTCAGTTATTTTCATTATCAAATTTCTGTATGGGTATGGTTGATTTGACCAACCTTGTAACCACCATAAAAATTAGAAAAGAAATATAAATTATGTCTTTTTCATTCTAGAATGACTACAAATTTTTAACTATTTAAGACTATTTTATATATTTATTTATTATATTGGCCTTCCAGCAGTATCTAACTAACATTATATTATAGAAGTTGTAATGACACAGTGCACATGCTTCATGGTACCACATCAAAGAGTAGAAAACTGACCTTTACTGAGTGACCTGTCTTGATTGCGTTTTAGTGCACATGTATTTTGTAAAATATGGTCATATTTCAGTTATAATAAATATGTATATACATTATTACTATTCATAAGAAAAATAAGTTCTTTAACTTATTTCTCTCGAAATCTAGAAGAGTAAATAAAGTATAGCAATTATATCTTCTAGTTACAAACTAACATTTGCTACTTGCCATAGGTTGCTAAGTTTTTATAAATTTTGCAAATGGAGGATGTCAAACAATATACACACACTTTGAAATAACCAAAAAAGCATAAATTACTAGACCAATACCATAGAGTTCTACTACAATTTATCATGCTCAGTAACTAAGCTACATTTGGGACTAAAAAAATAGGAAATGTAATCTCCCTAAAGTGTAACCTTACTGTTTGAAACAAGCTATGAAAAAGAAAAGTTTCCTGCATAAATACTTTGCTAAGGTTCAAAGAACCATGTGGAGGACATTCTGAACTTTTAATTGCTTATTTACATGTCACAAACAGAAGTAGGTATACATAAGAAAGTCTATCTTCATAAAATTTTGCAGATTATTTGTAAATATTATATAGATTTAGAAAACACAATATTAGATTTTTTAAGTTACTGTTTTGTTGTGGATTTTTTTCTTTTTGAATACTGACATTCAAATATGCAACATACTTTTGATTTCAAGATTAAAAAACACCTTTATGCATCAGAAAATTGCAAAATTTTATAACAACATCTTGATAACCACTTAATCTTTCAGCCATGTCCAACTAACATTACAGAAGTTGCAATGATGTGGCATGTGCAGTCATGTTATTGTATCTTATAGTATAAAAGTGGCCTTTGTAAAGTTGCATGTATTCGGTTTGTTTGAGTAAACCAGTATTTTGTGAAAGACCATGACATCTTGGTTATAGCATATTCTTAAATTTCAGTTATTTTTCTTAAAACATACAACATTGAACAAAGATATATGAGAAAATGATTTTTTCTACTTACAAACTTTGCAATTTCAAATTTTACAAGTGGAGGATGTGAAACAAAATTATTATTTTTTTTTTTTATATGTATTTTGAAGTGACCAAATATTATACATTATGCTACTAGCATTGCAGAATTCCACTGTTGTTTATCAGGCTTACTAATTAAACTGCATTTGAAAAAAAAATAATTCAGAAAACATTTTCACTTGCGAATTCCTTTGGCAATACAAAACAAAGAAATAATCAAGGCCTTCCCATATTCCAGAGAATAAGAAAACTATCAGGGGGACATTCTGAGCTTTCAATTGGTTATTCATATGTGACAGATAGAAGCTGATGCACATAATAATTTCCAAAAATGAAAGAAATGGGCAAGGTCACTATGTTTGATTCACTGAACAGGGTTCGAAATTTTCTATTTAAAGCCGGACATGTCCGTTAAAAAATCAAGTTTGACCGGCACTATGTCCGGAGATAGTGACCAGTGGTCATATTCCTAACATCTCAGACACAAATACATCGTCCCCTCAAAAATAAGTGAGGCAAAAGCTGTGTATGCACAGCCCAAAGATTTTGCTTAAAAGTATATTCTATGAGTGGAAAATAAGTTGCAAAATTTAAGATTTAATTTAAGACAAAAAAAAAAAAAAAAGCAGATTTTAATAAACGGTCGTGAACACTCTCAAAACTCGCACTTTTAGGTCGCCTTATCCGTGCAGTCCCTGATAGTCACGTGACTGCTAAACATTCACGACGATCTGACCATGGCATCTGATAGTAAAAAAACCGGAAAGTCTCATGATCTATTTCAGTTTGGCTTTACGAGCAAGATTAATGAATGAGAAGACAATACTATAGAACCCCGACTGAAAAAACCCAAGCTCGAGTGTCAAAGCACAAACTGTTACTGCTGGTACTAGCGCTAAGCCTACTTGTCATTTCCAGAATGAATGAAATAGAGGCCGACCATGGATGAAGTATGATAACGCTACCGGACTGATGTTTTGCTCAATTTGTCAGCAATATGACCAAAGTAGTGGAAGGCAGAAGAACACCTTCATAACAGGATCTTCCAACGTGAATTTTCTGGATTTATCCCAAATTCCTAATTAAGACAAATTAAAATGGACAATATTTCATGTACATTTGTGTTTTAATTCAGGTTTACATAGTCATTCCATTATTAATATACATCAGTGAAAACTCAAGTATTTTTCAATTGATTTAAACCAAGAAAAACCACTGACAGAATTGGAGTTTAACCTAACACAATTAGTGTAATAGATAATGGCACAATTGAATTTTCCAAAGTACAAATTTACTTTTTTTTTTTTTTTTTTTTTAAATTACAGAAAGATTGGGTACTAATTTTTGTACTTGCAGCACTGTCCATATATGGCAAGTTTCCCGATTGTATGCCTGACAGTTTATGGGGCAGCTGTCAATTTTGGCACAAATAAAGGACTTGTCAACAGTTTGAAAATGCAAAAACCTTATTTGATAGGGATCCACTGTATTAGTCTCTGATTGGAACTTGCAATTAAGAAAACCATCAAGGACATCCCTTACCCTGATAGTATCCAAACCTTTTTTGAAAACCTATGGAAGTTTTACGACAATTCGCCACAGAACTGGGCTGGCCTCAAAGAAGCTGGTAAAGCCAACAAAAGCAACAGGAACCCAGTGGGTAGCCTACAAAGAGTGCACTCTGGAGTCAGTTTCTCATAACTGGCCAGCTTTAGCACAGCATTTGTATCAAGTAAAGCTGCAGGATTATACAGTACTTTGACAAGCCTTAAATTCATCCTGTACTTGGCAGTTCTGCCTGTTTTTACATCTTTTAGTCTCAAAATACAAGACAATTCTGCTTCTGTGAACATTATTTCTGACAAACTCACTGTTTGCAAAGAGAAGCTGGGCAATCTGAATCATGTTGAGAGATCCCAGAAAATTGTTAAAGAGCTCACAACAAGTGAACAAACTGGCAAGTGGTTACATAGAGGAAAGGTGATTGTTATTAGTGGTCAGACAAGGGCCAGAGGCTCAGAAAGTGCCACAAAAGAGACAGTTGCTCAATTCGTGGCTGAAGAAACTGCCATCTTCATTGGTAAAATTGTCACAAATTTGAATGAGAGAATTGAAGAATTTTATAAGAATTTTATTGGTGCCTTTCATATTTTTGAACCTAAAGGCAAGGAAGCATTGTCATCTCATGGCCATAATGAACTCCAGACACTATTGGACCACTTTGGTTCTCTGCTAGAAGCTGAGGGTTTCAATGCTGCAGCTGATATTTGCCAAGCTGACTTACATGAGACACTGCTCAAAGCCACAAGACTTGCCAAATCAGATGAGTCCCTGGCTAGTAGTGCAAGTGGATTGTGGGCCCACATGTTAAGTCAAATTACTGTTGAGGACAGTAAACCTTTCCCTGGTTCAACAGTGTTGGCCTTGGTATGCCTCATGCAGGTGATTTCCGTGTCATCTGCTGAACCAGAAAATGTGGATTTTTCCAGATGACAGTTATTAAGGATGACTGGCAGTCCAAACTAATAAATGATTCTCTTAATAACTTGATGATAATAAAATTAGCTAAGAATAAGACCTGTAATCTTGCAAGTACAGAATTACTGTGCAAGTCTGTAGAATCCTGGTGGAAGGACAGTAAAAAAAAAAAAAAAAAAAACGATTTGCGAGTACACATGGAACTCAACACACATAGAGATACTGAGTCTATATCAGCTGATATCTTAGTGCTGGATGACTAAATCTACAATGGAACTCAACACACATAAGAGATGACTGTTTTATTTAATAATTGTCTGTACTTGATTTCTTGTTTTGGTTAGTCAATTTTGAGGTGTATTGCTAAAATTTATAGTTTCACTGTTTCTACCCCTGTACTAAATGTATCAATATCTCAGCAAATAGAAAAGGAGGTTATGTTCCAGCTTGTCAATATTTGTAATTTGAGTTTCTAATTCACAAGAAACTGGTGACTTTGTATTTGGACATCACAAATGTCTAATATGAACCAAAGCTGTATTCAACATACCATGTGACACAAAATTTGGTATTCAGCAATTTTGTTTTATATTGAAAAAGTAACTAATTTATATAACACTGAAACTTGAATTATAGTCTAAAATACAATAAGAAAATAAATTGGCATACATTCATAAAACATTCAAAAAAATATTTTGAATAGAAATCTACAAATGTGAGGTCATGCCCTTTGATCCCTGACCACAAGAAATCCTGTAACAATAGTGTTAGTATAAGTCATAAATTGCATTCTGAACATACAAAAATTAAATGCAAGGAAATGTTTGTAAACCGTAAATCTTCAAGCTTTCATTTAATATACATAAGTTTTAGCCTGTTTTACATTAACTTATGTAGATGTTTGTGATTTTCTTTACCCATTCAAGTAGTTACTTAGACCACTAAGGCATAATGTAACCACACCTTAACACATGTTTGTAGGCAAAACAAAACTTATGCCACTGATTGCAATATGATCAAGCAAATTCTATTTCATCTTCTTCCATGAAAAGCACTTCCTATTATATTGTAACATCATAATTAAAATGAACTATAAACTCAAAGAAAGCTCCAAAATAATCATGACTGTATTTGTGGCACACACTGTTCACAAACACTGTTTTTTCTAGCAACAAGTTAAGATTTCCTCTGATCTGTATCCGATTCTCCAATGACCACACAATTTCAATCAACGTTTCTAAAACCAATCTCCCACAATTATCAAATCAACATTCTTAACCCTGGACCCATTGTATAATTTGTTAAAATCACCAGTCTGATCTTGTGGTCTATAACAATTGACAGAAACTTTGTCCTTTAATCTCTTGTCTGTAATCCATCTAGATTCAGCCTCTTCATTACCAGTGTTTGTCTTCATTCCCAACAGGATGCAGTTCATTCTATATATAAAGAACTAATACACCTTGTGTTTTAAACTGTCCTTTATCATATTAATAACTTTATAAACTAGTTTTCAAAATAGTTCTTGTTACCACTGTTTTACATATGATCATGCTTCAATACTCCTAGTTAAACTCTTGTTTGTTTCTAGCTCTCCTAACATTTGAAAAGCAGCAACTAAGCTTATTCTTAATCCTATTATGTTTATATTTAAACCTAATACTTGCTATTCAAGATAGTATTTAACTTCTTATGCTTTGAATTTCATTTCTTTCTAAACTTCTTAATGTCTTAGCAATCCCAATTCTATCAATTTATTTACTCTCAGTTTCTCTCAGCACTAAGCAAGTTTCATTTCAACTGTCTTTAACAGACTTCTCTAGATTAGAGTTTTCTCAACATCACACTAAACTCTTAACACTTCTGTTAGATATCCCTTGTAATTTATGTACAAACACTGGATCCTACTATATAGTTCAGACACACATGTAACCTGAGGAAGCGATGTTTTGAGGACAATACGTTCCTCTCCATAAAATTAAGGAGTTCACACAAATAGCCTGAGGATACTGCTTAAGGGACAACATATCTTCATAAACCTTTTAAGGAACTATATACAAACAACTCTTCTTACTTAATATATTTCATCCTACTTTTACTATTGTACAAAGAAAAAATTTTAATTGTTACCAACAGCTTGACTATCAACACACTATAAAAATGTCATTAAAAACACATAGGTTCAAGAAGTTTTAATATGAAATGATAAAAATCCTATAACCCTAGTGCTTTGGAAAGCACAGGGTTTTTATTATTTTAACACACACTTTACCTTAGCCCCTAAGTCCCATCAAAATGATTAGTCTAATTATGACTGGAATAACCTTAACAGTGTTATGGAAGAAAAGTGTCTAAGTGTTCTAGCTGTTCAGTCTTTTAAGCCATTAAAGCAGTGTGCTGTTACTAGTGTTGGGGCAGACAGGATATTAGGTGGTATCTATAGAAATACTGACTAAAAGTCCAAAACACTCATTACAAAGACCACTGTATAGGCCGTATTTAGAGTACTGTGTTCAGTCTTGGACACCTTAGAGTAAAACAATCTATTATTGGAAAGTGTTCAGAGAAGGACTACTAAAATGATACCTGGAATGGAAACATTATCATTCAAAGGTCAAATCTCTCAAACTGTTTTATCTTGAAAAAGAGGAGAATTAGAGGTAATTCTACTGAAGTGTTCACGACTTATACTTTATGATAGAAACCGCAGAGCTAAAAATAATAAATAATATAGTTTTAGTAGGCAGTAGTGTTCTTCAACCAAGACAACTTTATGTTTATAACAGGGCAGTTGGCTTCTGGAACAGGTTGCCTTCAAATGTAATGGATGTTGTTAATTTAACAGATGGCTTGATAAATAATTGAATGATAAGAGCTGGTTTTTCTGAGTTTGATTTTTAGTTTACTGGATGGGGTGGCCTAGAGAAATCAATGTTTTTTGTTGTTTTTTTAAAGTAACTTTTGATTTGTCAATCCTACATCTGCTCAACCAGGTTGAGCTTGGGACTCTGTGCTCTTCTTACATCAGCAGAAAAACACAAATCTTCACACTACCTCCACCATGCTTCATGGTTGGTGCTATACACTGAGATTAGTACCTTTCATCCTTCTGCACGATGTACAACCTATGCTTTCAACAAATATTTCAAACGTGGACTTATCTGTCTGTAACACCTTTTTTCCAACCATCAGCAGTCCAGTTTTTGTAAGTTAGAGCAAATTTCAGTCTTTTGACAACATCTAGAGATCAAAGTAATATATTTTTTAATGTCTACACAACTAAGTATTCCATTCTTATTAATCTTCTTGATACTGTAAATCTGGACACTTTTCCATTATTTGACACATGGTCGTTTGTCTCATGCTTGAGATCAGTGACAGTCTTCTTTCTGTCCTGAAGTCAACATAAACAAAGGAACTTAACACAAGTATCATTGAGTTTAAGTGTTCTGTCTCTTCCTTTTCTGTTTTCAAATTCACCCGCCTCAGTCTTGTAATCTAAAGTGTACTTAACAGTGTTTGGAGAGCATTTCTAGTCTGTAGCAATTTATCAGAGTCCAACCAGCATCATGTAAGGCTTTACTGTGAACTCTTTACTCTACTGACAATTGTCTATGCTTTTTGGGTCATGACAGCAAAATGTAATATGTAGTGTTAGACACTACTTTTGCCAAGGTTTATATGTGGAGTGCCATTTAATCGATTTCTTCTGACATATACCAGTACCATATGTTAACTCCTTCCCAGCTTCTTCCTATATAGTTAAGACACTATTCAGACCTTAAATTTAATCAGCATGTTCATTCAAGTAAAACCCTTATGACAAGCCCATTGTACAAATATACAAAAATACTAAAGAATTATAAGTATTCTCACCCTGGCTTACTGGACTGTTAAAAGTGATCAATGAAGCACTATTATGGTGTCAAAATTTACATTCTGTAATGGTATGGAAGAATTAGCCCCATAACATGAAGAGAATGATAAAATATATTCTTATCCTAACACTTTTCAGAGTACTATATAAAAGGTAGATATAGAAAGAGAGCAAATCCTAATTGCCTTCCAAACATAAATAAATTTATTTACTTTAACTGTAGTGAGGGTGTCCCTCACTCTGTAACCCTCTTACTCATCTCTTTCTTCATCGGACACAGAAGGTACAAATCTCGTAGTACTAAAAGTTTATGCGAAAAATTACTATTCCTGAACTTGCAGTTTTTATATTCAACTTTCCATAAAACTCCCTATACTGGTATCATGAGAAATATAGACTTAGTTTTTGTATAATATCTTAAAACTTTTCAATTTTAGTTAAAAATCGCTAGTTAGGCTTAACTCTTTTCGTAATTTCATTTTATACTTCACACCATAAAGTTTAAATAACCATTAGTACATATCTAGATGTAACAAATAATTACCTTCTGGTGGCTTTGGAAGGTCCATCTTGTTATTTTAGTTTCATTAATCTCACAGATGAATTTATTTCTAATCTCTGTGCTCCAAGCAAAAACATTACCTATAAAACAGCGTAGTCGATTAGCCTTTCAGCACGTTTACAGAACTGAAACATTGTATTTACATGTGCTAAGCCTATTCAGCTCGAACAATTCTAGCCGTTCCTCGTTGTTTCCAGCTTCTAAGTGGTAACTTCTTCAGGCCTTTCTATGGCGGTTTTCTTAGTCAAAAATATAACCGTTGACAATGACAGTGCGGATAGTTGCGATGCCAACAGAAAATGCAATTAAAGGGCAAATTTATGTGGCAGGGAAAATGTTTAAATACTTTGGTAAATTTCTCCAAACCTTTATCCGCACAAGCATTCAATGTTTATACGTATTCTTAAATATTATTTTAAAATATATTTTAACGTTTCAATTTAGATGTTTGGTAGAGGGCGCACAATATTAAAATAGGTATAGACTACCTAGAAAGTTCAAATTTTTATGCCACGAAAAGGTAGCCGTTTCAATACTGGCGAAAGACAAGAATATATTGTTATTAATTAATATGATAACCACCTCGCAGTGAGTTAGGGTTTAGTTTTCAGATTGTTGTGCTAGTCATTGACTACCGTTTTCAAATAAGTTTTAGTTATCGTGGTGTTTAGTTACTGGAATTACTAATCATAAAACTTAACAATAAATTTAATTTTTCATGCTAGTTTTAGCACTGTTAGAGAGATATTTGTATTGGATGTTTATTTCTAAACTTTTGTTTGTTTTTTTTTATTTCATTTTAATCTCAAAGCTACACAATGGACTATCTGTGCTCTTTTCACGACAAGTATCGAAAACTTATTTCTAGCGTTGTAAGTCCATAAATATACTGCTGTGCCACTGGGGGAGGGCGTAACCTTTTGCTTACGACAATATACACTCTTTAAAAAACGTGAATGAAGAAATAAGCTAATTTATTATCATTACGGGGAATGCACATTGAATTATTTTCACTAAACAATTTAAAAAAAGACATTCAAGGAAAGAATGATGTTTTAATAATACATGTGTACTTTCTTCCTTCTTTTTTTAAGGGATTTCTTCAGTTACTAGGTGTTGAATGTAGTTTTTCAATAACTGCTTGTCTGTCTTAGGTGATACTGTTAAAAACAACACAAAAAACACTCCATTCGAAATTTGCATATTTTCATGAACACACGTTCACCTGGATAGGTTGGATGCTTTAAAAACCATGATAATTAAAAACAGAGCTAATAAAATCATCAATGAGGATTTAAGTATTAATTAGCTATTGTTTTATTTATTTACATTAAAACACACAGTTGTGAAAAATCGTCTCTTTTCATATATTTTGGACGTTTATTAAAAATTATCTTACCCAAAGGCCAAATTAAAACTCGGTAACTGTTACACAATACTAACACACTCTGCACAGAATGTGCTTAATTAAACAAAGACATTTCGTAGTTAAAACCACAGCTGTGTTTCATTTGCAAAACAGTGTAATTAGTCGTAGAGTTCTACTCCACTTTAATCATATAGTAAGTTTGTCAATAATTTGTTTCACACCAACTAACCTGTAACAACACGATTTATAACTTTAGTATAATATTATAAAACATTTATTTCTGTGGTTAAGCTAATTCAGTTTGATGTTTTATAATATTTCTCTGTAAACTCAGTCAATTCAATTGAGCGTCTCAGATGATTTTACTATATAGTTATAGCTTGCCCAGTTTAAAAAAAAACAACGTAGAATACCTATATACAGAGCTAACAAATCCAATTCAACATTGTATACCATCCACCAATGTAGGTGGATATTACACAGTTTCCAAATGGATTGATTAACGTTACATGTGGATATTATAAAGTGTTCAACATTGTGCAATATTTACCTATACCGTTAATAAATCCAGTTGAATGCTATATAATATTCACCTATACAGCTAACCAATCGAGTCAAGTATCACATACATCTACTTAAATATTTATTCTGATTTTTCTTTTCTAACTTCAACTTTATTTCACAAAGCTTAAGTGTTAGTTTCAATTAAAGAAAACGTTTTTTAATAGCTCACAGAACAACACACACATCGCGTCTGTACGAGCCCGGCATAACCAGGTGGTTAAGGCACTCGACTCGTAATCTGAGGGTCGCGGGTTCGAATACATATTACTCCAACCACGCTCGCCCTTTCAGCCGTGGGACGTTATAATGGTACAGTCACTCTCACAGTTCGTTAGTAAAGGAGTAGCCCAAGAGTTGGTGGTGGGTGGTGATGACTAGCTGCCTTCCCACTAGTCTTACACTGCTAAATTAGGGACGGGTAGTTCAGATAGCCCTTGTGTAGCTTCTCCGTATAACAAAATCATTGTGTATTTTTACATCCTACATTTATGTTTTTCCTCTTGTTTTTTTCAAGTAAAAATCTAGCCTTTTTGTTCATTGTCACAGAGAAGAATAAATTACATGAATTATTGTTATATTATTAGTAGTGAT